>NW_024412413.1:38443922-38624210 GCF_014898765.1 Herpailurus yagouaroundi
CCAAAAAAAAAAAAAAGTTGAAAAAAAAATTTAAAACAAAACCAAAGAAATGAATATGGAACATGACAGGATCCTAAGGAGAGATATTACTGGACGAGGTCAGCTGCCAACCTGCATAATATTTAGCATCCTATCTAATGGCCATCTCATCCACAAATTGGTCAACATCTGTCCAGCCCATCCCTTTTTTCTTTTCTCCTGATCATTCCTTCCTTTCCCCACGATGTACGTACAAAAATTAGTACTTTGAGAACAATTTTATTTCACTGACATCATTTAAAAAATATGACCATTTTACATAAAAATTGACATGCTTAGTTTCTCTTGGGGATAACAATGACCCGCACTCCTTTTGGTCATAATTAGCTAGAGGGGAGCCTGGGTGGCTCAGTCAGTTAAGCGTCTGCCTTCGGCTCAGGTCATGATCTCACAGTTAGTGGGTTCGAGCCAGCATTGGGCTCTGTGCTGACAGCTCGGAGTCTGGAGCCTGCTTCAGATTCTGTGTCTCCTTCTCTTTCTGCCCCTCCCCCACTCATGCTCTTTTTTCCCTCTGTCTCAAAAATAAATAAACATTAAAAAAATTAATAATTAGCTAGAGCTGACGGTGTAAATGCTCTGGATTCTCTATTTACCCCAGTCCTCACTAATCCCTTTAATCACACACAGCATCTTTCGCTTGTTTATATAACCTGTCTAGTTTCTAGAGAAGTTTGAATTTCATTTCTGTGTTTTTCTCTTTTAATGCCATTATCTCTTTTAGGACATGTATCGCTTAATGTCTGTTCTTATAATTATCAACATGCAAATCCTTCCACTTACCCAACTGTTAGCTCTGTGAGAGTTCTGTGCTTCATTCTGGGGTTTCTAAAGGGCACATGATGGATGTTCAGTGACTATTTGATGGAATGATAACGCATTAGATGAGACAGTGTCACAGGGTGGGGACAGGACTAGTATAGGAGCCAGGACATCTAGCTTTTCTATTAACATCCCATGTGACCTTGAGCAAGATACACCTCCATTTTTGAGTCTCAGTTTCCATGTTTCTAAAAACAGGGAAGTTAATTTGAATAGTCATAACTGTCTTTTCATTCCAGAATTTTATGATTCTAGAGTTCTCTGAATCTGACTTTCCTCAATTTCTAGAAGTTTGCCAGCTCGGTCATGAAGTCCCCACCCTCTTCCCCGTTGAATACGATTGAAAAATTATTGTGATTATGGTTTTGCAAAGGCAGTCAAGAGAGCACATCAAGGAAAATAATACTTGGCACGTTGTGAATGAGATTTTAAACCAAATATTTTTAGACTGTGTTTTTTCTTTCATGTGTCGTTATCTAAATTCTCTTAGCAGGGATCCCATTTCAGATGTGATTTAGAGTTAATAATATGTTAAGAGTCAAGCAACTCTGTCTTCCCCGTTATGCAACACAAAAGGGGAGAGTACAGGCATCAGGACACTTGTGATGAAGAATTTGCCAAGTCACATGTTCCTTTATATTCGGCGGAGCAGTAAGAATTCTGTTGCCACTTGAAAGATAAATAATTGTAATAAATTCTCCTTTATTCCCAGCAGGACTGTCAGAAATCCGAACGGTACTTCTTACAATATTGCAACTGGGGATACAGACTCCCTACTGTCTTTAGGAAACTCAGAATTATGTCATAGGATATATTCTTTTTCTCAGACTGGATGTCTCAAGTAAAGGCAGTGATTTCCTCCTTGAAATGTAGCATTACAGAAATATTAATTAAACTTTATAGATAAATTTAAATGTAAATAAAAAAGGAAGAATTACAATGAAAGTCACCTAAAATACTGCCATGTAGACAGTCACTCTTAACACTCCAAATACATGCACAGACAGATACACACAATTTTGAAAAAGGTATTTGTCATTTTATTCTCTAGAATCTTCTCCCTGTCTCCAAGTACACTACTGTTCTGAAGACTAACCTGTCTACCCCCCTCAGTGGAATTTCAGTGAGGCAGTGAATCTAACTGTTGAAAAGAAGTATTGCTTCCCAACTTTAGTAGGGAGAAGTTTTTCTCAGCCTTGCACTACCATTATCTTGAGCTCAATAACTCTTTGTTGTGGGAGCTTTCTTGTTCATTATGTTTAGCAGCAGCCCTGGTTTTTGCCCATAAATGCCAGTAACACCTGCCCCCCCCCCCCCCAGTGTGGACAACCAAAAATGTCTTCAGCCATTTCCACTGGGGCAAAATGGCCCTGAACAATTGAGAACAAATAATGTAGTATGATTGCCCTCAAATAAAATCTTAGGCCTCTTATGAGGGAGGAATGACTTAGCTGTTTTGAGACTCTGAAGGAAGGAACCAAGCATACGTGTCTGGCATCTTCTGGATTTCCTTTGGGATCTGTTGCTTTTAGAGAATATATTATGCTCTCCTCTTAGGAAGCTTCTGGTAATATAACTGAGACTTAAAGTTTTGGTGGTGATTTACTGAACCAAGTGTTTATTATTTTTTTGAACTTAGATGATAGCCAAAACTGTACTACATGACGTGCTTTTAAGGTTGTGGAGCTGACTTTAAACTGGCATGATTTAGGTGAGTGGCTTTAGGACTTGGGATTTTTTGTGTGCAAGCTACATGGTTATTTTGACCTTGACAGGTCATCACGGTGTAAGGTGGCTTTATCCTCAGGCAACTGACTATATCTCAGCAAAAACTGGATAATGGCCTTGGCAGATGTCTGCTGCTTGGGCTCTAGAAGGCAAACTGCTGTAGCTTGACTATAGACTCTATTTTGACTTCACATTGCAAAAAAGACAGAAAAGTGGATTTGTTCTTTTTGAACATTGATAGGGAGAAAACTGTTGGCTGTTTGTACTGTTTTCCAGCCAGGCTTTCAGACTGGGACTTTGCACAGCACAGGCTGCTGAGTTCCAAGTGGACTCCACTTGTGAATTTCAAACTTTAAATTATTAGTGCCCGACCTGAACAGACGGTGCTATACCAGCTGCCTGAAATTCCATCCTTCTTTTTGTTGTCTTAAGCTGCATTCTTGGCAAAGTAAGAGTGAACATCTTTGATTCATGTTCCTTGGCCACATGTTCGCACATGCACACCCTCTACTCTCATCGCCACATGGTCCCAAAATGGCTATGGCTTTGTCCATTACACAAGTTCTGACCATTCTGACCTCTACATTTTAGAGTCCCAAAGTATGATCTGATTCATATTAGTGTAATCAATTTTAGTATTTATGAAAAAATAAAAATATGTCATTCCTTACCATAAAGAAGATATTCCTTCTTCTTTGTTGGAGGCAGAGACACAACCCAATGAACCTTTGGAAAAGTAAAGGTCTATACCTATAACAACATGTTTCTTGGAATCACAGAGTCCAAAACTTCGTTTTAAAAATTAGGCTTTAGACATACACTCAGAAAGAAGCAAGAGAAATATAAAAATAAAGGAAGGCAAAGAATTAAACTTGAAGAAGAGAAAGAATTCTTTAATGTTAAGATCACAGAAGATATTCTAGAGGGATATGAAAGGGAAAATGACATTAGATCTTCAAGGCCATCATAAACAGATATAAAAAAAAGAAAAAGAAATGTGTCCAGATCTCATTTCTTTTAAGGAGAATGTATGAATTAGAGGAATCATTTCAGTTATTCACAAACGGTAACTAGAGTCCAATAGCTTCTAATAGAGGAAGAGAAGCAAGATCTTAAAGATCAATAAATAAATGACTGCCTCACACAGAGCAGGATTCGGGAAATTACTGACCTTGAACCACACAGTTAGTTCAATTAAATCTGCAAAGTGAAATTCAGCACACTTGGAAAGCTCCCCTGAAGATTAGGACAGCTATATCAAACAGTTTTAATATAGAAAATTTGTACCTATTTTCAAAAAGCAGTAAGATTGATAATAGAAACTCAAGAATTACCTGGCAAACTTTCAAGGTGACAGTAATTGTCAACGGGTTTGCAAATACTGCCTGTGCCTTGAGGGAATATGCTCCAGGAACTTTTGACATTTTGAATCCAAGGGAAGGCATAGACGAGATGAGACTTACAACCAGAAACTGGGCAGAACCATAATAGAGCTATCTGAATGTTTGTATGTTGGTAGAATATCTCCTGGGAAAGATCATCTAACTTGGGAGAAATAAAGGCAGACACAATTTTGAATACTGGAAGCTTTTAGCAGCCCCATAAACTACATATTTCTGTCTGTGGTACACACCAATAAGGCAAAATCTAGAGGCATATGTAAGGGGAAAAAAAGTCTGAGCCAGAAAACAAAGAAAAGAAAGGAAAGAAAAAAACATTCAAATTTAGCACACAGTGCTAGTTCTACCTGTCTCACTTGGAAAGGGAGCAATGTAAGAATCAGGTAAACTGTTAAAACTAAACCGAACTTTTCTAAAAGGAAGAAGGGAATACCAAAAAAGAAATAAAGAAAGACTATAACAACTCTGTAAAAAAGATGCACAAGATTGATCTAGGATTTTCCAGAAGCTTCAAGAATATGATGACTTGGGAAACACATTGACAGAGGTACTGGTCTTTACTGCACCCTGGGACACAAGCCTCAATATGTCAAAAGCAGCATCAGCTCAGGAACCTACTGAAGGTGATTTTGCAGCTGAACAAATGTGGAGACCAGGTGAAAACCTTCACAAGCACGTTGATTTCACAAGGCTAAAAACAAATACAACAAAAAGCAGTGAGAGCAGCCACTATGCTTGTGCTCAGGAAAAAGTGGAGGCTTTGCCAATTAGTGAAGAACCACAGCATAAGAAGCGTAGATTGTACTGAGAGATGAGAATAAAGGAGTTTTGAATCTGCTGAGTAAGAACAAGTATGACCTGGTCACCAGAGATCCCCCATTGCAGATTATAAGATTTGCAAGAAAATAACAGTGTTATAATGTGTCCACATAAGCCTCTGCCAGGCTGATAAGGAAAGGAGATTATTCTAGAGAGAGGAATGGTGTCTTCAAGACTAAGAGTCATCAGGTGAATGTCAACAATTGGACAAAGTCAAGCAATGGAATAGAGGAATAGCCACAGATGAAGTCAGAGGCCAGATCTTAGGTACAAATAAGGCTGATCCATCATAGGTACTAAGTATATGTTAGTACCAAACAAGTTTAAAAACAAGTTTTAATGATGGAAGTACTGAATTTCTTAGAAAAAAGCAGCAGCTAGAAATATTTAAGGTAAGGTTGAATAACATTGGGTCAGAAAGGGAAGAGGTCTTGGTGGAAGTGGCAAATACATATTGCATACGATTTTGGTTATCTGTTGCTGCATAGCAATGCGGCTGAAAATTTAGTAGCTTAAAACAACAGTTTATTACTTTTCATGATTCTGCCAGTTGGTTGGATGACTCTTCCCCTGATCTCACTTGAGCATTCTCATGGGACTGCAGCGTTCAGTTGGTGTGTTGGTCGGGGGTGGGGGGGTGTGCTCAGCTGGGCAGCTGCAATTGCAGGGGTTTTCTCTTGATGTACTCTTCCTCAAGGAGGCTTGGTTGAGCTTCTTTATAGTGTGATGGTCTCAGAGTTCCAACTGGGTGAAGGTGACAGCTGCAAGGCTTTTTGTGTCCTAGGTTCAAGGACCTGTGCAATACCCCTTACGACACACTTTATTTGTCAAAGCAAACAGCAAGGTCAGCCTACTGTTCATATGCAGCAAAATCTTGTGCCGTATTTTTTTTTCAGTCCATCTGATCAACCAATAAATATTTGAAATTCTGTGGTCAAAATCAGTTGAGAACTGACCTCAAACATCTGAACTGTAATCCACTAACCAGTCTGTGATATCATCTGTATTCCAGATTAGTCCATTTTAGGTGTTACAGTTCTGCGAATGCTATTCACAGATGGGCCTTGTAGTATATGGGTTATTTTCCCCTTCCCCCACAACTTTTGGTTTTCTATAGAATTAATATTTGTTTTCTTTTCTTTGTTTGTTGTGTTAACTTTTTGTACATTTATATTAATGCATCTCCAAACTCTCTCTCAATGTGTTGTTAATTTCTTCTTGATACATTTAAAAACAGGAGGTATTCTTCAGTTTTCTCTTCCTAAAGATGTTTCCTGGGGAGAACCCTATCTTGTCACAATCATGGTCTCCTAGAATTTTGTCATTAGCTCGTTTCTGGATTTATGTCTTACTTGTTTCCTTGCAAACTCCCTCCTACTAGTGAAATACGCCCTCCAGGAACTTTCTGAAAGAAGGTAACATTTTGAAACAATGCATGTCTATTAAAAATGTATTCCACCTTCACACTTAATTAAAAAAAAAAGTCTAGATAGAAAATAATTTTTACACAGAATTATGAAGGCATTATTTTGCTGTCTTCTATCTTTCCAAATTGCTTATGAGATGTTTATTGTTTTTGGATCTTGACCATGTGTATAAAATCTGTGTTCTTCTCTCTGGAAGGTTTTAGAATCTTCTCCTTGTCCTCATCTTCTGAAATTGCACACTGACATTATTTGGTTTGGGTCAATAATCACCCATTGTGCTGGGCATTCAATGGATTCATTCAATCTGACAAAGCCACTTTTTTTCTTTCTGGGATTTTTAAAAAATTATTCAATAAATAATTAAATAATAAATAAATTATTTTAATTATTTTAATTATTCCTTTCCCTGCTTATTTTGTTCTTCTTTCTTTGGTATGGTCCAAAAAGATGTCCAGTTTTTTTTCTGCTATTTGCCCTATTTTTTTCTTTCTGAGAGGTATCTTTAACCTTATTGTTCAATCCTTCTCCTGAATACTTTGTTGTTATACTTTCAGTTTCCATGAGCTCTTTTATATTCTCCAACTATTCCTTTTCTGTAGGATTCTTTCTTGTTTCTTGATACAATAATTTGTAAGTATCACAAGGGCTGAGTTTTTTGTCTGTTCTACTTACTACTGAATTCCTGGTGCCTGCACATAGTAAATGTTCAAATAGTTGTTAAGCAAATCTCTCTGGGGATATTTTTACAGGATTCTGGATGTTTTCTCCTCTGCATAATCTCTATTTCCTCCAAAATTTTCTGTTCTAAATTATTTTAGCTTCGTCCATTGTACAACTACTGATTCTTGGTTGTCTGCTCATATAAAAGCTTGGCTCTCAAAAGCTGATAAAAATCTCTTTATACACAGACTGAACTTGATAAGAGTAGATTCCTGTATGGCATCAATCAAATATAATTTAAAATATTCAGATCCAGTTTTCAATACACATTTAGTTAGATTTAACTGTAGAGTGTTCTAAATCATGCAGGATAGGTATAAATGTCTAGTTTTAACATGTCTTAGTATTTTCTCATCTTGAATCCCTCTTTTTTTAAGTAAATTTTAAAAAACTGTTTATTCAGTTTTGAGAAACAGAGCATAAGTGGGGGAGGGGCAGAGAGAGTGAGAGGGAGACACAGAATCTGAAGCAGGCTCCAGGCGACAAACCATCAGCATAGAGCCTGACCTGGGTGTCAAACACACTAACCGTGAGATCATGGCCTGAGCCAAAGTCGACCACTCAACCGACTGAGCCACCCAGGCGCCCCACAAATGCCTCTTTTAAGTTTGCTTTCCAAATATATTCATATAAATTTGCAAAGATCTATAAGAATATTCATTACAATGTTTATTTTTTATTTTCTATATATAAAGAGAGCATGAATGGGGGCGAGGGGCAAAGGGAGAGAGAAAAGAGAGTCTCAAGCAGGCTCCATGCTCAGCGCAGAGCCCAACACAGGGCTTGATCCCCCAACCCTGGGATCATGAGCTGATCTGAAATCAAGAGTCAGACACGCTACCAACTGAGCCACCGAGGGGCCCCAACAGTGTTGTTTTGAAATAACTTATATGTTCCTCAGTATGGAAAGTATAAAATAAATGATGCATATGCATATAATGGAATACTATGCTGGGTTTTAAAAGCTTAAGGGATTCATAAATGTGCTTACATGGAAAGAAGTCTAAATTTTGTTTAAAACAAGGTGCAAAACATAAAGAAAAATATGTAGTGTTCCACTTGCATAAAAAATAAATAGGCACAGAATTAATTATCCCCTTCCTATAAATAAAGCCTAGGTTGCTGGGGGAAAATATAACATCTACCTCCTTTGGTAACTTATTCTATGGATTAATAATTTAAAGAAAATCTTGGAAGGAAAAAAAGAAAAAAAAAATCCATGACAATAAAACCATCTTTATGTCTTACTTACGTAACCTCAAAACAAAATTTGTTATTTATTTATATCTTATTTGCTACATTACAGGTACCCTTTAATGGACATGTGCATTTCAGATATTTTACATATGGTAACTTTAATTCTCACAACTACATATAAAGTAGATACTATTATTATCCCTCACCTTTTTTTAGATGAGGATGCTAAAGCACAGAGAAATTAAACAATTTGCTTAAGTTTCCTACCTAAGATTTGAATCTTTCTGTTACTTTCAGCCCAAAACATTCCTAACTGATATATGATTGGAAGGGCCAACTTTCTATCACTTTAAAATTCTAATTGGTCATTCATAAAAGAAAATGAGCTTTTAAACCTTTCAAACTGCTATTTACTCTAATAAGCACTATTACTTACATCTTCTTCAATGACTCACAACTCCTATTGGTATGTCATTTTTATGTCTTCATCCTTATAAAACCTTAAATTCCAGACTTGTATTTCTCTTACTTGGTGCAGACAGCAGCCAAGGAACATTTGCATCTTAAAAATCTAAGAAATAGATTCTTGCTACAAGGAAGAAGAAGAAGAAGAAGAAGAAGAAGAAGAAGAAGAGGAGGGGGAGGGGGAGAGGGAGGGGGAGAAGGAGAGGGAGAAGAAGAAGGGGAAAGAGGGAAAGGGAGGTGGGGAAGGAGAGGAGGGGGAGGAGGGGAAGAAGGGAAGGAGGAGGAGGGGGAGGAGGAGGAAAAGGAGGAAGGCAAAAAAGGAAGCAAGAAAAGTAACTATGCGAAGTAATAGATTAATGGATATGTTATTAGCTTGACTGTGGTGATCACTTCACAAAGTACATATATATTAAAATATCAAGTTGTACACTTCAAATATATACACTTTCTAATTGTCAATTTTACCTGAATAAATCTGAAAAAAAATCCCACATTTGTGCTTACATATTTTCCTTGATGTTTTCTTTTCTAGTAGTTAAAGACAGTCAGCAAACTGGCAGAATCATCATAGCAAGGGCTGAGGCTCAATTCAAGAAATATATTCTCCCCAGATCCTCTCTTTGCCCTCTGAATTATGCCAAGCAGTTCCTTCTTAGAACTAATAAAATACACATTAATTAATACATATTAATGTAATATGTACATATATTTATGTAATATGACTAGCATGCCAAAGTTATTTTACTTCTATACTAGTAAAGAAAATGAAAAAAAAGGAGAATAATATATTCCTAAACACTGTACCTTCAGTCCCAGTACTCATATTTTTAAAAATTTCTTTATTGGAAAGGGGATAGATCATAGTTTTAAGTGTCCTAGAAGCCTCTGAATCCCTGTCTTTGCCCCACTTTACCCTTCTGATAGACTCCAGCTGGCTCTTTCTACAACATCGTCTCCTACTAAGAGAAAACTATTTTATTTTATTTATTTTTTTCAACGTTTATTTATTTTTGGGACAGAGAGAGACAGAGCATGAACGGGCGAGGGGCAGAGAGAGAGGGAGACACAGAATCGGAAACAGGCTCCAGGCTCTGAGCCATCAGCCCAGAGCCCGATGCGGGGCTCGAACTCACGGACCGCGAGATCGTGACCTGGCTGAAGTCGGACGCTCAACCGACTGCGCCACCCAGGCGCCCCGAGAAAACTATTTTAAAGAATAGTGGACACCATGCTTGCTCTGTTCAGGTCCCCTGAGATCCCTTGGATCTTGTCTCTGTGCCCACCTCCAGGTTCCATGTGCCTCGTTTCTACAAAAAAATGCTGACCTTGGCTAGAGCCACTTTGCAAAGTGCAGAGAACAGGAAGTTCCTAGGACATTACTAGTGGAGCCTGCAGCCAATGACTGACTTGATTCTCAACTATGCAAACCCAATTCCTGTGCCTCCAGTAAGGACAAATTCTGAGATAGAATTTACACTCCAGAGATCAGTCTGATGATAGAGCTTTGTCTGAAATCACATCCTTGCTTAGTTTCTTCCTCTTCCTCTTTGATTTGTTCACTCTTTTAACAGATTTCTCTGGGAACACGTCTTTAATAAATTACTTGCACATAAATCCCCATCGTTGCATCTACTGCTAAGGATGTCAACTTCCTAACCTAAGACATAAAGGGACAGGTTTTCATCAGTTGTTCATAGCATCAAATTCTCCCCCAAACTCAGCCCCACCCGTGTGTCTAGGATTTTGTACAGGCTGGATCTGATTGCTTTAATAGGTTTTTCTCTCCCCATCTACCTAACTCATACTACTGTGGTATTTTTGTGCGTATTTGTTTCTTTTCTTGGAATTCATTGCTAAAGCTCGAGGGTCTTCTGGCTACTAAATGTGGTTGCACGCTACAGCCAACTGAAAGCTATATTCTGTGCTGCCAATTAAGTCTGATTCCCTAGTATGTATTTTCAGATCTCAAATAATGTTTTCAATTTTTAAAAAAAAATGTTTATTTATGTTTGGGAGGGAGAGGGAGAGAAAGCAAGCAGGGGAGGGTAGAGAGAGGGAGACAGAGGGTCCAAAGCAGGTTCTTGCTGACAGCAGAAAACCCTATATGGGGCTCGAACTCAGGAAACAGGAGATCATGACCTGAGCTGAAGTCAGACACTCAACCGACTGAGCCACCCAGGTGCCCCGAGATCTTAAATAATTTTATACAAACACACACATGCAAGTGCATATACATCAAAGTGTCTGTTTGGTAAGCTAAAGTCTTAAACCTTTCTCTTTCACCCTTCTCGCTCCCAGAGTATTATTTCTGAATGTGTGGATTGCTGCATCAGAATCATCTGAGTCAGAGTGATTTTTGCTACTATTCTCATGAAAAATATTTTTACATCATGATTCTGTATACACATACACACCCATACATTCCTGAATACATGTGGGATAACATTGTTTAAGAAATGACTCTTATTCTTATTACATATAATATGGTCTGATATATTATACTGCACTTCATATTTTGATGCTACTTAAAATATTTAACTGTAAAACGTAGCCGTTTTTCTCTACAACTTGTATTTCTAACCATTTTGCTCATATAATCTTAGTGCAATATATTTTTATGACTCATTCTCTTTTTTGAACTTTAATTCCAGTATAGTTAATTACGGTGTTATATTAGTTTCAGGTGTACAGTGTAGTGATTCAATTATTCTGTATACATCACCCACCCAGTGTTCATCATGACAACTGTCCTCCTCAATCCCCATCACCTATTTCACTGATCCTTCCACTCACCCCTCCTCTGGTAACCATCAGTTTGTTCTCTAAAATTAAGAGTCTGTTTCTTGATTTCTCCCTCATTCTCCCCCTCTTTTTTCCCTTTGCGTGCTTATTTAGTTTCTTAAATTCCACATGTAAGTGAAATCATATGGTGTTTGTCTTTCTCTGACTGACTTATTTTACTTAGCATTGTACTCTCTAGCTACATCCATGCCATTGCAATAAGCCAGATTTCATTCTTTTTTATGGTTGAATGATATTCCATTGTATGTATAGCACATTTTCTTTATCCATTCATCTATTGATGGGCAGACTTCCAGATGGTCAACAGACACACGAAAAGATGCTCAACATCACTCATCATGAGGGAAATGCAAATCCAAAGCTACAATGAGATATCACCTCACTCCTGTCAGAATGGCTAAAATCAACATAAGAAATGACAAGTGTTGGTAAAGATGTGGATTAAAAGGAACCCTCTTGCACTGTTGGTGGGAATGTAACCTGGTTCAGCCACTGTGGAAAACAGTATGGAGCTTTCTCGAAAATTTAAAAATAGAACTACCCTATGATCCAGTAATTGCACTAAGAGGTATTTACCCCCAAAATATAAAAATACCAGTTTGAAGGGATACGTGCACCCCTATGTTTATGACTCATTGTCTTTTACTGATCTCACTATCATAATTCTCTACAGCAAAAGTACATATAAAATTTAAATTTAAAAATGAAACTCACTCTGACTATAAGATGCTAAGTGTGTTATAAAATCCTAAGTGATTCTTTCAAATGGTTGTTCCAATTTACACTTTCACCAGCATTAGTCCACACCCTCACCAATACCTGTGATTGTCAGACTTTTCAATTTTTGCCAATCCAGTATGCATAAAATAAGAGTAAATTGTAGTTTTAACTTGCATTTCCTTGATCACAAATTAATTTGAGCAACTCTCTACATGTTTATTGACCATTCCAGTGTCCAATTTCCTCTTTTATGATGTTTTGGGTTATACGTTTTGCCAATTTTTCAATTATTTGTCTTTTACATTAATTACTTCAATGTTTTAAATATACATAATATATATGTAATATATATGTAATATATATTAAATATAAATTAGATACAATCTTTTGTTGGTTATGTGTTGTAAGTACTTTCTTGCTTGTGGCTTACATTTTTGCTTTTTTATTATGTTTTTGATGAACATTACCTAAAATTTTTAATGCACAAGAATTTGTCATCTTTTCTCTTTTGTGCTTTATGCTATGTATCTTATGTAAGCCATCCATCAGTACCTGAACATCACAAATATATTCTCTTTTTTCTTTAGTTTTATTGAGACATAATTACAAACATAACATAGAAGTTTACGGTGTACAGCATAATGATTTGATTTACATATACTGTGAAATGATTATCACAATAAGTCTCTCTTTTTTTTTAAGAGAGAGAGAAAGAACTTGAGAGTGGTAGAGAGGGGAAGAGGGAGAGAGAATCTTAAGCAGGCTCCATGCTCAGCATGGAAACTGATGCAGGGTTCGATCCCATGACCCTGGGATCATGACCTGAGTTGAAATCAAGTGTTGGACACTCAACCAACTGAGCCACCCAGGTGCTCCTAAAATAAGTTTAGTTAACATATATCCATTTTCTCTTTCTCCTCCTTCTGGTATTTCAATTACATGTATGTTACACCTTTCAAAATTGTCCCACAGTTCTTGGATAATCTGTTCTTTTTTATTATTTTTTTTTCCTTTGTATTTCAGTTTAGAAAGTCTCTATTGATATCTCTGATTCTTCTCTTGGCCTTGTTCAGCCTATTGATGAACCCATCAGAGGCATTCTTTATTTCTGTTATAACATTTTGATTTCCAGGATTTCCTTTTAATTCTCAGAGTTTTCATCTCCCTGTTTACATTGCCCATCTATTCTTCCATGTTGTCTATGTTTTCCATTACAGCCCTTAGCATCTGAATCAGAGTTGTTTTAATTTCCTTGTCTGCTAATTCCTGTGCCATACACAATTTTTTTTCTTATTGTTCCTTTGTCTCTTCAAACTGTCTTTTTCTGCCTTTTAGCATGATCACAGTGTTTTGTTACAAGCTAGGCATGATATATCAATTAACAGGAATTGAGGTAAATAGACCTTTGGTAGGAGGTTTTATGTTCTCCTGGCTAGGAGTTGAGTTGTGCTTAATGTTTCCTGTAGCTGTCCTTATTTTTGTCTCTTCTGTTGTCTTTGTGTTTTCCTAAGATTCTCTTCTTAAATAGAGTCTGATCTTTGAAGGTTTTTTCATTATAATCTACTCTTGGTGTATTGGAGCTCTGTTGATGTGGTGCTAAGGAGTGAGAGAATGGAAACATTCTATAGCCTATGATTAAACATCCATCTTTTAGTTGGTCTCTGTCCTGGGGCTGTGACCTTCACAAATACTTCCTTTTTCACTGAAGGGTAGGACTTTGTTATGGAAAATGTTCTAAATGTATTTCTAAATGGTAACTTTTTCCCCATCTCATGACTAAGACAGGTGATTTTTCTTGGCTGTTTACAATGAGAACCTGTAGTGGAGTTCTTGGAGGTAAAACCCATGGAAGAGTGGGGTCACTCTAAGACTGACGTCCCCAAGAGTATCTCATTCTCAATTTAGTCCACACTGATCCTCCCACAATTTGTCAAAATCACCATGTAAATGTTCTTGTCAGTTTATGATTCCAGCCCTTTCTAGTCCAGGTAAGCTGATATTGGCTCTGTTTCCCTGGTTTCACCGGTCTTTCCAGATTTGGGGATGACCAGTTTCCCTGCAACCTCAGTTCTCTGTTGGGTCTAAGAAAAATTGTTGGTTTTCAGTTCTTTCAGTTTATTTCTAGTTATGAGAACAGGTAGATGATGTCTAAGGTTTTACACATCAGAGCTGACACTAGAAGTCCAACTCTTTTTCTTAGGGTCCTGTGTGCCTTCAACCCCACCCCCATTTTATAAGGGATCAGCTCCTGAATACCACTGATCTAGGGACAATGCCCTAGATAGTGATAAATAACCCATCTTCACTCCCCCTTCAGATCAAGAGCAACTGATACTGTTACCACAAAAAGAAAGATTTAGGAGCAATCTCATGTATTACTTTTGGCACCCTTGGCTTCCCCACAACACTTTCCTAGTTTGCTCAGACTTCTCTGAGTGCTCTTTCTTGCTCCTGTCCCTAATTCTTAAATACTGTCAATCTTCAGGGACCCTTCCTAAGTCATCTCTTCATTCCACATGCCTTTCTATATGTTCATGGATTCAGTGCTTACCCAGCTAATTAAAAATATCAAAATTTTATTTTCATCCCAGTCCTTTCTTTAATTTCAAACATATATGTCCAGTTGCTTCTCAATATTTATATTTGAGCTTCTTAAAAGCATTTCAGTAAATATTTTGATTGATAGAATGATCAAAGGGCCTCATGAGCTTTCCATTGCTACCATGTCATTAATCAATGAGCTCAGTAATTAATGCTTGAAAAACATTGCCAAAGTCAGGGTAAAGCCCAAAGGTAAAAATATTTGTGGTTTTTAAATCTACATGTGATTGTAAACACCTGAAAACAGTCTACAGAATTTGTTCATCTTGGAAGGGGTCATAAAATGTTTTTCTGAGCATATTTTCCAAGTATTGGGGTATTCTTTCAGAAAAAAAATCTGACAAGAATGTCATAAATTTCCTCACCTTGACTTCATAATCTGTAAAATAATGCATGCGAAAGAATGACTGCAGTGAATGTCTTTAATTCTATGTAAAATGTCGGTAAAGACCTGTTAATTTAAGACAGTGCACTTAAAGTCCTTCTGGCCATAGGCACATAAATACATGTCAAGAGTGGGGGTGCTCCAGTTTGTCACTCATTGTTTGCATTGACTGAACACCAGTTTAGAATTATTCAATCAGACTTTTGCTTTCAGGTGCATGGCTGTTGACATTTTCCTACCAACTTCTAAAAGAGCAGAACACCTCTTTAGTACTTTCCTGGAATACAAAATCAGAAGATGCATTAAAGAAACACCAGTTTCCTGCAGCGGCACCTAAGGTTTTTTCACCAGATCGATGCCTCCTGAGTTTTAGATGTCATGCACACTCCACCGAGTTCATCTCAATAGTTTAAAAAGAAGGAAATGTCTTCTAAAGACAAACAAGAAAACTACTTTTAAAATTCTTCTCCACTCTGTGTAGCAATTGTGGAATCAATTTAATATTCCAATGATGTACTGTTCAGCAAAATTTATGCTAAGGATTCAAATCTTGATGTTACTTAGATTTCCCCAAGAACATTTTTCCCCAGTAAACACTGCAAAATTTATGATGAAGTAGCTGATTTCTGAAATTAATTTCACTTGCTATTTGTTCCCTGACTTATCATGGTAGGATTGTTTTTCACCCTACCAGAATCTAGGCTGCCCAAGTCCAGTCCTGTGTTGTCTGGTTCTTGTATGTCTCCAAAATATCCATAGTAAGTGCACACTGATGAGCCAAACAAGACGTGCAATTGATTAGGCATATAAAGGCTGGATTCTGATTGAACTAGCACATTCTTCTAAAGGAGGAACATTCAGGAAATATATATTTGTTAAGAGGCACTCAAGGGTGCCTCCTCCCAAAAGGGCAAATGAAAAACCCTGAAGCCAGTTGCATATCAGAAATGGCATCCATTAATCTCTTTGCCAAGCAGCATAAAGTAGAGGCCTTTGAAAGGAGTTGCCCCCAAGAATGGAGTCATGGTTTAATATGTTTGATTTGAAGCACCTTGCTTTCAGAAGCTAGCACCTGCAGCAGAATGACAGAGCCACTGCTTCTGGGAGTACATTGGGTAATGATACTGATGACATTTATGGTCCAACATTTCAAGAATTAATTTACAATGGAAATGGTTCTTAGTGCAGTGAATACATCATTGCATTGAAAGATTGACTCCCAGTTTATCAGCTATAAACTATGCAGCCCAGTTTAACTCCTCTAGACGGCAAGCATTACGGACATTACTCACAGTTATTTGGGGTTCATAATTCACTGGGAGAATATTTGAAGTATGAAGGTATATGCCACTATAGTAAAAACAAGAACAAAAAACTAGAAAGGGATTCTCAGGCGGAGAGGAACAATGGAGAAATGTGTTTCAGGCACCTTTGTGTCTTTTCCTCTTCTGGTCAGATTTTCTATGGAAACCACACAACTTTATTCTCGACAATCCCCTACATTCTGCTCAGCAAGATTCTACCAAAATATTTTATTTATTCAGCTTCTCTTCTTTGTAATTAACTTATGGCCATTCCATCATTTTCATTGGAAAGTTTTTTTTTTCTCTAAATCATTTTTTTCCTCTAAATCTATTAGAGAAATTCACACAAAGTGTGTATCTTTATGTTATTTTGTGGATTTTATTAAACTTTTATAAGTGACTCATTTCTGGCCTTGGACTGCTATTTTCCTTGGACTTCTGGAATATTCTCCAAATGACTCTACATATCTGCTTTTTCAGTGGGACGTGGCTCAGTCTACTGAAAAAACTAATAGAGATACACTATTAATAAACCCACATTTGACTGTTGATTAAATTCTTGAATATATGAATAACGTTGTCTTGTAATTGCAAAAAAAATAATAAAAATTAAGCAAAGAGGATTAATGTAAGCGATTTGCTGTACTAAGCTAACACTAATACTTGCATTAGAAGGCCAGTTAGTGAGAAACAGAGATACTGGAGTTACAGTTTATTAGTACTTATTCTTAGCTCCGAAATAGACTTGGGATAAATTCTTTAACTGAAATCATATTTTTCTCTGTCTTTAAATCAGCATGGTCTTTCTCAAGGATACACTGAGTTTAAAAAAATATGTAGAGAGGAACAATCCAATGGGAGTGGTCTGAGCATCACTAAGAGAGTAGGGAGATTCACTCCCATTGACTTCCACAAAGGTTTTTGTCGGAATTCTGCATAATAGGTTTTTAACGAGTCTGGTAATTATACCAGTACCTACCCTCAAATACATTTTCGTTCTCTCCCAACTCATCCTTCCTTCTTATGTCTGCAGCTTATGAAAGTAGAAGTATCTATGTCCCAACAGTACACGACACATTCAGGCTACTTCCGACACCAACTAACTCTCTAAAAGAGAAAATACACATTGGGCAATGTTGATATAAGATGAGTATACAAGTTGCTGTCTACTTTTTTGTTTTCTTTATTCAAGAGTCCATTTGGAAAGGTGGGAAAAAACTGGGGCACCTGGGTGGCTCAGTCGATTGAGCTTCTGACTTTGGCTCAGGTCATGATCTTGCCGTTAGTGGGTTCGAGCCCCGAGTCAGGCTCTGTGCTGAAGGCTTGCTCAGAGCCTGGAGCCTGCTTCAGATTCTGTCTCCTTCTCTCTCTGCCCCTCCCCCACTTACACTCTCTCTTTGTCTCTCAAAAATAAATAAATGTAAAAACAAAAAAGAAAACTGGGAAAAAACTAAAAAGAAAAATGATGAGAGACAATTATGTCCATTGTTCCTTCCTTCAGATGCACTGTCATTCTTTGGACATTAATACCTAGGAATACATAGTACAAGTACTACATGAAAGAGTTTGCCACTTTCTATAAAATGTCATTACTTTTTCCTGAACATTTACTGGAGCTAATATATAAAGTAATTTCTAAAGTTCCACCCATAAAAACCAGAAGTCTTCCATATAACTTACCAGCAAGTGATAGGGCTCAGTGGTTAAAGCTAGAATGGACATACCAGAGATACTCAGCACTTTGTCAGTGTTCCCAAGTGCCACAGCAAATATAACATATGAAACCTAATAGCCACGATTTTAAGAATTAACCTCCGGATTAGACTAACAATTAGAATCCTCTGTGCTTAAGTTTCAGTGTGCTATAAGTCTTGCCACCCCACTTTTGTCACACAGTGATTTTAAAAGGGATGATTTTGCCTACCACCCTTAAGTAAGAACTAAAAATGATCTTCTCATGTATGCTGAAATAATCATATGTTCCTAGACAGCATGAAGAGCCCTTTGACTGTAATATGCTCACAAGTCACATGCCAATCACCAGTATATGGTTTCAAAGTATAACTCAGATATTCTTCTCTAAGGGTTAATAGAAAATAGGTTTTATAGCACTTTTTATTGTATACTCGCATATATTTGTTAATATTTCAGAGTTTATATTATGAAAATGTTTTATTATTTTTTAAATGTTTATTTATTTATTTTGAAAGAGAGAGAGAACGAGTGAGAGCAGAGGAGGGACAGAAAGAGAGAGAGGGAGAGAGAGAGAAAGGGAGACAGAGAGAATCCCAAGCAGGGTCTGCACTGTCAGCACAGAGCCCCACACGGGGCTCCATCTTATGAACCGTGACATCATGACCTGAGCCAGAATCAAGAGTCAGATGCTTAACCAACTGAGCCACCCAGGTGCCCCTATTGTGAAAACATTTAAAAAGTATATCTTCAGTTATTAATTCGGAGAATGATGACCAAAGTTCAGAAGGGAGATGGGATGGAGAAGATACAGTCTCTGGCACTGGAAGTAAGATTTTATTAAAACTTATAAATTAACCAAAATAAAAGGAATAATGATTTTAGGTAATTTATTTAAGTAACTTTATTTAATATTGGAATATTATATAATTTCCTATGTGAACATTAGTATTTATTTGAAAATCCTAGAGTTTATCAAACTGAGTTTGGAGCAATTCATTTTGAAATTTTGACTGAATATTTATTGCTAGGCAGAAACAACAATAACAACAAAAAAATCCAGAAAAAATTAGTATGTTTATGTTTTGTCTAGTTCCACCTAAACATATCTTTCAGCTATAGTGTATAAACTATTGCTATTGTGAAATATCTTAAGTTAAACTAGACTGTCTCTTGGGCCAACAACTTGTCGAGTCCCTGGGTTAAGAATAATTTAGTATTTTGGAATATATGTTTCAGAATTCCCTCCCCAGCATTCTGCCGACCAATAATAGGTAAGAATCATTTTCTCCATGTATAGCGTGGGTTCCCTGTATTAGGAATGAATTTCAGAGCTTGATACATGTTATGTGTATAGCTAATCCTAAAAATAGCTTGCAGAGCTGAGTATTAAGAACTCTGTTATGACTGAGGAAAATAAAGCACAGAGAGGGAAAGCAGCTTGACTAACCTCTAAGTTGGGAACTTGGGATTTGACCAAGGTCACTCTCACTTCACTGCCCGTTCCCTTAACTATATCCATCGCTTTCTACATTCTCTATGTTGGATCAGAAAATCAAAACAGCCCCCATGTGATATTAAGAAACTCTTGAGCTGTTGCATCACATCTTAAATTGGGTTAGTGGCACTACCATGACTTTCGTGGTCATCAAGGATCCTAGGGACTTTATACCGGTACAGAACATTTAACCTTGCTGTCCTGGCCAGAAATCTAATTTGAGCAGTTTTACTCTGATGCTCTATTTTTGATTGGTTAAGCCATTCATCCTGTTTGACATTGTTGTGTGGTGTTGCTATGCTTACTTTAACCAGCTGTCACATTCCAGCCCAGAGGTGGGTGAAATGATTCTTGTTTATATGTAATTCTGAAAGGACTTTTAAATGCTTTGGGTTGGCAATGTGTCGATTTAAAAGACCTTTATCCTTTCAGCATGGCAAGACTTTCAAAATTCTTCATGTAACTTTATAAAAAAAATTTCTCGCTGCCATTCAAATGTGGGCTGACTGATGCAATTCTTTCTGGCTCTATTATTAAGCCTGTGATTGTAAAGAGATGTCTTTGTAGTGGATACTCATTTCTTCATGTTGAATTGATTCTAAATTTGTATGAGACTATTCATATCATATATCCTGTCTTTCTGAAAGAGATTATAACATTTAAAACAGGATGGATGGTCTGATCTACAATTAGATATGGGAAGAAGTTTGAGTTCCTCCAGGAGAAGTTCTACTCATGTATATAAATTGATATGAGAATATAGTAATCTATTCAATGAGCATTTATTTTATATTATTTGTGTGCCTGTAGCAATACGAGATATTAGGAGTTCTGATTCAGGGAATTCATAACCTGGTAGAAAAAAAAAAAAAAACAACTATGTGCTTTTAATATTCTTTAGCCACCAACTCATGTTCCTTCTAAAAGGTATTGACAACTAGAGTCAGTGGAATTTGGGTTAACTTGTCCAAGAAATCATCTCCATTCTCCTTGTCACTTTCCTATGTAGATAGTTCATCTTTCTAGTTACTATTATCCTTATCTACAGAACGGAAAGCCAATCAAGTGATTCCAAAAGTAACTTTAAAAAATCAGTAATTTCTTCAAAGAAAATAATTATGGAAAAAGCCCTATGTCCATTGATGAAGAGATGATGAATGGTTAAATGGATGATGAGTGGATAAAGAATAAGTGGTATTTATATATACAGTGGAATATTACTCAGGCATAAAAAATAAAATCTTGCCATTTGCAATGACGTGGATGGAGCTAGAGAGTGTTATGCTAAGCAAAATAAGTTAGTCAGAGAAAGAGAAATACCATATGATTTCATTAATATGTGGAATTTAGGAAACAAAACAAATGATCATAGGGAGAAAAACGAGAGAGGCAAACCAATAAACAGACTCTTAACTGTAGAGAACAGACTGATGGTTACCAGAGGGGAGGTGGTTGGGGGAATGGGTTAAATAGGTGATGGGGATTAAGGAAGATAGTTTGTCCTGATGAGCACCTAGTATTGTATGTAAGTGTTGAATCACTTAATTGTAAACCTGAAATTATTATTACACTGTATGTCAACTAAGTAAAATGTAAACAAAAACTTAAAAAATGTATGAAAATAGCCACACATGTAACTCATTGGAACTATAATGTGTATGATGCATCCTTCAACTAACAGGCTCTTTCATCAAGATACAAGTACTATTACAAGCACTTCTACTTATGGGTAAAAGCATATGTGAATAGCCCTCTGCTTATCTCATTAAATCTATTTTGTATAAAAAAAAAAAAAGAAAGGCCCATCCTATAGTAGCTAATCCCTTCATTGTCATGCACACAACACCAATTACTTTATTCAAACTTTTATTTCTCAACAAGTCAGGTTAGCAGTTAGATACAGAATGAATTTGATTAAAAAGTATTATCTTCAATGAGAAAGTAATCTTTTTATTTTCCAGTTATATTTACTTTACTTTGGAGATCAGTTTTTAAAAATCCAAAGGTATATTTATTTTATTAACTAATGGTTATTAGTTAATATTTATTTTATTAACTAATGGTTATTAACTAATGGTTATTAACTAATGGTTACCACCATTAGTTAATTAAAGTGGCATGATTTTATCAAAGTTAGGATTTTAAAATACATTATTATACAATATGGCTGTTTAAGAGAATAAAATTTGCCTTCAGCGAGGTGAATATGGTATTGCAGTGCTTCACTTTTGCATCACATTTTAACTGTGCACAGAAGGAAAGTGTTAACATTTAATTGTCTGTGAAATATTTTCAAGGAGTTAGCTTTGATGTGAAAAAATAATAGTTACTTAGAGAACTGTAACGCTGTAAGCTTGAGACACCCAAGCCAAAGAAAAATTTTTGAACAAAAATAAGAGAACCCACCACAAATGGTGCTTAAAATGCATCTCTGATAATATGAAGCTTTCACTTTCTTCGCTTTCTCCATTACTTAGTCCGTCTCACTTATTTTATGGTCACCTACCTGTTACATAATGAAATCATTCATCTTTTAGTGATTCATCAGCATTGGCAGCCTGATTAGCCATTCTGCAGCAAAAAATAAATAAATAAAATAATTTTAAAAATCAAGTGCTAGCAGTTGGTACAGGCTCAAGCTGAGTTAACTCAATGCTATTTATCTGGATGAAAAGTAAAAAAGGCAGTCAATCAGTTAAAAGTTTTAAATGTTTGATGGCAACGTATCATGTAACCTTAACATCTGGATGACTGGATTTTACTCTTTGTATCCAGATGTTCGGCATCATACAGACACAACCTCAGCAGTTCAATCAGTCAACGACTTTCACTGAGAACCCTGCTTGTGCTGGACAAATCAGCAGGGGCTAAAGGACAATGTCACCTCACGCATGGGCCATTACAAAATCCTCTTAATTAGTCCTCCTGACTCAACCCCTCTCTCTGTTGCAAACTGCCAGAATACTAAAACACCTTTTTCAAGATCTCAGTTACTTGCTCAAAATACTTGCCTTGCCTCAGGTTTTCACTGACCTCCAGTTAGTGCACAGGACTCTAAATGGAGGTTTATAAGAACCTCACTTATGCATTGATCATGTTACTTTTCCTCTCTGTGTGTAAGCCCTTCCTCAGCTATAGCCTGGAGTGGGCAATACTCATCTCATCGAGCTGCTTTTCTGCTTAGTTATATATTAGGCACATCAGATACTGAAAATAGTTCCAGGGATCTAATAGTCACTTCATGAGTGGAGGTAATTATTTTTATCTGCTAGTGATAAACATTAATAAAACATGTAAAACCCAGATTCTAGTATAAAAGAAATGTTTAATAAGTGTCCTTTCTTAATTTTCACTTGAGGTTAACATTTCTTTGACTTTAAAATTCCATTGGTTACAATATGTTCAGATTAAAACAACTTTGTGAGTAAAAAAGGAATATTATTCCATTAAATGTAAGCAAAGAATATAAAACTAAAACTGACTTCTTAAATTAGTGTGGAAAATTATGCTTTTTAAAGAAATACACTATTGTTTCCATTGACATTATTGCAATTATTTTTTTCAATTCCTTTCACATTATGTTATAGATAAACTAAATTAACTATTTTGGATGGGAGGGAATGAAGAATCAAAAATGATTCTAAATTTTTGGCATGATTACCTATGTAAAGGATGCCACAAAATGAAATAGGATGCATAGAAGACATATTTAATTTTGTCCATATTGGGATGGCCATCAAGAGGGGAAGAGTCAGGTGCCACTGAAAATATTAATGGCTTTCTGAAGAAAAGCCTGTAAATTAATATTTGGAAGATATTTTAATGTGATTCTTTTAGTTGCAGATCCACTCAAGTTAGCTCATTTATAGGATTCATGAAGAGTAATAAGGGAATCACTTGGGTCCATGGTCACTAAAGCAGGAAGACATTTCTGGAATCAGGATGGTTCCAAAGATCCACATATTGGACCTTTATGAGTCTTCATCTTAAGTCTCAACCAATGAACTTTCTTTTATTAATTATCATTTTCTGAGTATTGTTATGTATTAGCCACTAAGCTAAGCATTTTTATTCCATATATCATGCAATCCTCCCAAGTTCTGTGATTTATAGTCTTACTATCTACATTTATAGGTGAGACAACACGTTTTTGAGAATTAAGTAACTTACCTAAGTTCCCTCAGCTAATTAGTGGTTAATTAGTGGAACCAACCTTCAGCTCTTGTCCAGGGCCCCAGATTTACTATAAATAGTGAGCACATAGTGGGTTATGTGCTTTATTCTGTCTCTGAATCCACTCTATCCCACTACCAATGGACTTTTTTTGTTTACTTAATTAATATTCCTCTGTAATTTCAGCCTGCCTTCGACTATCATAATCTCTCTAGCCCCACCAACACATGAATTTTCAGTGTAGTTCCCATTGTTAAATAGTGACTTATTTCTCTGAGTCCAAACTCCTATTTTTTTTTAAATGTTTATCTCAATGTATATATTGGAATCAAGCTATGGGATTTGTCGTTCTCAGGTCAGATACCCATCCCTAACTGATTAACAGCTACTAAAAAGGCCAGTCATGCCAATCAGAGGCTGCATCTGGAGAAGCTTCCCTTAGAAAAAGTATAGATGAGGCAATGGTAGAAACCATAGGAAACAAGTAGGAATTAAAGCTATGGAAGTAGAAAAGGTCCACAGTAGACCAAAAGAAAAGACGCCACATGACAGAATCTTAAGAAATAAATGTATACACATAGGCCAGAGTAAGAGAGGTCGGTACAAGAAATTAACAAAAAAAAAAGTAATAGAACCAGTAGAAATATAGAAAATAGTATTAAAGAACTCTATGAAGAAAACAGTTTGAAAATGAGAGAGTATTTTGCAACAACAAATGCTTCAACAATATCCATTCATATATACACAGAAAATACGTTACTATAGTCCAGGGGACATAAGGTTGTGCAAGAACAGATCCTTGCTCACATGGCAAAAGAAACAATTGTTAATAATCATGAAAATTAATACATAATTACAATTATGAGATATACTATGGAGAAGAGGTGTATGGTATTCTGAGATTATAGAATCAAAGGACATGACACTGTGAAAGAGTTCAAGGAAAACTTTGAATTGATGCCTGAGCTGACATCTAAAAGGAGATTGGAAATCAACTAAGTGATGTGGAGGAAAGAAGAACAATGCAGAGAGAATGTGTAAAGCTCCTTTTGCAAGAGTGAATACTATGGTTGATAAAGGTCCCTTAAGTGGCTGGAGTGGAGGGAGCAGGGACTTGACATTACCTCTATAAAGAGGTAATGCTAGAGGTATAGATAGAGAGCAGACATCCAGAACGTGAGGGTCCCATTAAGTTTGGTCTGTTGTTAACCTATGGGGAATAAACTGAGGGGAAATGGGGTGGCTGGCATGATCAGATGAAGATTCTGAGATGATGGCTCTGGCTGGAACAGGTGGAGAAGATCAAAAAGTGATATTATGCAGGATTCTTTCAGTTAACAAAGTTCCCATTTATATTGGTTTAAGGGAAAAGATCACTTGTTGGCTCCAAAACTATAATGCATGGCCAGAGCAGATATTCAGGTATTTTGGGATCCAGATACTTAATAATGCTTTCTGGAATATATCTCTTGCACTACAACCACAGCTTGGCTTTCTACTATGTTGGCTTCATTTTTAGACAGAATTTTCTTTCTTGGGGATGAAATGGTAGCTGGAAATCTAGAGTAAAACAATCTTATGATTCTCATCCTAGCAGAAAGTGAACTTTTTCCCCCTTACCAATCCAGCAAATATCCTAAGATTGACACCTCATGAACAACTTGGTCCATGAGACAATCATTATGTCCAAAGAAGAGGACATACTCATAGTCAATCCTGAATTACTTGATTGCTTCTAGAGTCACTTGGTGCAGTCATTCCTACCTGAGCCACGTGGCCTGAGAAAAAGAAAGGGACAATCCCCAAAGACAACCTTAGATGCTGTGTCCAGAAGTGGAAGATCCAGAGAAAATATGGGGTGAGGAGACAGATTAAGAGGATCTTACGATATTTATGGATAACGATAACCACAGTTTTGATTGAGGATAGAGATTTGAGAGATATTTAGGAGAATAAATCTATAGGATTTTGTAATGAATGAGACAAGAGGTTGAGGGAGATTGATGTATCAGGAGTATGTCCTAAGTTTCATGTTTACATACTTGGTGATACCATTCATTGAGACAGTCAATGTCGAAAGGGAGACAGGTTAAGAGGTAGACAGAGAGGTGGAATACCATGAGTTGAATTTGGAACATGTTTAGTTGGAAGTGCCACTGAGACATTAAAGAGATGTTAAGTGACATCTGGGTTGCAGGTATAAACTTGCCCAGAACAGGAACAGTCAATTGCCTCGAAAGTTGTTTTGACCATGGATAAGGATAGAAGCAGAGCCAGATTATAGTGAGTGGGTAAAATAGGTGAAAAGTGAAAAAATAGAGAGATAAATTATATACTGTCTGCGTGTTAGGTTAAATGTGGCTACAAATTCATTCCTATTTCTTCCACTGAAAAGTAGAGTTTAATTTGCTTCTCAATGGTTCTGGACTGGCGTCAGTAGCTTCCTTGACCAGAAGAATGCTCTGGGACTTGCAGTGCTATGTCCTAAGAAGATTTGTAACCTCTGCCTGAGCCTCCTGGAACATATGCTGTGAAGGAGCCTAATTAGCCAGTCCAAATAGAGTGTTCTTAGGCAAATTATTAAACTCCTTAGCCTCAATTTCCTTATTTGCATAATGATAAGTACTTCAAAATTACTAGTTGCTGCTTTATCATTAGTGCCCATTTAATCAATAATGAACTGAATTAAGTAGCATAAATGGAGATACAATTTGGCTTATTTTCCTCCTTATGAAGAATTATTTTGTAGGATTTTAACACTATAATAATGTTAGTAGTAACTATTTGTAGTCATCATTTAGCCCATTTTACAGATATGGCAAGTAAAAATTGAAAAGAGAGCAATACATTAATCATGCTAGACCCGGTTTAGACTTTAGATTAAATGCTAGATCCTTTGCTCAGCTAATGCACCATATTAAACAACTAAATCACTAGTCAACTAAAATATCTGTAATCAGAATTCTTAAAGGAAATACACCTAGTGTTCTATGCTTTTTGTGATAATGTGGAAACATTCAGTGGTGATATTTTCATGGGGTTACTTTGCCACTTCAGCAGGGCCTTTCAGAAGTTACAAATAGCTGTGCTCTAATATCGTCCCCAGAAATACCATCTCTGAAAGTGATGGAATTAAATTACTACTTTAATCTAGTAACTGTTATAACCCCAAAGAGAGAATTTCAGGAAAAAACCACCCTCAGATGAAGTATTTGTAGGAATGCCATCTTAAAGAAGAACTTGTGGGTATAACATAGCCACTAATTTTTATCTGACTTGCATCTTTCAAATGAGAAAATAAAAAACAAAACAAAATAAACAACAGGGGCACTTGTTGGGGTGAGCACTGGATGTTATATGCAAGCGATGAATCACTACATTCTACTCCTGAAATCATTATTACACTCCATGTTAACTAATTTGGATTTAAATTAAACAACCAAACAAACAAGAAAACAGGGGCAATCAAGACATCAAGACCCCTTGACTCATATAGCAGTTTACTTCCAAATAGCACTTCCCAGTTTCCATAACCTCACTCCCCACAGTTTTCCTCTGTGGCCCAGTAAGCTTGTGTTTTCAGGCATGAAGAGAACGGAGTCTCCTTTTGACTCTGATTTCCTGAGAAGCTCCTCCCCAACAGGTTTGCAGATAGTAAAAGGAACATTCTCCGAGCTTCTAGAAATTTGACTGCTGGTTGTATTTTCCCACCAGCTGAGATGGGTGGTCTGATAAAAGGTCAATGACAGCCCAACTTTTCATTATTGGGGACTTAGCGATGGCAAAATCCTGTCCTTGCTGGAATATGTTGCCAGAGTCACTTTTCACTCTCCCTCCCCTCTCCCGCCACCCCCCCCCCCCCCAGAAGAGACTTCTCTGGGTCTGGACTGCTGGAGACCCCATACTTGAAGGTCTTTTGTCGAAAAAGTACATATGACTGTATACGATATGTTGTGCCAAGTTGTTTGCTGAGTAGACACCAGCCTTTGATGTTAGTACACTGGAAATGAGAATAATTGAGCGATCTGGCATGGAGAGTATTATGAAATCCAGACCACTAGAAAACTAAACATTTGGAAGCATTATAATTTTCACCAAAAGTATCAAAAACACAAGTTATAGAAGTAATTAGAGTTCGGTGAGAAAGAAAGTTCATTTTCATTCTCTTGAGTTAAAATTCCATGATGTTCTCTGCTTGCTTTTACTAAACGGAACAGGGGATGGCAATGTGTCTTAAAATTGAACTTAAAAAAAAAAAACAACCCAAATCAATCTTTGGATGGTTCCTTTTATTCTGATTCTACTGAAAACAACAACAAATATCCAACCTCTCCCCAGAAGTATAAGAAAGAGAGGGAACTACTGCAGTGTCCAATGACGTGAGTAACTCAAACTTATACTGAAAGTATGCATACGTATCTACCATACCTTCTTGAAATCTCTTCACCTTAAATCCCCACACCCCCGAAACCAAGGGTGAGGAAAGAGTTACCTGTGTGCTAAAAGTCAGCATCCATATCAGGGCATGATGCTCATGGTGACAGGTGGCTACATTATTTTCTGAACCCAGCCCTTCTCCTCTCCCTCTATGGAACTATTTCCATTCTTTTAAGCCTCATGGCTGGACAAGTGCAAGAAAAATCATATCAGAAACAAGGGAAAACCTTTCTGAGTAGAGTATAATTGCCAGACTCTAGCAAGGAGTCCAGTTGATTACTATATGCAACCACACCCTTAGCAATTTTATTTATTTATTTTTTATTTTTTATTTTTTAAAAAATTTTTTTCAATGTTTATTTATTTCTGGGACAGAGAGAGACAGAGCATGAACGGGGGAGGGGCAGAGAGAGAGGGAGACACAGAATCGGAAACAGGCTCCAGGCTCTGAGCCATCAGCCCAGAGCCTGACGCGGGGCTCGAACTCACGCACCGCAAGATCGTGACCTGGCTGAAGTCGGACGCTTAACTGACTGCGCCACCCAGGCGCCCCTAAACAAAAGTACAAATTAGAGGGTGAAGCAATTATCTCTTTTCTCTGTGAACAGTTACTTTAGAGGTTTTAAGGCTATTTCTTTTTTATCTCTGTCCATGGTAAACTTGTGAGAATTATCTCAATGATTGTCTCAACCTCATTTTCCACTTAGTTGTTCTGTTTTTTTTTTTATTTCAATTCTTGCTAAAGGATATTTAAAGTGATGAACACTAAAAATGCATGTGCACCATACACACACACACACACACACACACACACGATGATGAATAAAATCAAAAAGGCTGGGAAAGACAGAAGCCAATTGCAGTCTGCTTCACTTTACTGTAGTTTGTGTCAGTTTTTTTTTTCTTCTTTAAATGTTTATTTACTTATATTTGAGAGAGGGAGAGAGAGCTCAAGCAGGAGAGGGGCAGTGGGAGGGGGACACAAAATCTGAAGCGAAGGAGCAAAGGCTCAGAGCTGTCAAAGCAGAGCCTGACGTGGGGCTCGAACTGATGAACTGTGAAATCATGGCCTGAGCCAAAGTCGGCTGCTTAACAGTCTGAGCCACCCAGGTGTCCCACAAGTTTTCTTATTCCAGAACTTAACAATAGAAAAAAGATCAGATCAATACTTTTAAATATTCTATTGACAATATTAACATATTAATGTATCAAGATATTTTCAGGCAATAGATAAAGTAAATATGATCTGATTCATGATTTCTAAGGTTTTCTAGGTGTTAAAATGATGTAATGTTGTTCCCTCTTGTCACTTAAACAAGTAGTCTTGTCCTGAACAACAACTTTCCCTCCATACACACACAATTTGACATTATGTGGCACAGTCTTAATATAAAGGAAACATTGTATTTAGTGGCCTCCCTTAAAATCTAATTAAAATAGAAATGTTCTCTTTACTTGTGACATCAACAGGCCCTAAATTGTGTCTATGAGATGGTAAACATTCAAATGTATCCACAAAGCCAACTATTTTGGTATTTTCACACCCCGCACCCATTAAAAGATCTCATGTCAGTGACTGCTAATTCCATTAGGGGTGTTTTGTGTTGTTGTCGTTTTAAACATGAACAAAAATATTTCATTTAAGCCATTTTATTTATGGTGGAATTTCCAAAATTTCATATATCTTGAAACTATCCACAAAGTACTATTTTGTGCTTACATTAGAAAGAAGCATTCCTTATAAGAAAAGATAAAAATATATACCATTAGGCAGTATCATTATGTTTTTATTTAATACAATATCACCAAAGGGTTAATAAGAAAAACAAAAGTTAAATATATTTAAAGTTTCCTGTAACTGATTTCCAGATGTTCTAATGTTTTAAAGAAAAAAAAATAAAGATCTAACAGCAGACATAATATTTTGATAAGCAATATTTATAAAAAATATAAGTTAAGCATTGCAACAAGCTACCTTCAATGAATTGCCCCCTATCAGAAAAAATATTATTGGAACTATATCTCTAAAGCAAAGAAAGTGGTAAAGTAGAAGAAGGAGGAAAAGGAGGAGGAGAAGGATAAAGGAAATAAAGTATTAATTGCAATGGTGATTTTTTTTTTAGTTAAATACACTTTCTTATAAAGTGGCAAAATAATATTTACAAATTTACAACTGCGAGGAAATCTTTATATACAAGTTGTCTTGCTTTTGACCTTTTTGGGCTTCCTTCCTCCTGTATAGTAGGCCCTCCTCATAGAACTGATCTAGACTACATTTTCAGTTCATAGCACATGATAAATGAGCCTGGAACTAGAGGCTCCCGGAGTTGCAGGCTGTGAATCCGTGCTGGCAACTAGGGAGGGAGAGGCTGGGTCCTGGAGAAGCACTCCAGGTTGCTCTGAGTTGGCGATTCGATCCACTATGCTGGATAAACAATCCAAGCTGGATAAGGTGCTTTTATCTGTGGCGTATACTAAGGATACAAGGAGAAAACCATTAAAAAAAAAAATCCCAAATAGAGACACTTGTTTACATAGCCCCTTAAACTATAGGTCAGCAACTTTGACACCCAGAGGTCAGGTGGTCATAGAAAGCCTGATGGAGAAATTTGCAATAAATATCTAACAATTCATGGAGATGAACATAGGGAGTGGAGAAGCCTCCCAGTTAAATTTCAAGCAAAAGTGCACATGTGTGTGAATCTGTTAGAGGGATTTTGGACAAAAGAGAAGTATCTAATTTGCTGCACCAAAACCTCCCCATGAGAACCATCCCTTCTATGCCTTCCCCAGCACAGCCTGGAAGACCAGACTCTGCTTTGACAGGCTGAATTGTGACATTGAACTGTTTTTTTGTTTGTCTGTTTTTTTTGGTTTGTCTGTTTTTTTGTTTGTTTTTTAACTCATCTTAAGTCCCACTTCTTACCATTTGGTACATCAGGACAATAGATGTTGTCAAAACTGCTGCTCTTTCTGGACCAGACAGGGCTGTTACACTCGGGCTATAATGCAAAACACAAAGGAAGTTTGTTTTCAGGTCTTGGCAAAAGATGCTCTGAGCTAGAGTGAGGTTGTTCTTGACCACCAGCTCTGCAAACTGACCACTCTCAACCACCTTCATTGCCTGGATTCAGGAGCCAAATCGTAAGGGCGCTGAGGTCAATCTCTGTGCTTGAAGAAGCGGAGAGCAGCAGCAAAGGGAAGAGGGAGGGGGTGGAATCCAGCAGCAATGTGCATTGGGTTAACCATGCAAAATGGATTGGAGTAGAAGGAAGCCACACTAATTCAGGGAGAGAACACTTTCCCAGGGCAAAAACACATTAAAACCTGGCAGCAATGGCACAAACGCCCTCTGAAAAGAATGCATCAACATCCCTTTCCAGCCAGGCCTCAGTGGAGCAGGGGCTGGGGCCATGTGGGCATTTCTCTCCATTTCGTCATTTAGTTACAACCTCTGGGGCAGTGGGAACTTCAGACAATTGCCTTTAGATATTTGTGTACGGTGGGTTCTACATGTGGCATAGTTGATAAAAATGGAACTGAGCAATGGGGAAGACAGGTTATTGATCATTTGCAACCACCCATCTCATATGACAACCCTTCCCTACAATGTTCACCTAGAACCTGGGAGGAAGTCCAACTAAAATCCTGTTCAACAGCTGTTTCCGGCATCTTTGTAAATGGGGCACCTCTCTTCTGGCTTCCCCACCCCTATCCACCAATAACCATTGAATATTTGGTGGCCTCACCTGGTTTAAAGGAGACGTAAGAAGTTTTGGAAAAGACTGGGCTGACCAGTGCTATCTCTTACCATGCCGTCAGAGCAATTGGAGGTGGGGCTGGTGGGCTCAGAGCAACTCTGACCCGGCAGGCTGTAGTAGTTCTCCACCTGCTCCCTCAGCAGCTCCTGCAGGCTCTCGATGTAGCGGATGGCATTCCTGAGGATCTCCACCTTGGGCAGCCTCTGGTTGGGGTTGGTCGTGGTGCACCTCTTAAGCGTCTCGAAAGCCTGGTTGACCTTCTTCAGGCGTCTCCTCTCGCGCATGGTGGCAGCCTTCCGCCGATCCATGGTGGTAGACTTTCTCTTGCATGCTTTGCAAGCCCACATGAGGCAGTGGCCGGCCTGGTGGTGGCCTGTTGGTGCTCGCACGTGCTCGTCCTCGTCTGAGCCTTGCAGCTCTGGTTTATGCGCCCCGAAGGCAGCCCCTCGGGGCTCAAACTCATCCCCGAACTCGCCCTCAGGGGACGGGATGCAGGAGCCATCATAGAAGTACTCGGAAGGTGAGAACTGGCAGCCATCCATCACCTCCATCCTCCGCGGTGAAGCAAGTGGTGCACCTGGACAGCAGCGAGAGAGACCGGGGAGAACCGAGAGCCTGGCGCCGAGGCGGGCCTGCAAATCCCCGGCGGAGCTCCCTGGTCGGTTTCTCTGGTAATTAACAAGGGCAAACGCCTGGCGGCCTGGGTCGGATGTGCTGGGGTTGGGGCTCTTTATATATTCTTGGGGGAGGGAGGCCGGCCCCAGTGGCCAGGCAGTATTAGCATATCCCACCACAACCCCCGCAGGGGCTGTCTGGGCAAACCTCCGCCTTTTCTCTAGAGACAATTTGCTGTTTACAGCCCCTTTTGACGCTAATGGTTTTACTGCATTTCTGCCGGGGAGGGGGTGAGGGGGATCGTTCCCCAACCGGCTCACTCGCACTCTCTAGACTACCGAAACCAAGGGATCACTTAAACAGTGTCACTGAATTGCTCCCACATAAAAAAAAAAAAAAAAAAAATCAATAAATAAAACTCCCCACTGTCAGCTGACCTCAAAAGCCGAGCTGCCTTCCCAAACTTGGACGTGAGGAATTACCTTATTTTTAGGTGTTTGTTTCTACATGAACTTTCATTATCTCGGGAATTTTTTCAGTGTGTGGATTGAATAACGGGTGCTAAAAACTTGAAGCGACACTTTCAATCATGGAGTGAGTCTAGATTTTTAAAAATCTGCTCTGATCAGATGGTCACTTTATAGGCTCTATGTTATTGAAGGGTGGGCAGGGAGGTTCCTTTTTTCCAGACAGGGCTCTACATGTCGGTTCATCTGAAAGGAGGTGGGCTCAGAGCCAGGTGCCCAGGAACAGTCTTCCCTTCCTTCCCCCTTCTGCACGTGTTTACTGAGCGCCTCATCCTTCCTACCAGGCCTTTGCTAGACCCTGAGCCAGCCAAAGATCCACATTGACTATACTTCTGTGATTTGTATTCGAAGAAAGTGCGTTTTGGATGGCGACCTCTCTTTCCAGGGGCACGCGTTTCCTTCCTCCTCTTTCTGCTCCGCCCTGCCATTTCCACAGACTAAACAGCCAAGCTGGGCTTTGGGGTCGCTAATTTTCTGCTTTCAGGCGAACTAACACCGTTACAGATGCATCCCAGCTGCCGGCACAGCAATCCTTCTCCGCCCGTGTAAAATTTCCAGTTCAGACCTTGAGCAACTTCATACACTTGGGCGACAAAAGCCTTCCAAAAAAGCAATCACAGCGGGGGCTTTGGAACTTTGGTGGGTAGAAGAAGAGAGGGGAGGGCTGCCATTGAGGTGAGAATGAATCTATTTATTAATCGGCTGTTCCCATTGCCCCTCCACCCTTAACCAACTTCCAGATGCCTTGGAGTAGGGGCAGAAGGGGACGGTGCTGTTTATGTACAAGAAAAACCATCACTTAAGGTCTTAGTGGTCTTAAGTAGTCTGCAGTTTTGGATCAAGGCTTGCAGCCCCATTGAAATAGGAGGGACTGTTCTCATCTCCATGTTCAGCCATCCAGTCCAGTAAGTGTCATGGCACCAAAGCGATGGGGAGGGGTGCTTTCTTCTATTACTTTTAAATAACATTATTTTCCTCAAGCAACCCTGGCTGGCTAATCCCATATCTTCAGGGATCAGAGAAGTGCTTTTTCTGAGTGAGATCTGCTCTCCAAAGTGAAGTCTCTGAAAAATACGGGCAGTAGAGTGACAGTCACTAAGGTTAGCTTCATGGTGCAGGGCTCTGCCCCCTTTCCCACGTTCATTCAACCATAAGACAGAGACACCACCCTCCCCCCACTCCCCCCTGAAAATCAAGGTCCCTTTCACACCAAGGGGCTGCTTAATTGGCCAGTGGAAAATCCATCTGCAACTTATTTAGCACTATCAACAAGTGTATGCCTTTGAAATGAGTCCGGGTACCAAGGGCTGTACTAGATGAAAGAGTCAAGTTCCTAAAGGACTGAAGACCGTCCACACCGGTGGAAACATTGGAATGTATACACATTGCTACCTCTGAAATACCGTAGTGGGGGGATAACCTCAGCCAGGAATTCTCAGCCAAGTCACAGAGGTTCTGGCCAGCAGCAATACTGGCACTTTCTTTGGCTATGTGGTACCGACGTTATGTGCAGGTTTGGGCACAAATCAACTTGCACCTCAGGGTTTAAGTGGAAGATCTCCCACCTGTCAGGTGATTTCTTCACACCACGCATGTGCTTTGTCCCTAATCCCTCCGCGTGGGATGTTGGTAGCAAACACTTTATCAAGACTTTTGTCTTTGCCAAGCACTGTTCTCAACCCTTTCCTTGCGTTCATTCATTGGCTACTTTCGACGACTCTGTGGGAATTATTTGTTAGATCCATTTTTAAAAGACGCTAACGGAAGCTCAGGGGGTCGGTAGTTTGCCCCAGGGCACACAGAATTGGAACCGAACATCCAGCTCTCTAGACCTTGCGCTCCTAGAGGTGAATTTTGTTGGTTTTCTTAGGTCAATGCCGGCTCAGTGAGTGCGCTTGGAGCTCCAGAGCAGAAACTCGCAAAGGCTGGGTCCCTGACGTCTCTCCCTCAGCTCGGGGCCTGGGAAGATGCTGTCACTCAGGAGGCTCTGTCAGTAACGGTAGTTTCAGAGGTTAGGGCTGTCTTTGGTAAGGTGATCTCAAAACAAATTTACCAGAGTGCCGCGGGCGAGTGGAACTAAAGAAGCCGCGAAAACACTAGCGCCCGGCGGCTTAATGGGACTTGCTGGGGGGGGAGGGTGCTGCGGGGGGAGAACGGGGTCCGGGGTTGAGGACCCTTGGGAGTCAAGCGCTGAAAATAGGATCTCAAAAACCAAAGTAAAAAATGACACAAAACTTTTAAGCCGCTGTCAATGGCGAGAGGCGAAGGAGAGAGGAACCAAACCAAAAACTAAACCCCCAAAACCCGGGACAGTATAGGAAGAGGGAAGGAAGCCAGGGCCTGACAGATAGACGGCTGGGGTCCCCCAGTTCAGGAGAGGGACATCGTGTAAGAGAAAATGAGAAACTGGGTGTGCCACACAGAGAAAAACAAGTTCTCGAGTGGGGAAACTGAACAAAGAACTATGAAAAAAATTTTTAAAAAAATCACTTAAAAAAGAGATCTTCTGATTGGGTGCTCTTTCTCAAAATCAGACTAGACCGACTTTTGTTCCTCATAGAAAAGAGTAAAAACACAATCTGTTTTCCACTCGTCAGTGAAGTGGATTTTTTAGGTGCAGAGGAAGATTCCATTAATTTCCTACATAACCAAGTTGTTAGAAATGACATTTCGACACTAACTACTAGGAAAACCTTACAGTTTTACAGAAAGGTAAAAACCTTACAGAAGGGAAGAAAATTAAGCCATGCATGGTATTATAAATGTATGCCACCCAAGGTTCTAGTGAAGTATATAGATTATTAAATTTTTTTCCACTTGACATTCTGCAGGAAAATAAATGCATGCTTGATTTTCTTACAATTTAGATTTAGTAGGTTTTAATTGCATAGACCTTTAAGTAATCACCAATCTTTTTTTTTTTTTAAGAACTTATTTTAGTTTAAGTATTATGGCAACAATCCTGGTGTTGATGGACAGACCCCACCAGCGAAACAGTGCTCAGAGCTTCCTTTCCTAGTAAATTTTGCCTACCCTAGGAATTCTGCATTATTGAAAATTCTCCATGCTTCTCTCACTGGGAGAAACCAAATATACATCGAAAGATAAGTCCATTTCAATTCACTTCTGCCTCTGAGACCCTTAACAACTCCTGGACACCTCTAGTTGTTCTAGAGATTTGTGCTTATCATATATGACTTCACAATGTGCTAAACAATTTCAAACTGCTATTAGCTCTGGGAACCAGGCACACCTAAGTAAACACATTAGTACCTGCCAAAGCTGCTGGAAGAATTTGTGGAGAAGACAGCTGAGGAAGACATTGGCCTCTGCTTGAATTCGAAGACTCCCAGGAGAGATCAAAGGCCCACCGGAGGGACTTTGAGCAGTCTTGAGAGTAGAGAAAGGAGCCAGTTCCTGCAGCATTATCTCTGTTTCAGCAGCACATGGCATAGCCATTCTATCTCACAGGCCGACTCTGAACTAGGCTTGCCAAAAATCTCTTTTTCAGAACAAAACCTCTAGGACTGAGGGTCATCTTTTGTTGGAGAATGTCTTGATGGCTTGGCTCTTTGAGGAAGCATCATTTATTCCTAATTTACTAATGCATTAGATTAGGAAATGAGATATTTCAAAGTTTAAAGATGAATATTTTTAAAATATTTTTTTCCCAGACAGGGTGTTCTGGGAGGAGAATTTTGAGATAAATGATTATATATATATATATATATATATATATATGGTGTGTGTGTATATATATATATATATATATTTTATATATATAGATATATGGTGCTAAGAGAAAAGCACCAATGGAGAAATTATAACTTTGAGTCAAAAATGTCTCAGTAAGGAGAGAGTTCACTTGAGTAACCCAAGACTTTTCTGTGGCCTCAATGGTAGTTGAGAACACTGACTTTCAGCACCATGCTCCCGTCCCCCATACGTCTGAAGGGCTCTGAAAAAAATATATATGCAAATGAGTCCATTAGACATAAGTGAATTTCAACTATGTTCAGGGCTGGAATTCAATGATCCAGGTGTGATGATTAAAGTTAGTTTGAAAAAGCGGACATTTGGCCTTTTGTAAATTATTTCTCGGGTAATATAAAAAAGAAAATCACTCATTTTAAAAATATTTGATAACTTTATGCCTACCTCTGGAAAGAGGCTGTGTTTAAATCCCCAATTGCTTATCTTTACCAAGTTATTATATCTTGATTTTCTGCTTCCATGGCCCTGTTTGTTTTGGCTTTGGCCTTAGTAAAGATTATCATCATTAATATCAAATGAAAACACTTTAATTGCAAACACACCAAGGATTTCATTGGAAAGCCTAATATGTCAGCTATAGCAGTAGAGGTCACATGAAGTCTTTGGGAAATATTTGCTCTATTTAACGAAAAGACCTCTATAGGCAAAACTTATTCCAAACAATTTCTCAAGTTACCTAGCTAGGAGAGATAGAGAAGATTGGGTTTGCAAAGACTAAATAAAATCCATCAGCAAATAAAGTCCATGAATTGATAAAAAGCATTCTGCTGCTAAACAGTTTATAACACAGATCTTATTATAACTATATGTGCAGTCATAAAGTAAATTAGTGCACCTGGTCATTTATGATATTTGCTTTCAGTTGTGGCATGAATCTGTAGCACATATACATACCTATATTTTAGACACATCTTTATTATATTTTATATATAATGTGATGTGTATATACATAGTATGTGTCTATATATGTATGTATATATGTATGTGTCTATATGTGTATGTACACACACACATATACATATGTATACATATATACATACACATATAGACACACACTTGAAGGAAAAATCTATATTGATTCCCAGGAAGAAAAAATCATAGATACATAATAAGCATGGCTAATGGATATACTAACCACCAAGATATATTCATATTCATACATGTTCTGATTGGATAATTTGAAATACTTTACCGCTTACCTCTAATTCAATTACTGCCCTAATTTGGGGTTCACTAGCTAATCACTCTTGAGAAAGAATGTTTGGAAAACAATTGTTAAAGAGAACCAATTATTCTAGACCATAAATGTTCTTTCTCATTTTCCAAGGCTTTTCTTTCAGGGTGCAGGGGGATTGAGAGATCAGGCTGGAAGCCCCTGATAGGTTCTGGCTCCAAGCCCTGGCTCTACACTTAAAATACAAGAACATCTCTGTTCCAAAGAATCCTTTTCTCAAAAGAAATAACAGTTTGTCTCCCACAAGTAGTTGTAAGATTATGAGTCAATATGTAAAATACTAAGAATGAGTCATTCATATTGCTGATTTCAGTGTTATTAATACTTTCCCCAAATAGCGCCTGCAAGGCAGGAAACAGTAACTGAAGGAACTGTGGCTTTCGGTGGAAGAGAAGCCTCCTGATGGTCAATTTAGATTTACTAATGAAAAATAAAGAGGGCCGACGTTTAGTATTTATTTGGTGCTCTGCTTTGGCTAAGCAAGCCCTTGATTGTGTGTCACCTCAGTGAAATCTTCACACCCGCAGTTAGGCACTATTATTGTTGTCACGATTATTTTATAAATGAGAAAACGAGAAGAAAGGGGCTGGGATAGCCCAAGGCTACACGGTAGCAGCCTGGATTGAATCTAGGTAGTCAGTGCCCACAGAGACTCAGCCGTTTGCATCCAGGAACACTCCCACCTGCTTTTCCCAAACCTCTGGGAGAGATTATATATCGGTGTCAGTTTCCTCTATGAACCTTCCTGCACTTTACACGTATTCTAGGAGAAACTAAAATTATCCAGGTGCTCAGAAGACAGAGTAACCATGACTTGGAGAGGCCCTTGGAGCCAGAAAAGGGGCAAGATACCGCTCCATGCCTGCAGGGGGCGCTGTCTGTGGCGGTATCTGGAACTTCTGTGGTGTGCAACAGGAATGTCCAGACTGTAGTTAGGAAGGTTGGGTTGGGAAATATTGAATAGGATTTGATTTTCGCATTTGTAAATTTAGGCTAGCTGTAGGGAAAAAGAGGGAAGAAGTTAACGGTGGAGATGGGTGTTGGAGGGAGGTGGCATTTACAGAATGCAAGAAGTAGCAATTCCAAAGAAACGGCTTGGCCCTCTCCTCGGCTTCACTTCCCACTGTGATTCTTGGTGGTCGTTTCTTCCTGAAGTTACAGGATAAACAAACCTGGCACACGTTGTAAAATCCCCGCAGTGAGGAGCTCCTGGGGCTTCAAGACTCTCTGGGGCTTTGCTATTTGGTCCAGCTAAGAGGTTTCATGTGTGTTGTTGTTGTCTTTTGCCCTCAACCATTTAACCCTTCCCTCTCTTGGAGCAACCTGTGCTTCAGAGAGGCCTCCCCCACCTCAAGAGACAGATTGTTCCCTTCTTTTATCTTTCTATTTGCAAAACAAACTCGAGCCACACGGGGTCTCGAGGATATATTCCAGTCTTCTAACCACCAGTCTGGTTCAAGAAAACTAGGGAGGCTGGGAGGCCCGTGCCAATCGTGGGTACCCCGGATGCACTTTTCTCCATGAAGGGCGGGGCCTGGAAAGTCAAGGAGGGACAGTAATTTGGACTAAATTAGCTAACGATCTTTTGAGGCAAATCAGAGTTTTTTGTGTGGCTATTTCTTGCAACAGTGAGATTTTACTGGATTGAAAATTCAGCAATTAACTTTGGGTAAGTTAATCTCCCCCAGATCTCCACATATAGGACAGTTAAAACATGGGGGGGAAATGCTGATAAAAGGAAAAAGGGCCGATTCCTTCTGGATATTCTTCACTTTTAACCACAAGTGTTGGTCTATATGAGATAGAAAGGTGAACAGTTTAATTCAGACATAGGAAAACAATCTATTTTCCTTCCTTTAAATCAGCTTTTAAGAAAACATCCAAATAAATGGGGTGGTGTGGCGTCTAAATTAAAATAGGGCTTCTCTTTATTTATGTGCACATAGTCCCAAACATACTTTTCAGTTCAATCAAATTAGGACCAACTTTGTTCAGAAAGAAACTCATTTTTTAATATTACGATATCAGGATCCTCGCACATTTTTATATGCAGTCCGTCACTCCACATTTAAAATATTACTTCTTGGGTTTACATAAAAAATGAAAGTACTAAGATTATTTACAAAAATACATTCAGTACCACTAACATTTGGATGCAACGTTCCCACTTTGCTTCGGACAGGAATGAACTTCTTTTGAACATGGCACAAAAGGATCGCCGTAATAAAAGTAATATGTTGCACAACTAACCAAACAAAAGCAAAGTAAGGCTGCTAGACCTAAGCCACTCGCGGTTCCAAAAGTAAAAGCCCAAAGCCGGAGGCTTTTTCATGTGAGCGTGCACGACAGTTTCTGAGAAGTTTCTCTGTGAACATGTCTCCTTCCCTTTCATAAACTCGTGGGTCTGAGTTCCTAAATATTAATGTAATGTGACCCCGTCTAAAGGATCAGGCGAAGGAGGGAGGGTGGGATCTTGCCGCTGCGTGGAGAGCATCCCAAACTCCGGCTCCCAGTTACTTCTCCACCACCTCTTCCACGCAGGGGAGTTTGCGTTCCTCTGAGGAAATGCTGTCCACGATGGAAGAAAGGCATCGAAGGCTACTCGAGGCTGACGAGTCCATGCTTGCCCCTCCTGAGCGCAGAAAAAGAGAAACACAAGCATAGCACCCAAGGAGTGAAAGACGAGGCAGCCCCGGGCGCGGCGCGAGGCCGCGCGGGCAGTGCGGGAGGACCCGGTGGCCGCCCGCTAGGAGCTCGCCCCTTGCAGGGTGCGTCCCCGCCCCGCCGAGGCTCAGAGCCCTTTCTACCCTTTCACCCCAGCCCCCCTCCCGGCGTGTTCTCCGGCACAGCCCAGCGCCCTTCTTTTACTTTACCTTCCTTGGCAGTTATCACGAGCCCCCTGGAATGATCCGAAACACTTGGCCACTGGGAGCTGCAGGTGCGCAGGAAATCCGCACCCTCCAGCTGGAGAAAAACCAAGGCCGCAGAAGATTAGGAAAGAAACGTCGGTTCCGGGGAGGGAGTGGGGGAGCGTGGTGGGGGTGTCTCCCCTGCTTCCTCGGGCCGGGTACGAATTTCCTGCCTGTGGCAGGCACCCCGAGTGGACGGGTCACTGGGGGTTCATTCGAGAGGGAGCGGGAGGGGCGGGCGAGGAACGGGAACTGGAACGGAGACCCAGCAGCTGGAGGTTAAGGCCCCAAGGAAAGCGTCTAATCAGCCTTTGCGTTCCCCTGCCCCGGCAGCAGCTGGGCTTACATTCTCTTGCTTGGGTCTGTAGCTGAAGGGGTCCACCCCTAGCTCCTGCATTTTCTCCTGCTGATCCAGCTGATGGAGCAGATCCTGCAGCCGCTCTATGTAGCTGATGGCGCTCCGAAGAATCTCCACCTTGGGCAGCCTCTGGTTGGGGTTGGCCACAGTCCGCCGCTTCAGTGCCTCGAAGGCCTCGTTGATTTTCTTTAGCCGCCTCCTCTCGCGCAGGGTGGCAGCTTTCCGCCGGTCAGTGGGGGCAGATTTTCTTTTGCACGTCTTGCAAGCCCAGATCAGACATTGGCCGGGGCAGTGGGGAGGCTGCAGGCCTGGGGGCGCCAGGACATGTTCCTCTCCGCTGCTGTCGCTCCCAGCTTCCGGGGGCATTTGGTCCTGGCAGGGGGACAAAGTACCATCACTCCCTGGGTACAAAGGAGAGCCCTCTGCCACTTCTAATGGCTGCAAGGTAACATTTTCCCCGTCCAAGTAGAAGAAATAGGAGCCAGTTTCAAAAAGGTCCATCATCATGTTCTCCTCCTTGGCCTCTGACTCGGTCTGAACTGGGTGATGGGCTCAAAAACCCAGAGGAACCACCCAGATGGCATTTAATTAGTGCGGTGACATAAGTCGCCCCAGCTTTATATATAGTAGCTCCTGAAACTCAATCCAACTTTTAGCTGTCAGGGAGCATCAGTCTACCAATGTGATTCCAGCCAGCGCTCTCTAGAATATCTAGTTTGAAAGAAAACTGAGAAGTGTCACCTCCAGGACGATGTGACAATCTGTATGCAGAACAGGTGAAAACAAAATACTAGGAGAGAATCCTACAATTTAAATAAAGCATTGAATGGTTCCCTTTAAGATAGTTTAGATGCTAACCTGTTTACAGGACAACTTCAAAACAACTGGGGATTAACACTGCTCCATTCCCCTCCCCCAGGCTCATCTGAATTCTAAGTATAGACCCATGATGAAAGATTTCAAAGGCAATAGCCATTGCTCCAAAATAGCCTGGTTAGTATTTGCAGAGTGGTTCAGCTCTTTTCTCTGTCCTGCCTGTCAAAAAGATGCCATTCCTGTGATTAAAACTATTACAGTCCTTCAAAGGTTATACATGACTTTCAGGCTTCAGCCTCAATAGCAGCAGGTAAATCTCTTTCCTCTCTTTTACTAAGGCTGTAAGATGATTTGGGAGCTGGAGGGGTGGCTGGAGGGTGCTCAGATTCCTTCCTTGGCTATCTTTTTTTGGGGAATTCTGAATTCTGTACCCCTCCATGGTGGAGTAGCGGTACCCATGAGGTAAGGGGTGGGGCATAGGGGTGGGGTTGCAATACATATAATCACTTCTCTTTGAAACAGTTTTAGTGGAAACAAGACTCACACTATAGCTACTTTGTATTTCAGAATTCTATGTGGCCCCCTCCACTCCAAGGTGCCTCCTTATGGCTCCTGTTCTGCACACTGTGCTCATAGCTTGTTAGTTTACATTCTTGATATACATTGACTCCAAATAGGATTGGGATGAGAGAGCACCGAATCCTAATCACTAGACCACGAGGGAGCGTCAGGATTCAGATGAGAAAGGTAGTGACCAAGGTGCAAGCAAGGAAGTAAAACATTTTAATTGCAGCTTGCCATGGTCCAATGCACACAAGTATGGTGGCTGAGAAAGCAGTACAATATAAGGATGATATACATGGGTTCTGGATTGGAAAGAAAGCCCTTCAAGTCCTAGCTAAGTTAATTTCTGTTTATGTGTACATAGACAAGTACTAGCTCTTGGTTTCCTCAAGATAGCAGTGGTTGTCTTACAGATTTTTGTTGAGGACTGACTCAAATGATATGCATGTGAAGCACATAGCCTTCTATTAGTTGCTTGATGAGCCTTAGCATTTAAAGCATAAGGCTGTGTACAGGGCTAAGACCATTTTTTATGAAGGCAATAAAGCAGAGCTATTGCAGAGGGTTTTTCCCCCCTCTGTTATTATTGCATTCTTTTCTTTTTCTTTCTCTTTCCTTTCCTTTTTCCCTCCCAGAGCTCTGGTAGGACACCCTTCACCTATAAATGGCCTTTGGGATGACAGTCGACCTTGGTTTTGGCCTTTCTAGTCAGTGCCTGAAAAAGTAGATGGAAACATAAGGTCTTCTTATTTTACCCCCAAGCAGGGATAATTATAGGCTATGTTCACTATGACTTCATTCTGTAAATGAAAAGAGTGAAGACAGTACAAGTGATCAATGGTCAGACAATGTAGGAACAAGCTACATTTTTAGTCAAGTCGCTTATTCCAGAAGATAATTCTTCATAGTCTCTTCCTGTTGAGTAATAGGCTTGGGGTGTTCCGTTCTGACACTTTTGACTGTTTTTATGTTTTGTTATTATGCAGCTGAATAATTTCCTATCAAGTTTTAGAACCATTTTTAGGATTTTGGAAAGGTAAGAAACCCAGGGAAGAATAAGAAGAAGCCATTATTTTTGTGTGTGACATTTTCTCCTATTTCTAGCAGGGCTGGTTGCTAACATCAGCAGTTAAGATAGCAGATTGGAGGCTCTAACAGGTCAGGGTATAGTCTAACATCCATTATGGAAAATTATCCTCTACTCTTAACCACACTGTATGATGCATCTAATGTGAAGACAATTTGAAAAGTCATATTTAACCAGTAAAAGTATTTAACATTATTGCTAAGATTATTAAGATAACAATAACTAAAATTTATTTATTCAACATTTTTGGGGTACCTACTAACTGCCAGATAGTGTCCTGGGGTAAGCATAAAACAGTAAAAAATGATTCCTTTTCTCATGGAGTTTGAATCTAGAAGGGTGAGTGAAATTGACCAAGATAAAAAATGTGAGAAATAGCCCCCAAATTGGGGTGCACAAGCCTTATGTTATAGTCATTTTAGCTTGGGAATTCTTAGTCAACTCCTACAGCTCAAATTCTCAGTTTTTTTATCCATAAAATTGATAGAGTGACAAAAGACATCATACTCTCAAAGGTAGTGATGAAGTTTTTAAAATTGTGCAATCCCTTAAAAATGTCACATATTCTATAAAAGTACTTTCATTAATGGAATTAGATATAGGCAAAAAATGAGATAAGAACAATAGCAAATGTAAGGAATTTTGTTGCCTGGATAACGGAAGTGACGTTAAGGTGGCACCATTCACTATTAGTCACTATTGATTTTAATCGGTATCAGATAGATGTGGGGGAGTCTGCACATCATGAATCTACCAAAGAATGTGAAAGGTCGCACTTTCCTTTTTATTTTTCCCTCATTCAAGGGTTGTCCCTGGAGAAACAGTGAGTTAAAAATGTAGAGAGAGAAGATTCTAGAAAGTAGAAAAGACTTTGAGGTGCTGATCAATAGCCTCCCAGACAGGGGGTGGCATGTCTTTGTGTGAATGCAAACTTTACTACTGAATTGTTCCTTATTAAATTATAAAGCCCCTTTCCCAACATTCTCTAGGACTCCGGCCAATAAAATTTAGTGTCTTTGTTCACCTTAGTTGAAACAGCCTTTTCCTTCTTTTGTTGTTGTTTTGGGGGCTGGGGGGTGGAGGTGCGAGGAGAGAAAAAGGAAATGCCAGCTTGGGAAATAACCACCCGTTATTAGATTAGGTAATGGGAAAATATGCAATGCTTCCAAACAACTAACTGGTGAACTCTTGGAACTCAAACTGTTTACAGAATATGAGATGCTTGTAATTGCAATTGCATTATTTCCCAGCAGAACTTGGGAGACACAGACCTTGACGAGTGGTCTAAACAGGTTTGTGTAAACCGAAATCCTCCAAACTTAAAATCGTGCAAGTACGTTTTTAAAAATTATGGACAAATTAATAGCAATGAGAGAATAATCATATTAAAGATCAGTTATTTATCGGGGGCCTAGAGTTCATTCATAATAAAATCTGAAACGAGGCTGGTGATAGAATGGAAAGTTTTCAGTTTACTAGCTCATTATTCTTACTTCATGCTGAATTATTTGTAAACGCATTTTCATCTCCACAAATCTTGACTGTATCCAGTTCTTCTCTGTGAAAAGAAGTGGGAGGGAAAGGATTGTGGGTACTCAGTCAATAGTGGATTTTAGCTATGAGTCTTTGGGAAGGTGGTGTAAACAATGGAAAAACAACTTTGGAGTGAGCCAGGATCTTAATTCTAGCCATTCTTTTTTTTTTTTTTTTTTAATGTTTATTTATTTTGGGAGAGCGGGAGCGAAGGGGGAGCAGAGAGAAAGGGAGAAAGAGAGAGACAATCCCAAACAAGCTCTATGCTGATGGTGCCCAGCCATGTGTAGGTCTCAAACTCAGGAACCATGAGATCATGACCTGAGCCAAAATCAAGAGTTGGATACTTAACTGACTGAACCACCCAGGCACCCCTAGCCATTCTTAATTATATTTTCTGATTCTCGGTTCTGTGAGAGATCAACCAGCATATATAACACACCCATCACAGGCTTGTCAGCCTAAAATGAATAATACGTGTTGAGTCCAAGATATGGAATATACACTAAATAAACGTTAATTTCCCCCCATTCCCTAGCCAGTTCATAAAGCCTCTGACGGAAATAGCCAGAGTGAGTTAACTGAAACACCTAGATTTGGTGAGGCAGATATTTAAGACGAATTTAGGGATTTGTTTGTGTTAGTGGTATAATGGAAGTGAAACTATTGAACCTTGTACCTCCAGTAGCAGTGTTTTATGTATTCATGCTTCAACAAATCTCCAGTTTCCTGGGGGACAGATACTAATTAAAAGATCACGTAAGTGTGTCCCGGGAGCTAGGAACTTTAGAGGAAAGGACTGAGGTTTAAGCTAGTGCACAACAATGAAGAGTCTGTCATGAACTGGAAGCTCGAGAAAGGATGGTTTAGGGATGGAGTCCCTGAGATGTGGGGTCGCTATTTCTAGGGAGCCTGTCGAAGATTTTTAGCAACACTGTGGGTTGGGATGGTGGCGATAGTAGGAGGAAGTTTAAGGAAGTAACAGCCACAGATGAGGGTTTGTTCAGAAACTGAAGAGATTTTCGTGGGTCGCATCTAAGGAATTTGGCTATGTTGTGGCATAGTTGGGTTCGAAGAAAGCTGTTTCAGTCATAGCTGAGAGAGTAGGACTGAGAGCCAGATGGAAAATGGTTATACCTTCTCAGCAGTGAAAAGAGAAGAGAGAGAAAGGAATAGAAGACAGGAGGGGGCCGGGGAAGGAGCGAAACAGAAGGAGCAAAAGTCAGGTCCAGCCTGCCCGCAGAAGAGGCGACTAGCATGGCCCGTGAGTGGCCTAAAAAGTAGAAGAAGGTGAAGGAAAGGCCCGCTGACTGAAAGGGAAAATTCAGAAGAGGCAGATTAATGCTTTAAACTGGTGGCAGCTAAGTAAGTAACATGAACCCCTGCACCTGTAATTTACCTAATCTGCAAGCAGTTTGTGCCCAGAGATGCCCCAACACTGTGGTAAAAATAGTTTTGCACTTAGACTCGACAGAACATTCGAGTCACTTCAGAGAACGCGGGGGAGGGCCGTGAACCACGCAGAGGAACAGGAAAGACTGTCAGATCCTGCGCAGTCCCCAGAGGGCGGCAGCGACAGGTTCTGCCGAGAAAGGGGCGGGGCCTGTGCTCGGGAGGACTGTGGGTTCGAGGCCTGCTGTGGGGCTGCAGTTTTGTTTTTTTTAATTTTTTTTTTCAACGTTTATTTATTTTTGGGACAGAGAGAGACAGAGCATGAACGGGGGAGGGGCAGAGAGAGAGGGGGACACAGAATCGGAAACAGGCTCCAGGCTCTGAGCCATCAGCCCAGAGCCTGACGCAGGGCTCGAACTCACGGACCGCGAGATCGTGACCTGGCTGAAGTCAGACACTTAACCGACTGCGCCACCCAGGCGCCCCGGGGCTGCAGTTTTAAAACAGCTAAGAAAGGGGTCTAAGACAAGCCAGGGAGGAACCAGAGAGGCTGCTATTCAGATCCGTTAAAAGATACATTTTCTCCTCCTTGCTCTCACCCCGGATTCCCTTCCATTTGGGAGTAGAACACAACTTCCACAAAACTTGTGCCCAGTTCGTGCACTCGCCGAAAATGGTGCCGAAGGAGGCTGCTGCTCATTTATTTTCTAGGCCGTGGCTTCCAGAAAAAGAGACAATGAATGCTCCTCTACCTAAGAAACACTCATTCTTTGGTGCTTACAAAAAGGAAGTTTTCTTCGTAATTTTATTCTCTCCATTATTTTTCATTTAGATTTATGAATTTGGCAGCAACATTCATGAACCGTTGGAATCTTTCCAGGTTAAACGATGCTTCCTGGTGGGTCACCAGCTGGTGTAGGTTTGCTTAGGATGGGAACCCAGGGACCCTGGCTTTCAGTGCTAACACTGGGAAAATCCCGTGCAAATCAGAAGGAATCGGTCACCATACATCCCAGAAAAGTAGGATAGATGCCTACAAATATCTGTTCATAAATAAAACAACAGAGTGCAGGATATATAAAGTAGACTTTTTTTTTTCCAATTATGATGGTTACAAATATGAGGTTTGACTTCAGATCCAAATTCTAGGCCCAGCTCTGCCACTTGCTAATATTTGACCGTGGGCAAATTATATAACTTCTCTAAGTCTCAATAACTAGTCCATGAAGTGGAAATAATATCACCTTGTAAGGTTGTTTTAAAGATGAAAACAAGTCAATGAAACACTTAATATACAGTGTCTAGCACATAGTAAAAGTCTCTACAAATCAGTATTGCATTACTTAACTTTTGATTGAAGAAAAGAAAAAAAAAATCATCCACCTACGCATCACCTTAATAAATCACACTCTGCTTTGTTTTCTACATGCCCCAAAATTTCATAGAACGTAATATTACATAATGTAAATGTACTGAATAATTTTAAAAATATAATACAATATTATATAGTTTGCCTTTTTTGCTTAAAATATTCCATGAACGTTTACATGATACTACATACAGCTGCTGTTTAAAATGTCTAAGATACATGGAGTAACTTTTCAGTGTTGCTTACATCTTTTAAAACTGAAATGAATTGTGCTATTTAGATGATCCAAATCATAGTAGGCTCTGGTGTTACTAGCTTTGCTAAGCTAAACAGATGTCTCTAGTGTAGAATAGTTGGCCAAGGATTTTGTTACTGTCCTCCAACTGGCTGGTTATGACATATTGTCCAAAATAGTTGGTACTTTAATGTCTATGTCAGAGCCTCCTGTGACAAATAGTCACCACTGTACAAACACATTTATTCCATAAAGTTTTTCTACCGGTTTAGGAAAAAAAAAAGTTGTTTAACCAGCCATACACACACATTTCACACTTTTTGAGAAGCTCAGACATTTTTGCCTTCTGCCAATACGTGTTAATTTTTAGAATAGTGATAAAAGCACACCAAAAATCATAATATGTTTAAATTGCATCTTATCTGGAGCTTTTTAAGTACAGAAATTACATGTTCAGTGTGTCACTGGTCACATAAAAATTATGTTAAGTTTTATCTTCCTTGATTTCATGACCTAGGCTAGATATTATGACTGGAAAAGACTTTGCTATGTAATTTCACAGTAAAAGTTTACCCATTTTATTTAAACCACGTAAATTAATTTTTCATTTTTTTATATCTAAGTATAAACTGCCATGAGATTTAAGCTATTCAACAATATAATGTTCGAGAATTGGTACTTTTAGAGTGTAGACTGAAAAGGAGTTTTATATTATATTTTGTAAAGTTGTAGCCATTATTCAACTCTGAAAAAAAAAAAAAAGTGGCCGGCCCTGTGTTGAAGTGCTTTACGTGAATGATCTCGTTACATCCTCACAGTGTTTTACGAAGCATGTTATACAATTATCTTGTTTTAAAGAAGGAGAAACCAAAGCAAAGAGAAATGAATCTACTTGCTCATGACCACATGGTTATAAACTAATCCTGGTTCTTATACCAGTGATTTATATAATCAAAAAGAAGTTCTTATTCTGAGCCCCCTTACAGTGGAAAAAAAAAAAAATCTAGGGGCAAACTAACTTAGAGGACCTTTGAGTGTTTATTTGGCAACCTGCAGGGAACTTCCGTTTTTCTAGTAGAGTGGCCAAAAGAAGCAGTGTTGATAGCTCCTGCCTGAGATTTGGACCTGTGTTCTGTCCCATTGGGAAATAATGATGCAATTGTATTTTCCATGTACAGGCAGCCTGTCGCAGAGGTCACATACCTGATGCTCCAAATCCAATGTCTATTTCATTATTTAAAAATATACAGTAAGAGGCAAAGGGAAAAAGATATAGCAGCTTGGCACCCTCAGGATAGGGTAAAAATAGGGTGGAAAGACCGTACTAGCCAAGTCCTGAATTACACAGTGCTGTGTCCTGCCTTTCTCCTCCTTCAATCTGCTCACTTACAGTAGTTACAAAGACTATAATTGAGAGAGAGCAAGAGATTGCAGCAAATGAAGGTGACTGGAACCAATACATGGATGCTCCTTGGACCTCGTCAAAAGCTCTAGCTCACCTATAATCGACTGAGTGGCCATGATTTTAATTTGTGTGGGCCAAACTGGATTTCACCCGTGAATGCTCAGTGTAAGGCCTCCTGAATATTTGATGTCTTAGGCATATTTGGTTATTGATGTTTGATTGATTTGGTTATTGACTGCCCCGCCATCCCTTCCTATGTTCACAAGCATAGGCTACCCTTGCTTTATCTGTGTCTAATTTGTTTTCCAAGCCATTTGCTTTTATATTTAATTTCATCTATTCTTGTTTCTCCTCTTATACTCACTCTATGGTAGGATTGAATATTCTTAAGCAACAGCAAATGTACATTATATTTCAGAATAACTTTTTTATGTGCTTTCCACTAGAACTGCTATTGCTTCATAAGTTTTCATTGTTTACCTAACTTCTTTTAATTCTTTTACACAAATCTGTCTTTGTAAAGGTTTAATAATATCATCTCATTTCTATTTGCCTCTGTCCATTCCTTGCTCTTTGCTTCTTTTTAAAGTTGTTATTTTACCTATTTACAGTCCCACACCAAATCCTATATCCCACATATGGTTCTACCTTCTGGAAAGAATCTATCACTTACTACCATATGTCTTAAATTTCTAGATCTCATATTAAGTTACAAAAATTGATATGATTAACTATTTAGGAACAGATTCAAGTTTATTTTACCACTTCTGATTCCATATTTATTATATATTTAACATTTTTCAAGATGATTTTCCCTTTTTAAAGTATATCCTTTCAAATGTTTTTTAATTAACAGACTATTATTTTTATTTTCTCAGAACTTTTTATTTTTAAGTTATCTCTACACCCAACATGGGGCTTGAACTCACAACTCCAAGATCAAGAGTCACATGCTCTGATGACTGAGCCAGCCAGGCGCCCCAATTAGCAGACTTTTAGATTTACAGAAATATTAAGCAAAAAATTAAGAGAGTTCCCATAAACTCACTTAGTTCCATCCTACAGTAAATGTTTTTTTTTTAATTTCCCTTTATTCTCATTCTCTTTTTCTACCTTTTCCTTAATAAGCCTTTATTCTGTACAAAATTTTATATTAAACTTAGAGATCTATATAATACTTGCCTTCACAGTGTTTGTTTTGGTATATTTGTTTTATTAATGTGAGTTACACTGAAGTTTAAGAGATTATTTTACATAAGCGATTTATAAAGAAAGCCTTTATTAAGAAATCCTATTATATAATGTCTTCCTAAAATAGGGAAGGAATATACTTCATATTTTCAATCACTATTAATTACACTTTTGGTCAAATTTAATAACCAGGAAAATGTTTATTTTTATTATTATTCATTTATTGACAGAATAGAAAAAATTTAGTTTTCAGTGGGTTTGCTACTCAAAAAGGCTAAAACTTAAAATATTTTAATTCCAAATATTTTTAAACTCATTTAGAAACCAGAGAATTTGGGCTTGAAAGAGTCTTTTTCTCTCTCAAAAATAATGGGCACATTTTGGTCCAAGAATCATATCGCTGAGAGTAGAATTTCTTTCTAAATTTGTTTCCAAGAAAACAGACGATCATATGCTGTTGGAGATCAAAAAAATAAGATGCTTACATAGTGCGTAATAAAACATTCTTTTCTGCTCAGTGCAGGCTGTGACAAGCATGACTTCCATGATGGATATTTTGGTAAAGTTCGATGTTCTTTTCATACAAACAAGGGCTCTATTAACATGGTTTCCTCAACTCCACTTCTCACTTCCAAATCCTCTAGGAATTGACACCAACTGTCCATTTTGACACTTGTTCATTAATTTCCTTTCAATAGAACTATTCTCTTTGCTCAGCTGTTGGAGCAATTTAGGTTTTACAAACTCTTCTGATAAGGCTTTTTTGCAGAACATTCTTTCTGTGTCCAGAAGACAGTCTAACACCAGAGCCCAAAAGTATGTCAGTGAGTCATTAGCGCAGGCTGCTACGTGTTCCATTACCCTACTCTTGCAGAGGGAAACTTTAGCTTGACCTCTTATATAATGGAAAGAGAAAAATCAATTCGTACTCTCTACCAAGACTTAATGTCTGACGCTCAGTAACTGGTGGTGGTAAATCCGGGCTAAGACTTCCTTCCACACACCTGACCACAGTGGATCCAGTAGATCCCTAGCTACACACTGCTTACAGAAAATCTTTTTGGTTCCTCCGATTGAGGTGTGTGTGCACATGGTATGAGAGGGAGGTCATTTTCACAGCCATGACTGGAAGCACTAACAGATCCTAGGGAACAGAGGATGATTGTTGTACCTCTTTGTGAAATATGGTCAACGCTTTTAATTTTTATTCATGATTGGGAAACTCCAGCTCTTTGGGGATTAAAGGGTATAAAAATGAATAATATGAGGCATGGCTGTAGAGGAGTATAACATTTGTTTTGTCATAAAATGAAGTTGGACCGTGCACAGGGGTGTTACTTTTCCATGGCACAACAAGCTCTTTCCTTTTGTGTCAGTTTTTGTTTTAGGTTAGTGAGAAACAGCACATCAGGAAGAAAGGGTGCAAGAAAGCAGGGTTGCTTTGCACTTTACCTATCTGTTGTGCTGTTCTCAGAAATGTTTGTCTTTGAAGTTGCCAAAAGGTGGCAATTTTTTGAGGTTGCCTTGCTGAAAAATAAGTGTAATAAGTGATATTGGATTGGTTTTATATTGTTTTACCATTTTATTCAGATCAGTGTGGTTTAGTCTTTTAGATTTTTGTATTATGTTATATAAATATAATAGCACAAAGAACATGTGCTACTTTTTAAAAAGAACTAAGTAATTTCAAGATATTAATTCTTTCATGTTCTATATAGGATTCTAAGATAGCTAGACTTCTTATGTTTCCAAATTTATTTTTGCTTCTTTGAGGGTTTGGTATTTTATATAGCTTTCTAAAACTCCCATAGCAGATTTTTTTTCTTTAATCTTATCCATTTCAATTCACCAAAAAGCTTATTTTTTTTTCTGACTTTGAAGAAAATCCCAGTCTTCTCAATGGAGTAAGTTATCTTTTGAAGATTAAAGTGATGATTAAAATCAGCTTTTGGACATATGATAATACTATAATACTATTTTTGGCAGTGGTGTGTTACTTAAGAGTTTTATAAATACATTATCTTAGCAATAACCTCAGCCACAGGAAAAAAAAATGAAGCACGATCTTAGAAGATCTTATAAGATTAGTGTGAGATTTCCTTAGGGGGCAGTAATTTAGCGCTACCTTTAGAAGTGGGCACCAAGACTTTTCTGGGGCTCTGGGGCTTTTCATAGTCTATCTAAAGAAAAGGCAAATAATGGAGACAGAGGAGGGGAGAGAGGGGGAGAGGCGGGAAAGAAAAGAGAGAGAAGGGAGAGGGAAAGGAAAGGCTACAAGGGGAAGAATAGGGTTGTGAAATCATTCGGGGTTCAGAACTGAGAACTAGACTTCTATCAAAATCAGCTTTTTAAAAAAGCATGATGTTTTGAAAATCAAAACATGTTTGGAATTATTTTAAATGCTTAGCACTACTGGATTAACACAAAAGGCTTTAGGATAGAGCGCGTTTTTATTTTTTTATTTTTATTTTTATTTTATTTTTTTTTCAACGTTTATTTATTTTTGGGACAGAGAGAGACAGAGCATGAACGGGGGAGGGGCAGAGAGAGAGGGAGACACAGAATCAGACACAGGCTCCAGGCTCTGAGCCATCAGCCCAGAGCCTGACGCGGGACTCAAACTCACAGACCGCAAGATCATGACCTGACTGAAGTCGGACGCTTAACCGACTGCGCCACCCAGGTGCCCCTAGAGCGCGTTTTTAAATGGTATGCCACCTTGGGAATAAAATTTGGTGAAAAAGCACACAGGAAGTTTGGAAGCACTTATCTTTTCTCCTATGTTCCTGACTCAGAGTTGATGATTGCAAGGAAATAATCACAAGAAAACTATTTGTAGAATGTGGACCAGCAAACTATACCCATTTTTCACAACTGTTTCTTTCCACATGTCTCATGTTGATTATAATATCCATCTCTATAATTATTCATAACCAAGCACTTATCGCATTGCCCTGTAGTGCTTATTTGTTCATATCACCCACTCTGTAGGACAAGACTGAGTAACCATCAGTGCTTGGAAAAGTACCTGGGGAGAAACAGGTACTATGTAATCTTTGCTGAGTGAATTAACAAGAATGATAATTGTCAAAACCCTCATCATCTTTTCTGAAATGAACTGGCACTTTCTTTATTAGATACTGATTTCTATTTTTGTTTCAACTTGGGATTTGTTTACTCGTGCTTTGTCCAAAATGCATGTGTCTTCATCAGTGCAAGATATAATGAACATTTGCTGTCTTTGGAAAGGGTTATCTGAACTTTGTTTTGGTAGAAGTTCCCAGAAACTTTATGGGACCAGAAACTCCCTTACTCAAAACAACATTTTATAGCAAAACTCCTCTTTTTGTAGGTGAAATTGCTAAGCCACCGATACTAAGTGTAAGTAATGAATTGCTAAATCTGGCTGTCACAACTAAATTGAGTAGAGAATTTGAGTTCAGGCACGCATGCCATGTTTATAAGAGAGTATGACTGTTTACTGGCTGTTGATTTTAAAATTGGTGGGTCGCTTGTTCCTGGTCACCCAGTTCCCAAATGCCTGGCCACCCCTGTTGTTCCTGGCCTCTATGTCAACAAGAGTCACTATTTCACCCAACTGGCCCCACTAGAGTGAGAGCCTTAGGGTTTGTATTTACCTTACACCCAGTCACTCCCCAGGACACTCTCAAGAAGCTGGTCTGTGTTGCCATCTATTCGTCTGGTTCAGAGTTTCCTGGGTGCCTGAAGGTGGTTATAGCAGTATGGAACTCGGCATGGAGAACTGTAATCTTAAACTGCCCTCTTTGAATCCTTTCGTTTTTTTCTTCATAAAGCCTTGGCTTTACAGTAATAAAATTATGTTGTAATTTATCATAAAAGAACTTAATTTTGTAAAACATTTTTTAGTCCAGTAAATCCTCATTAAAAAAAAAAAAAGGTATCTTTCATGTTACATACTGGGTAGCCTGTTTATAAAAAGGCCTTTGAAATAAAGACAGTAGACTATGTAAGGCACTTATTGAAATAACCAGGCCTCAAGGTTTATTTTAAGAAATTGTCTTGGTATTAATTGCATCAGAATCCCTAGGGGAGCTTGTTAAAATTTGGATTCCCATGAACCACTGCGGCCCAACTGAAGTAGAATATTTCTGTAAATGCTAATAGAGTTGCTGATGGAATTAAATGTGTCTAGTCCAGTGGTTTTTAATCTTTGCTGCGCATTAGATCATCTAGGAAGTTTGAAAAACACCAGATGATTTTAACGCACAGTCAAGGTTGAGAACCCCTGAACTAACACAATGCCCAATACGTATTAGATGTTCAGTAATTGACAGATACACTTGTTAGATAAATAAAAGCTAGTGACTAAAGAAAAACCCATCTCTAATTTTAATTTACTAATGAAAGGAAAGTCAATGAAATCTCCAATATATATATTTACTTCAAATAAGACTAGATCTTGGCTGTTAGTGAACACATATCTCCCCATAATACATACAGTTAAATGTTTTTACATTAGGTAAGAATAAATATCATTTAAATTATTAATAGATTAGTAACTTTAAATAATGCAACCCCTTTTCTTCAGTAAAGTTCTACTTTTAAACAATGGATTCTAGAATACAATGTCAGGAAGAAATAGAACCATAATTCAATTACTGAAAAATCTAAATTTTCATATGGTAATAAAGAAATGATGACAAACATCTATATTTATTGCTTACCTACTGTAAGACTTTTCAAATTATCATTTAAAATTAACATTTCTTTAGAGATATTAAGTGTTTTTTCACAATATCTCTAAGAGTTAATATCACACTCAAGTCTTCACATTGTACATTTAAAATGAAAACAAACATAGTAAAAAATGTTAGGATGAATCACCAGTCTCTATGTATTGTTTCTTGTATATAGAATTCTTTATTGGAATTAAATTTGAATAAACCTCTCTTAAATTGTGATTTTTTTTCCTTTAAAAGTTCACACAATGGCACTTTTCGTGGTATGTAATCACCTAACCTTGTTATACTATTAAAACTATGAGAGGAGCGCCTGGGTGGCTCAGTTGGTTAAGCGTCTAAGAGTCTGACTTCAGCTCAGATCATGATCTCACGGTTTGTGAGTTGGAGCCCTGCATTGGGCTCTCTGCTGTCAGCACAGAGCCTGCTTCGGATCCTGTCTCTCACTCTCTGCCTCTCCCCTGCTTGCTTTTTCCTTCTCTCTCAAAAAAATAAATATATATTAAAAAAAAATAAGACAATAAGTTCCTGTTTAATAGAGTTAGGTTGTATTCAGTATGCAAAAAAAAAAGGGTATTTCATGTAACAAATACATATTTTAAAAAATAGAGGCACATGTGTCTCTCAGTCGGTTAAGCATCACTTTGGTTCAAGTCAGGGTCTCGCAGTCCATGCGTTTGAGGCCCGCTTCTGGCTCTGTGCTGATAGCTCAGAGCCTGGAGTCTGCTTTAGATTCTGTGTCTCTCTTTCTGCCTCTCCCCTGCTCGCGCTCTGTCTCTCAAAAATGAGTAGGTGTTAAAAAATTTAAAAAAGATGAACTTAAGCAGTTTTTACAAATTTGAAAAAAATGTAATACTATGTGAAGATTTTTAAGTTTACAGGCTTCCTGTACCAAAAAATTTAGTCATTTTAGATTTCCGTGTTTTACAGTTTTCTTCGGAAATGCCATATAAGTTTAACCTCGTGGTGTTTTATAGTATTTTGAATATTATCAGTGAACTAATTTTTCTCATATCTTCTCACTTATTAACTGATTATTTATGGTTTTGTCATATCTATTTTGTGATCACCTGCGTTAGAGAGTTTGTTATTAGCTATCAAGTTTTTCAGTCTACTTATTTGTATCTTATAGGTATTTTTGGTACAGTATTTGGTACAATATTTTTGTACCAATTAATGGCAATTTTGACTCCTACTGTTGTTTTTGTTATTATTGTTTCAGTTATAATATTTTGAGAGTAGCAGTATACATTTTAGGTTACTCATTTTGATAAATTTGTTTTTTGCCTCTAAAATCTAATACCCTACTTAAGGCATTCATTCATTCATTATTTATTTATAGCTCATGCTCTGTGAAGGAGAGATATAGAGATCGAGATCAAGATCAAGATCGAGGGGCGCCTGGGTGGCGCAGTCGGTTGAGCGTCCGACTTCAGCCAGGTCACGATCTCGCGGTCCGGTTCGAGCCCCGCGTCGGGCTCTGGGCTGATGGCTCAGAGCCTGGAGCCTGTTTCCGATTCTGTGTCTCCCTCTCTCTCTGCCCCTCCCCTGTTCATGCTCTGTCTCTCTCTGTCCCAAAAATAAATAAACGTTGAAAAAAAAAAAAAAGATCAAAATCGAGATAGAGATATATATAGGTGTATAAATGTGTTTACCTAGATCTATCGATCTATCATCTATCATCCATCTGTATATCAGTAAATGAGGGGTCACTGAAACCTGTCTGGGTCTCTCTACGTTGTGTTTGTGTCTGAGGAAACGAGTTGCGTCTAAATCCAGCTGGCATGTAGGACCCTGCTCCCTGCTGACCCACTTTTCTGCCTCTGCCTTTTCTTGGATCTGCATAGTGCCAATTCCTGGACGCCCTTTAGCCTTGTTGCACCTGCCTGTTATGACATGCTACCTCTTGCTAGTCAGCCCCCATGTGTCCTGCTAGCCTGGTTTGCCACCTGTTGCTCACTACTGTCCTCTCTGGACCTGGTGTCTGCCTCCATGCAAATGCACGCTGGCAGCTGGATCCAGACCTGTCTCTGCATCTCCAGTACCAGCCTCACCGCGTGGAATATCTCTTCCAAGTTTCTTCTGAAACTGCCTCACCCTGCCTTTTTAGTCTAGTTAATTTTTATAAGGTCCTTAAAACATGTGTTAAACCTATTCCTGACTCCTTAAAGAGTCAATATAATGTAATTTAAAGAGAAAAAAATTACGTTTTCTTAAAGAGGACTTTAGTTCCAGTAGGTATTACTCAGTGTTTTATCCAGTGGCTATTGAAATATGTTGTATTTCAGATGGTCTTGAATTTTATGTTTTGAAGGCCTAGGTGCTTTTAATAGAAAGGTGTGTGTGTGTGTGTGTGTGTGTGTGCGTGTGCACACACACACAGTGTTAAGGACATAAACTATTGGCTCTGCTGCCCACCTGCTGTGAACGGGGAAGCCAAGTTTGTTGAAGTGTATATAATGTAAGGAGAAAAAAAGGCTGTTGATGAACTATGTTTGCATAGCAAGTTGTCCAAATGTACAGAACTTTTTCATCAACTTCAGTTATTTTAAAGGTTGTTGTGTTTTTTGTTTTTTTTTTCATTCTCTCCAGATCTTGGTTTTATTCTGGATAACTGATAATCCTGACCAAATGACACAGTGTTTTATGCCAGTTTTCCCCGCTCTTCCCCTTCTATCCTTGATCAAGCATTGTTTACTCCCTGATAGAAAAGATATTTTATTTAAAAAATGTTTAATGTTTTATTTATTTTTGAGGGAGAGAGACAGAGAGAGAGAGAGTAGGGAGGTGGGCAGAGAGAGCAAGGGAGACACAGAATTCAAAGCAGGCTCTGGGCTCCAAGTTGTCAGCACAGAGCCTTACGTGGGACTCAAACTCCCGAGCCCTGACATCATGACCTGGGCCAAAGTCAGACACTTAACTGACTGAGCCACCCAGGTGCCCCAGAAATGATATTTTAGCATGTGTGCGTTGGTAGGAAAATACACACAGGCAACATTATTTTACTTCTGCTAAGGCAAATTTTCAACTGAATGTATTTGAGTTTCTCTCACATATAAGATGCTATGGCAAATGCTGCGTGCATAATATCATGAGAACTTAGTCCTTGTTTGTAAGCACCTGACAATCTAGTGAGTGGGGAATGCCAGTGGATAAATCTATTGAGGAAAATGTAGGAGTCGAAGCACAGTACTGAGAATGTCGTTAGGCTTAGATCTGGAAAAAAAAAGAGTAATATTATGGGAAAGGATTTTTTAATAAATTTCATTCAATAGGCAATGAAGGGTACTGAACAGATTAGTGAAATGATCAGAGCTGAGAGATAAGGCTATAAATCTGTGAACAAGTTGTAGAGAACTGGAAAAACAAACACTCCAATTTGGTTTGGACCAAATAAATATTGGAGAAGGTAGCAAATAACAAAGAATATTGAACTAGATCCCTGAATTCAAAGGCCAGCACTACCACTGGCTTTGTGGCATGAATAATTTGCATAAAGTGGCCTAATTTAGACATCAGGAAACTTCTGTTCTTGAAGATGGTAGTAATTAGTGTCCATGTGTGTGTTCTAATTACCTACTTACCTAGAGGTAGGTGAGATCAAAGATAAGATAGATGATAGATGATAGGTAGATAGATAGATAGATAGATATAGCAGTCTCTAGGTAATAAATTGGGGTATGGTGGTTAATACTGCAGCCCCTGAAATCAGACTTTTGGTTTCAAGTCTAGACTCTTACATTTACTTAATGTGTAACCTTGGGCAGATTATTTAACCATTTTTGCTTTTGTTTTCTCATTTGTAACACAGTAACACCTACTTCGAAGAATAGTCAGGAGATTAATCCATTAGTATTTGTAAAGTCCTTAGAAGAGTGCCCAGCACACAATGGCTATTCAATAAAGATAGCTGTCATTAGTTACAATAAATAAAATTATAATACTATATATTATGCACATTTTCACATAATTTTAAGTGTATTCTTTAAAATATAAATATATACAACTTCTGATAGAATAGTCCAGGGAGTAGGCATTAATCCTGTCAGCATGCATCAACTTTATGAATGCAGTGCCCTCAGACTTATAAAACTCTGTGTTCTAGCGTGAAAGTCCAGCAAGTGAATTTGTCATGTCTTCCATGGATATTCATCTGGTTATAAATACTAAGTGAGTAAGAACTTAGTGAGTTCTGTGGAAAGCACTTGGAGCATGTCAAGTTTTATTTTTAATGGCTAAAACACCAATTGTTAGTGCTTGGGGAATGGGGTAAGTAAATAATAAAATTAAATAAATATTCCCATATTGTGCTCATTCAAGCAAGAGAGGACACTTTGATAGATTTGTGAAAATGATACATAAATATTTTATATCATGCAAATAAATTATTAAAGTTTAAAACTTACTCATTTTAAAAATTGTGAATTGTTTCAAACACAAAGAGAACCTTGAAAAATAATGTAAACTTTTTTTACTCATTACTTAAAATTTCTGTGTTGCCAAATCTCCCATATATTCAAATTTTAAATTCAAATTTTATTTTATTTTTTTTTAATTTTTTTTTCAACGTTTATTTATTTTTGGGATAGAGAGAGACAGAGCATGAACGGGGGAGGGGCAGAGAGAGAGGGAGACACAGAATCGGAAACAGGCTCCAGGCTCTGAGCCATCAGCCCAGAGCCTGACGCGGGGCTCGAACTCACGGACCGCGAGATCGTGACCTGGCTGAAGTCGGACGCTTAACCGACTGCGCCACCCAGGCGCCCTTAAATTCAAATTTTAAACCAAGATTTACAAATGCATTTGAAACCTTTGGAGAACCTCCTGATTCCATGGCAATCCATCTCTGTACCTGTGTTCCCCCATGTCAGAGGAAACCATGATTCTCATGTGAAATAATTCATAAAAATATGTACTATTTGCTGTATTTTTAAACACCTTTTTGAACGTTTATTTTATTCATTTTGAGAGAGCACTGTCAGCACTGAGCCTAACGTGGGGCTTGAACTCACAAACCTTGAGATCATGACCTGAGCCGAAATCAAGAGTCAGACGCTTAACTGACTGAGCCACCCAGGTGCCCCCTATTTGTTGTATTTTTAAGAATTATGTAAATGGAATATTGTAACTATTTTGAGACTCTCTTTTCATTATCCTTCTATTTTTTAAATCAACCTTATTGGACTATAACTTACATGAAATAAAATGCACTCATATGTACACAATTTTTAAAGCATTTTGACAAATGTATATGCCTGTGTAAATATGACTTCAAAATATAGAACATTTTCACCACTACCCAAAAGTTCCCTTTTGCCCACTGCAGTCAGTTCATCACATATAACCCACCCCAGGTAGTCACTGATTTTATTCCCATCACTATAGATTACACTTGTTTCAGAGCTTTACAGAAAGGGATTCTTATAGAATGTGTTCCCTTGTATCTGTCTTCTTTCACTCAGTATAAAGTTTTTGAGGATTCTTGCTGTTCTTATGTGTCTCAATAGTTCATTTCTATTCCATCACCAAACTTTATTTCATTGTTCAAATATGCCACAACTTATTTATTTATTCCTGTTGATGGATTGGTATTTGGACTCTTTCCATTTTTTGGCTATGATGGAAAAAGCTGCTAAGATCATTATTAATACACATCTTTTCCAGAAAAATATATTTTGATTTCTCGTAGATAAATGACTAAGAGTGGAAATGCTGGGCAAAATGGTAATACAGTCTTATGTTTAATTTTATGAGAAACTACCAAACTCCAGTTTTCAAAAGTGACTGTACCAAATACTTCCAGTTCCAACTGTTCCAAATCTTTTAATCATTGTATTGGTATGATTATCTCATTCTGATTTAAATTTGCATCCTTGATGACTAATGATGTTGAATGCCTTTTCATGTATTGGCCATTTGCGCGTGTGAATGTGTGTATGTGTGTGTGTGTGTGGGGGGGTGTATGTGTATTATTCTGTAAATATACATGTACACGCCATTTGCGCATGTGAATGTGTGTATGTGTGTGTGTGTATGGGGGTGTATGTGTATTATTCTGTAAATATCCATGTATTCTGGATACAAGTATCTTATGACATATATTATGAATATTTCCTCCCATTCTCCCAGCCTGTGGCTTGACCTTTCATTTGCTTAACAGTGTCTTTGAAAGAGAAGAAGATTGTAATTTTGATGAGGAACAATTTATCATTTGTTCTTTTATTATTTCTTTTTTTTTGTACTCTAAGAAATCTTTGCCTATCCCAACATAATGAGGACTTTTAGTTTCTTTTATATAATCTTTATAATTTTAATTGTTATATTTAGATCTGTATTCCAGTTCAATTTAATTTTTGTATTTGTTATATGAGTTAGAAATAAAAATTCATGTTTTTCCAAATGGACATCTAATTGTACCAATACTATTTATGGTAAAGACACTCTTCCCCATTGAATTGCGTTGTCACCTTTGTTGAAAAATAATGGGTCACCTATGTGTGGGTTTAATTTTTGACCTTCCATTTTTTTCTTGTAATGAGAAATACTATATACCTATCATGTAAATCATTAAACTGTGTTCTATTTAAAAATTTTTTTGGCTATTCTAGGTCTTTGCATCATTTTTAGATAACTGCAAAACTAGTTTATCAATTTCTAGAAAAGAAAAGCCTTATGGGATTAAGATACATATTCCATTGAATCTATAGAACAATTTGAGTAGAATTGACATCTTAACAGTATTGAGTTTTTGAGTTCATGGACATGCATTAAATTTTTTTTTTTGAGTCTTCTTTATCTCTTCTCATCAATATCATTTTTAGCATAGAGATCTTGCACATACTTTGTTAAATTTGTTCTTAGGCATGTTCATGGATGCTATTATTAATGGTATTTTTAATTAAAATTTCCAGTTGTCAATTGAACATATGAAGAAATAAAATTGATCTTTGTATCTTGATCTTATATCCTGTAACCTTTTGTTTTTAATGCTTGTTTTGTTTTTGAGAGAGAGAGAGAGAGAGCGAGCGAGCCTGAGTGAGGGAGGGCAGTGAGAGAGGGAGACACAGAATTTGAAGCAGGCTCCAGGCTCTGAGCCATCAGCATAAAGCCCGACACGGGGTTCAAACCCACAAACCATGAGATAATGACCTGAGCCGAAGTCGGACACTTAGCCAAGTGAGCCACCCAGGAGCCCCTATTGTGTAACATTTTTAGTTACTTATACTTAGCAGCTTTTTGTTTTTATAGATTTCTCAACAATTTCCTCACACATGATTACACTTTTTACTCACAAAGACAATTTTGTGTCTTCATTTACAAACCATATTTCTTTTATTTCTTTTTCTTGCCTGATTGAAATGGCTAGGAATACCAGTACAATGTTGAATGGAAGTTGTGAGAGTGGGTATTTTTGCCTTTTTCTTGATCTAGGTTGAAGGCCTTCAATATTTCATCATTATGTATGATATTAGCTCTACCTTTTTTGTAATTGCCCTTAATCAGGTCGAGGAGGTACTTTCAGAACTTTGAATATGTCATTGCATTATCTATTGGCTTACATTATTTCTGATAGAAGCCACCATATTTTCTTATCTTTGAATCTCTGAATGGGTCTTTATTTTCTTTGTTGCCTTTAAAATTTCTATCTTTACCATCAACTTTGAGTAAATTGATTATGATATGCAGCTCTCACCTTGCTAAACATGGTCTTGGGCACAGCAGTTAAACTTTCATCATATTTATCTGTAAAATGGGACTCTGCAGATCTTAAAGAATTTTGTAAGGATTAGTTGGGATGACGTATATATAAAAGTGTTCTAAAAACTTTATAATTTACTAAAATGACTTCCCAATTCAAGAATGCTTTTAGTGAAAATTAAAATAATTTATATTTGTGATTTTAGAAACATAGTATTGTTAACAGAATAATGCTTTTTGTTACCTTGTATTAAGTTACAGTTTTATTTTCAAATGAATGGTATTGCAGACACTGATTCAGAATATCGAGGTGAAATGTCCAAAAGCAAACTATTCTTGACTTGTTTTCCAAATCACATTTTATGGTATTTGTGTACATGTCTATCTATTCATTTTAGTCCAGAATTTCCTTGAGAATGCTCAAATCATTCACGAAAAAAGCATCATTGTCTTATTTAGCATAAGTCTATATAACTGCCATAATTTTCTCTTCGATGTGTGCATGTGAAACATACACATGTATATGACACACAAATATGGCACTATTGTCAAAAAATACAATGCAATCTTTAAATGAAATGCATTATCTTGCTGATAAGCATTAAACAAACCAACCAGTCTGGCTAAAAGATTAACTTTGTAGACTTCATTATACTTTTAGAAACACTTTCATGTATGCGATCCTATCTATTCCTCAGAACATCTTCATGAGCTGGTGGGTGTATGAGTCCTGATTCCACATGAAAACTCCATGCACAGTAATGAAGTCTTTTAACATGAAATATTATTTGTCCTAAAAAGGCAATCTAGTGCTCGCTTCGGCAGCACATATACTAAAAAAGCAATCTGTTTTTCCAAGATTATGCTTTATATACTTTTTTCATATTTTCAGTTTTTCATGTCATTTGAGAATTTCAGATCACTTTGTGTTCCAGGATTCACCAAACATTTCATTTGAGTTTTCTGAAAGTTGGCCCATGAAAATGGACTTACCACAATCATGTGATGGACTTACAGGATGCATACTTTGTTGAACTTAAATTCCATTTTTAAAATCTAGTGTTTGGTACCAGATGTGGAGAGTGAATCACCATCTTTTTTTATGAAGAGGGCAAGGTTTAATTAGCCTTTTTCAAAAGACTTATACATTTCACCTATAAACTGAGAGAAGAAAATTATGCGTTTTAAAGCAGGATGAAAGTTGAGGTGATACCCACAGCTGCTCTCGCTCTCGTCTCTGGCAAACCATTCTGAGAGGCTCCAGTTTCATTTGGTTCAGATGAAACACATGTTGCTCATTTATTGTACATGTGCTTCAACGTATTTTGACAAATCTGATCTAAAAATGTTACAGATGTTCCTCATTATTCTAATTTGCACTTAGTAACTACCTATAGAACTTGGCTATATACTGGCCGTTTCACAATCTAGGTAGGAGAAAATTTAGCTGTCACTGATATGTGTTTTAATTCAATTTTAGTTACAATTTTGTGATACAGTTAGATATACACATTTAACAGGTGTCCTGTTATACAATTGTGAACTGTGTACAATTCACAACTGTATACAACTGTGAATGAAGAGAAAGCTTTGTTTTAACAGGTTTCAAATAATTTCCGATGGACATGAAATTATTCTGATCTTGTCTTTTAGAAATTTGCTATTCAAAAGGGGCGCTTGGGTGGCTCAGTCAGTTAAGCGTCTGACTTCAGCTCAGGTCATGATCTCACAGTTTGTGGGTTCAAGACCAGCATCCGGCTCTGTGCTGATAGCTCAGAGCCTGGAACCTGTTTTGCGTTCTGTGTCTCCCTCTCTCTCTGCCCCTCTCCCATTCATGCTCTGTCTCTCTCAAAAATAAGTTTAAAAAAACATTAAAAAAAAGAAATCTGCTGTTCAGTGTATGGTCTGAGATCAGGCAGCAATATTATAACTTGAATACTTACTAGAAGTGAAGAATCTTAGGTCCTACCCCAGAACTACTGAAATAGAATCTGCATTTTAACACAATCCCCAGGTGATTTATATATACATTAGAGTTTCATAAGCACTGTTTTAGAAGAGACCTTATGTTATAACTCTGTTATAACACACACACATATACATAGTGTGTATGCATGTACACACATACACATATGTTTTGTACACACACATATACATAGACCCACGGGTCAAACCTGAAACTCTTCACTGTACACATCTGTTGTATACAGATATTGTAAAAAGTGGGCTGGCCTGTAGATGAAACTTGTTTATTTTCTTATCATTCAATACATTAAAAAATAATCTCACCAGTACTTTCCACAGGCTGTCTTCCATGTATACAAAAACCCATATCATAAGTACTGGCTCACCACACATTTTCCTTTTTTTTTTTTTTTACATTAATTTATTTTGAGAGAAGGAGAGAGAGAGGGAGGGAACACACACAAGCGGGGGAAGGACAGAGAGAGAGAGGGAGAGAGAGAATCCCAAGCAGGCTCTATGGCACTGTGAGTGCAGAGCCCTACATGAACCATGAGCTCATGACCTGGGCCAAACTCAAGAGTCCCATGCTTAACCAACTGAACCACCTAGGTTCCCCCTCACCACATATTTTCAATGACTGACACATGAAGGAAACAGAAGAACTTGTACTTCAACTTAAATCTTTTAGAATTCTCATCATTTCTTACTGTTTTTTGTAACTTTCTGTAGGATAAACTTGGTTGGAACAGTAGTGAATTGTTTACTATTTACACTTCTTTGCCATGAAAAAAACAAGAAGCAGGACTGCTTGTAAGATTAAAGAATTTAATTTCTTGGGTAATGAATTTGATTTTAAAATTTCTTGCTATCTATAGATACTGTGGGAAGTGATTATACATTAATTAAATATACTATATCACTATATTGTAGTTATATATAATATAATTCATTATATTATTTAAGGTAATTATCAATTACATCTTAATATGTAATAAAAATAAAATTTTTACATATAAGGACCTCTGAAATCATGTTGCAAAGTAACTCAATTCTTTAAAATTCAATTTTATTGGCTATCATATTTCCTATATGTACATGCCAGCAGAAATAAGCATAATTTCCTATATGTATATGCTGGCAGAAATAAGGTATAATTCTTATCACAGAAGAAATAGAATAATTGATACTATTTTGTTTTATGATCCTTAATTGAAATCTATGACAAAATAATTTCATTATAGTTCAAAACTTTCTTAGCATATTGTCACTAACAGAAGAGAGGCTGTAATATGTTTTTAAAAATCTCTCATTTGCTATAACCTGGTTAATTTCTTTGTTTTCAGTTCCACCAAATACACTCCTCAATAATTTACTTTGGGAAATGAAATAAAGGCCATTTTATATAATCTATTCAGAAGTTTCTGTTGGCACCACAGCAGCACGTCGTTAGGTTGCCATATATACCTCATACATTTCTGCTGAAGAAACCTTTCAAACTGTTAATATTAGGTTGAATAGATATCTAATGGACAAATATTCTGATATCTTTAACTATGTATTTAACTATACAACATAGTGGTACAGCTTGTCCTGAAAAATGTACGAACGTAGACAGTACAAATGTACTCTACAACCTGACATGAGCAATAGCACTGTTTAATTCTTCTTTTTGTTTTTTTCAAACTAAAGATCACAATGCAACTTAAATAGCCCTCAGTGTCCCCGAAGAGCTACTGTGTGTTGCATAAAGGCTAAGTAATCCCTGCAGTGTCAGAGGGTTACCGTTCAGCTGTTCGAGATCATGAGATGATATCTCAGCACTCATAAAACAGAGATTCAAAACACAGGGGTGTACATGGAAGTACAGATCATTATGACAGTCCTGGAAGTTATCCACAAGAAACGTCAACACCCTGGAGGCCAAAATAACACTACTGAATCAACATTTACAACTTTTGTTCAAATTCGATCCAATATGCAGGGAAATTTTACATAGAAAGATCATAATGATAATTTTCCATTTGGCTTATTCCAAAAATGTGGAAGACTTCAAAAATCTCTGGGATATTTTTTCTTAAACATTTTACATGCATATTTATTCTGTACAAAACAAATAATTATCCTCAATTAGCTATTTCCTACAACTATTCACAAAATGTCAATCCATTTAGTAAGGCACAGTAACAGAAACATTGAGATTTCTTTAAGGTTGTACATTTCAATTCAGAAGAGCGAGGGGGAAATTTTGGCCCCTGGGATTTGAAAATATCTTCAGTTTTAATGTTTGGTCTGGATATTTACATGGTGGTTTCTTCCCATTCAAGCTCAACATCACCTATAACATAAAGTAACATGTCACAAGAGATATTTTAACTGAAGCTACCAGTTAAAAATATTTAAGTGCTTCATGGCAAAAATACGAAGAGAGGCTATTATCTTAACTTGGATTAGAGAGAAATAAAAAAAAATTGTTATGTGCATTAGCCAAGCTATTAAAACATTTTCAACATGTGTTTATTTTATAATTAATCTGGTAAACTAGTAAATTGTACAATTTGCCTGGTTACCTTCCATGGCATCCAAAGAGTCCATCTTCTGAAGTGCTGAATAGTTAACAAAACAGATGGGCTGGTTACTTCCTTTACTTGATAAGAGATCCAGAATGCACTGGTATAAAAAGATATACTGTGCCTAGACACCAAAGAAAGAGTGGTTAAATACATGGACAGGGAGGAGATTTTTCTTAGAAGGGGAACTATACCATTACAGTGAAAAGTAATGCTGAATTTAATAAATGGTAAACAGCTAGAAGAAGCACAGAACTTACCATGTATATAAATGATTTTCTATCATTTCAAACATAAGATTTTCTAAGTTCCTGTGGCTTCTTGTTTCTTTTTTTTAATACTTATTAAAACCCATGCTAATATTTTTCTGCTTGCTGTGATTATTTTAAAAAGTAGCAAATTAGATTATTTAAATCTATTTATGAATTTCCTTTTTCCTCTTAGGTCTAAATTAGTAATTTTTTCCTATAAGTAGTTTTCTTTTTAGAATGATTAGCATGGTTGTTGGCATGCAGATGCTAAATTTGCTTTCACTATCTGTGAGTGAGCGTATCTATACACCATCAGCACATTTAAAATACATTTAACAATTCTGTTAATCACCTGACACTTGGCCTACTTAATGTCAAGTTTCTGGTCTTTATTTGTAACTATAAGGTAGTTGATCACTGAAATGTCCTAACACCCACACTCTGGACAAGGACTCCTAACATTTCCTCTGAATGTTTAGGCTAAATTCAGTACTATCTAGCTTCTTGAAGTTTTTTTCAATATAATTCAGTAACCTGTTAGCATTTCTGAGTTTGGACTTTCACAAAGATACTTAAGGTCAAGTCATAGAAAATCACCCTCACTTTTACATAGGAAACAACTGCTGTTAAAGGAATATAACCAAATATATATACATATATATACACACACAGACACACAGACACACAGACACACAGACACACACACACACACACACACACACACATAACTAATTTAATAGAATGTCCTCTATCTATCTATCTATCTTCAGAGGATATATTCATATCTATTGCTACTGTATATCAAAATCTTTTTGGAATTTCTCCACTGAAACTGTCTTCAGAAACTGTTGGTCATTATTATGAATATCTATTTCTTCATGAATTACAAAATGTTTCCAAACATCTCATCATCTCATCTCATCTCATCTCATCTATCTCATCTCATCTCATCTCATCTCATCAGAATTTCAGTTCTGTGAGGGCAGGACTCTGTCACACTCATTGCTATATTCCCATTGCCTGTAATAGTGCCTGGCATGTAGCAGTTACGTAACAAATGTTTGTTGACTTAGTACCATTTAATTCTCATTCCTAGCCAACTTTTATCATTCAAGGAACAATTTCATGAGGACAACGTTCAGAAGTCAAAAGGGATTAGGTTTTATAAGTGAGTGCACGATCAAGTTGCATAATTCAGTTTTGGTAAGAAATAAAGTGTTGTTAGAAAGTAATAAAAATTCTGTTGAAATTACTAGTAAATTATTTCTCAAGGTATTTCTAAAAAAGTGTTTTCAAATATACGTCCCACGATGAATAACATTATTGGCAGAAATATACGGACACAATACAGCTTCTCCAAAAATGACAATCTTGGAATTTATGAGTTTTGGTATTTTTTATAAAATCGCATTTGAATTTGAAGTCACATTTGATATGTGAAGCTTCTGACTGTCCCGATCTCATTTTCTCCACTGGAAAGAATGATGCGTGTAAATTCTGCCAGCAGGACAGGCTGAGCTCACGGCCAGTACTATATTTTCCAAGATCCCTCTGTCATGGTGTGTTCTTGCCAAAGAGGCAGTGATGAGTTCAATTCCAGCTTCTACCTTAGATAATCATGGTATCTTAAGAATTAAACTTTTCTGATGTTTGACTTCCTCATGTGGAAGATCATAACACCTATGTTGTGATATTTAAAGGATTTAATATATATAAAGTGCCTGGCAAAAAACTACATACGACAAATATATGAGTTTTTTTTTCTTTTACCCTAAGGCTTCACATCTGTTAATTTCCAGGAAAACCACGGCAGGGAAGGGCCTCATCCAGATTAACCCTTATTGGAAGTACCGAAAGCATATCAGCATGTTATCTTATTGCATACTATTCTCTCAGAAAGTTCTTGGGGCTGCTATGAACTATTTTTTGGTAGACAATGAAAGAACTCATAGCTCTCTCCTGGGTCTGGGCCATGCCCCTCTGGGGCCTTTTAGTGGCAAAATATTGCTGAGGTTCCCACCTCCTCACCCCTGCCCATGGCTACTGTAGCATGTGCCAAGATAGCATTCTTTATAGAAATTGGAACTACTCCCCAGTGCAACAGAAGAAAATAAGAAACCACTCTTGGGCAAGGTAATAGTGGTTTGTAAGGACTGGAGTCAAGAACTGTGGTCATTTTCCTTTTTTATCACCACAGAAAAAAGACAGCAAAGAGCATAACTTTGGGAATGAAGTGAGGTGAAAGAGAGCTTTTGAGAACCAGCTTTTCAGCAAGTAGGGAATCCAGAAGAATGCTGTCAGATATTTACCGCATGCTGGGCATTTACTGCATGTTGGTGCTTTAGATACTTTCTCTTATTTGATACTGACAATAAACTTGTGAAAAGTAAAACATGACTATTTTACAAAAGAGAAATAACTAAAAGAGTTTAATTAAACAAAGTCACAGACCAGCAATTCATTAACTGAGCTGGAATATTAACTCAATTTTCTGACCTCAAAACTCATGCTCTTTCTATTCCCTTGCCTACCCTGCAACATAGTACTCGGGCTGGTTAAACAAGCATAACATATGAAGCTTATAGCATATACTGAGCACTAAATTGTGTGAAATTATTAACCGGCATTCTTGAACATACACTTTACAAAGTCTGGTGCCACAAAACTTAGAGCAAGTCAAAATGTTTCCAATTTTTATTATCTGAGGATTGACTCTAGATTCTAAAAGGAAACAATATCCCTATCAGCCCCACCCTCTATAATATCCAAAAGAGTCAACCAATCTTGATCATTGTCAAGAACACTGAGTGCTTGTGCACATGTGTACATCCAGGAACATGGGAGGAAAATGTTAGCTTTCTATTTATTCTTATTGTTAACAAAAATAAGAAAGAATTTGGGTTTAAATAATGGTTAATAGTTGGATTTATATTGGATCCCTTATAATTGAGGACACCTAATCTGTGGGCTCACTGCAAAATGAAAATGTGAGTTTCCTCCCTCAAAAAATATTAACGATTTTCAAGACAGTGACAGCAAACACTGCATCAAGTGCCCTTTTGAGCATGGGCCCTGTGAGATTGTGCCTGTCACACCCAGGAAGTCAACCCTGGTCACAAGTTATATTCCGTTTCTGAAGTATCCTAAAGGAAGAGTGATACTTCAGTCATTTGTTCCCTTTCAGCATAGAAGAGAATGTACATGGATTACATTACCTAATTTTACCTAACCATCACAAAACTGAAGTGGCTTAGAAAGATTCCTACAAAGAGACTGTGGATTGAAGGCAGTATGTATCATATGAGCCCAAATGAATGACAAGGAAACAGCAAGGCTGAAATTCTTTGTACCTCTAGAATAATCTTCTGGTCATTCTAGTCGGTAAAAACAACAGTGTAATGAAATCTGATAAAAAGCTAGATGACTTGTTTAAAAATTATAAATAATTTAGAACATGTATTTAAAATCACGATTGAAATAGAATTACCTTGTGCTAAGTGTATATTTTATCTTTTGAAAATACTTAATGATAATATGAGAGCATCATAATTAGCAAGATTTCAAAATATTGCTTATTTGATCTTTATTACATGTTTTTTATTTCTCATTTTGTATGCTTTATAATTTATATAATTGTTCAATCTACATTTAAAAAATAAATATAGAATTATTGGAGTTGAACGTGCAAATATTTTTCCTGAAAGGGACGTGCAGTCCACAAAGTTTAGATGTCTCTGGTCCAGCCAGCATCTTCCTAAGAACACTAATGTTCCCCTACATGGCATTGTAAGTTCTGGGGTCAAAAAAGGTTCAAGGATTTCATAATCATGTAAGTTTGGTAAAAGATGCCCACAGGGGCTCTACATTGGTAATTGTAATGCAAAGTAGCATAGAGCCTTTAAGAAATTTTAAGATCAGTTTAACTTCTTTTCAAACTTATTAAAGCCAAGAACCTGTTTTCTCACACCTTTAAAAACTAGGATGCTATTTGTGTTTTCTAGTAGGTATTGTGGAAAATATGGTTAAGGCAGGTCTGTATATTTACTGTGAAAAAATTTCTAGTTGAAGAACATAAAAATACCAATTCATATATACAGACAGAAACATCTCACATGTTACCGTTAGACAGACTTGGGCTTGAATTGTGGTTCTGAAACTAATTAATAGTATAACCTTATTATATCATTTAAATTCTTCAAAGGGAACATCTACTTCCCTACTTATAAAGCAAAGCCAATAACTGCTAGTCTGTTGATTAGTTTTATTGGCACTTCTTTACAAATAAAGGATTAAATGAGATAATACACGTTAAGGATTTAGTATTACACTGTGTGACTTTCTTAATGAAGGAAAAAATATATTTTATAAACATTTTTGCCTACAAACCAAAACAACAGAACAAAATACTCCAAGATAGTTAGTTGATAGTATGCTATGATGATCATTAGTATTACTATACAATAGGGGTAAATATGGACAAATGAAATACTTAAAACCCCATAATAGTATTTTAAACTTTTCCCAAATATAATTTTTAGCATGTTTACAAAAGAAATTGATTTGATTCATTTCCTGAGCTTCTCAAATTTGCCAAATGCTAAAGACAGATCAATTTTATGAATTATTTTCTATATACTTATCAGTATAAACAAAGTAGGATGACCAGTGAGTAACAGTGCACAGGGGTGACTATGCTGCATGAGCTGCCCTTCCCCAATCCCCCCCACTAGGAGGTTTATAATATAGCAAAAGAGAGCAGAGCGGCTGCTATGCAAATAAGGTTTCAAGTCCATGCCCAACCAGACTGCTGCCACTAATATCCTCCCTGTAGAAATTGTAGAGCTGACACTGCACACGGTTTTAGACATCTTACCAGGTTCTGCACCATGCACATTCTTTCACTTCTCAGTTCAGCTACTAATCCATATATATCCACAAAATCATGATCATTTATATGTTGTGTTAAGTGGTCCAGAGCAATAAAAACTCCAGTTCTTCCAACTCCAGCACTGCAGGAAGAGTGAATATTGTTCAGCAAAAGATTGTTCATGTTGATAGTAAAGAAGAAAATGAATTATGATAATAATAAATCCTAAACAGTTCTTTTTCTTATTTGGAGGTAGATTTTCTTTGGAGTGTGTTTGGATTTGTATTGTTACCAAGACTAGATAGACCAAGATGATTATCATTAGCACTCTCATCAAATGTTTGAGTTTTTTTTAAATGTGAAATTTATTGTCATATTGGTTTCCATACAACAGCCAGTGCTCAGCCCAACAGGTGCCCACCTCAATGCCCATCACTCACTTTCCCTCCCTCCCATCCTCCATCAACCCTCAGTTTATTCTCAGTTTTCAAGAGTCTCTTATGGTTTGCCTCCCTCCCTTTCTAACTTTTTTTTCCCCCTTCTCCTTCCCCATGGTCTTCTGTTAAGTTTCTCAGGATCCACATAAGAGTGAAAACATATGGTATCTGTTTTTCTCTGTATGGCTTATTTCACCTAGCAGTATACTCTCCAGTTCCATCCATGTTGCTACAAAGGGCCAGATTTCATTCTTTCTCATTGCCAAGTAGTATTCCATTGTATATATAAACCACAACTTCTTTATCCATTCATCAATTGATGGACATTTAAGCTCTTTCCATAATTTGGCTATTGTTGAAAGTGCTGCTATAAACATTGGGGTACAAGTGCCCCTATGCATCAGCACTCCTGTATCCCTTGGGTAAATTCCTAGCAGTGCTATTGCTGGGTCATAGGGTAGATCGATTTTAAATTTTTTGAGGAAACTCCACACTGTTTTCCAGAGAGGCTGCACCAGTTTGCATTCCCACCAACAGTGCAAGAGGGTTCTCGTTTCTCCACATCCTCGCCAGCATCTATAGTCTGATTTGTTCATTTTAGCCACTCTGACTGGCATGAGGTGATATCTGAGTGTGGTTTTGATTTGTATTTCCCTGATGAGGAGCGATGTTGAGCATCTTTTCATGGGCCTGTTGGCCATCTGGATGTCTTCTTTAGAGAAGTGTCTATTCATGTCTTCTGCCCATTTCTTCACTGGATTATTTGTTTTTTGGGTGTGGAGTTTGGTAAGTTCTTTATAGATTTTGGATACTAGCCCTTTGTCTGATATGCCATTTGCAAATATCTTTTCCCATTCCGTTGATTGCCTTTTAGTTTTGTTGATTGTTTCCTTTGCTGTGCAGAAGCTTTTTATCTTGATGAGGTCCCAATAGTTCATTTTTGCTTTTAATTCTCTTGCCTTTGGAGATGTGTCAAGTAAGAAATTGCTGCAGTTGAGGTCAGAGAGGTCTTTTTCTGCTTTCTCCGCTAGGGTTTTGATGGTTTCCTGTCTCACATTCAGGTCCTTTATCCATTTTGAGTTTATTTTTATGAATAGTGTAAGAAAGTAGTCTGGTGTCATTCTTCTGCATGTTGCTGTCCAGCTCTCCCAGAACCATTAAAGAGACTTTTTTCCATTGGATATGCTTTCTTGCTTTGTCAAAGATTAGTTGGCCATATGTTTGTGGGTCCAATTCTGGAGTCTCTATTCTATTCCATTGGTCTATGTGTCTGTTTTTGTGCCAATACCATGCTGTCTTGATGATTACAGCTTTGTAGTAGAGGCTAAAGTCTGGGATTGTGATGCCTCCTGCTTTGGTTTTCTTCTTCAATATTACTTTGACTCTTCGGGGCCTTTTGTGGTTCCATACAAATTTTAGGATTGCTTGTTCTAGCTTCGAGAAGAATGCTGGCACAATTTTGATTGCATTGAATGTATAGATAGCTTTGGGTAGTATTGACATTTTAACAATATTTATTCTTCCAACCCATGAGCACGGAATGATTTTCCATTTCTTTCTTATCCTCTTCAATTTCCTTCATAAGCTTTCTATAGTTTTCAGCATACAGATTTTTACATCTTTGGTTAGGTTTATTTATAGGTATTTTATGCTTCTTGGTGCAATTGTGAATGGGATCAGTTTCGTTTTTTGTCTTTCTGTCACTTCATTATTAGTGTATAAGAATGCAACTGATTTCTGTACATTAATTTTGTATCCTGTGACTTTGCTGAATTCATGTATCAGTTTTAGCAGACTTTTGGTGAGTCTAACGGGTTTTCCATGTATAGTACCATGTAATCTGTAAGAAGTGAAAGCTTGACTTCATCTTTGTGAATTTTGATGCCTTTGATTTCCTTTTGTTGTCTGATTGCTGATGCTAGAACTTCCAACACTATGTTAAACAACAGCGGTGAGAGTGGACATCCCTGTTGTGTTCCTGATCTCAGGGGGAGAGCTCTCAATTTTTCCCCATTGAGGATGAGATTAGCTGTGGGCTTTTCATAAATGGCTTTTATGATGTTTAAGTATGTTCCTTCTATCCCAACTTTCTTGAGGGTTTTTCTTAAGAAAGGATGCTGAATTTTGTCAAATGCTTTTTCTGCATCAATTCACAGAATCATGTGGTTCTTATCTTTTCTTTTATTAATGTGATGTATCACGTTGATTGATTTGTGAATACTGAAACTAGCCCTTGCAGCTCAGGAATGAATCCCATTGATCATGGTGAATAATTCTTTTTACATGCTGTTGAATTCAGTTTGCTAGTATCTTGTTGAGAATTTTTGCATCCATATTCATCAGGGATATTGGCCTGTAGTTCTTTTTTTTTTTTTTTTTTTTTCTGGGTCTCTGTCCGATTTGGGAATCAAAGTAATGTTGGTTTCATAGAATGAGTCTGGAAGTTTTCCTTCCCTTTCTATGTTTTGGAACAGCTTGAGAAGGATAGGTATTATCTCTTCTTTAAATGCCTGGTAGAATTCCCCAGGGAAGCCATCTGGTCCTGGACTCTTATTTGTTGGGAGATTTTTGATAACTGATTCAATTTCTTCTCTGGTTATGGGTCTGTTCAAATTTTCTATTTCTTCCTGTTTGAATTTTGGAAGTTTGTGGGTGTTTAGGAATTTGTCCATTCTTCCAGGTTGTCCAGGTTGCTGGCATATAATTTTTCATAGTATTCCCTGATAACTGCTTGTATTTCTGAGGGATTGGTTGTAATAATTCCATTTTAATTAATGATTTTCTCTATTTGGGTCCTCTCCCTTTTCTTTTTGAGAAGGCTGGCTAGAGGTTTATCAATTTTGTTTATTTTTTAAAAAAACAAACTCTTGGTTTCATTGATCTGCTCTGCTGTTTTTTTTTTTAAATTCTTTATTGTTTATTTCTGCTCTGACCTTTATTATTTCTCTTCTTCTGCTGGGTTGGGGTGTCTTTGCTGTTCTGCTTCTAGTTCCTTTAGGTGTGCTGTTAGATTTTGTATTTGGGATTTTTCTTGTTTCTTGAGATAGGCCTGAATTGCAATGTATTTTCCTCTCAGGACTGCCTTTGCTGCATCCCAAAGTGTTTGGATTGTTGTATTTTCATTTTCATTTGTTTCCATATATTTTTAAATTTCTTCTCTAATTGCCTGGTTGACCTATTCATTCTTTAGTAGGGTGTGCTCTAACCTCCATGCTTTTGGAGGTTTTCTAGACTTTTTCCTGTAGTTGATTTCAAGTTTCATAGCATTGTGGCTTGAAAGTGTGCATGGTATGATCTCAATTATTTTATACTTATTAAGGGCTCTTTTGTGACCCAGTATGTGATCTGTCTTGGACAATTTTACATGTGTACTCGAGAAAAAAGTATATTCTGTTGCTCTGGGATGCAGAGTTCTAAATATGTCTGTCAAGTCCATCTGATCCAATGTATCATTCAGGGCCCTTGTTTCTTTATTGATTCTGTGTCTAGATGATCTATCCAGTGTTGTAAGTGGAGTATTAAAGTCCCCTGCAATTTCCAAATTCTTATCAATAAGGTTGCCTATGTTTGTGATTGTTTAATATATTTGGGGGCTCCTGTATTCGGTGCCTAGACATATATAATTGTTAGCTCTTCCTGATGGATAGACCCTGTAATTATTATATAATGTCCTTCTTCATCTCTTGTTACAGCCTTTAATTTAAAGTCTAGTTTGTCTGATATAAGTATGGCTACTCCAGCTTTCTTTGACTTCCAGTGGCATGACAGATAGTTCTCCATCCTCTCACTTTCAATCTGAAGGTGTCCTCAGGTCTAAAATGAGTCTCTTGTAGACAGCAAATAGATGGGTCTTGTTTTTTTTAATCCATGCTGATACCCTATGTCTTTTGGTTGGAGCATTTAGTCCATTTACATTCAGTGTTATTATTGAAAGATAATGGGTTTAGAGTCATTGTGATATCTGTAGGTTTCATGCTTGTAGTGATGTCTCTGGTACTTCGTGGTCCTTGTAACATTTCACTCATAGAGTCCTCTTTAGGATCTCTTGTAGGGCTGGCTTAGTGATGATGAATTCCTTCAGTTTTTGTTTGTTTGGAAAACCTTTATCTCTCCTATTCTGAATGACACACTTGCTGGATAAAGGGTTCTTGGCTGCATATTTTTTCTGTTCATCACATTGAAGATTTCCTGCCATTCGTTTCTGGCCTGCCAAGTTTCAGTAGATAGGTCTGCTACTACACCATGTGTCTACCTTTGTATGTTAGGGCCTGTTTATCCCTATCTGCTTTCAGAATTCTCTCTTTATCCTTGTATTTTGCCAGTTTCACTATGATATGTTGTACAGAAGATCGATTCAAGTTACATCTGAAGGGAGTTCTCTGTACCTCTTGGATTTCAATGCCTGTTTCCTTCCCCATATCAGGAAAGTTCTCAGCTAGGATTTGTTCAAGTATACCTTCAGCCCCTTTCTCTCTCTCTTCCTCTTCTGGAATTCCTATAATACAGATATTGTTCCATTTGATTGCAATACTTAGTTCTCTAATTCTCCCCTCATACTCCTGGATTTTTTTCTTTCTTTTTCTCAGCTTCCTCTTTTTCCATAATTTTACCTTCTGATTCAGCTATTGTCTCCTCTGTCTCTTCAATCCATGCTATTTTTTTTTAACCAGTTGAACTTTTCCTCTTTCATAATATTTTAAGGGGTGTATTCGGAGAAGTATACAGATGATTTGTTTGTTTCAAGTTTTTATTTAAATTGTTGGGGCGCCTGGGTGGCGCAGTCGGTTAAGCATCCGACTTCAGCCAGGTCACGATCTCGCAGTCCGTGAGTTCGAGCCCCGCGTCGGGCTCTGGGCTGACAGCTCAGAGCCTGGAGCCTGTTTCGGATTCTGTGTTTCCCTCTCTCTCTGCCCCTCCCCCGTTCATGCTCTGTCTCTCTCTGTCCCAAAAATAAATAAATGTTGAAAAAAAAATTAAAAATAAAAAAATAAATAAATAAATTGTAGTTAGTTAACATGTAGTGTAATAATGGTTATAGGAGTAGAATTTAGTGATTTAACACTTACATACAACACCCAGTGCTCCTCACAAGTGCCCTCCTTAATCCCCATCACCCATTTAGCCCATCTTCCACTCACCTGCCTTCCATCAACTTTCAGTTTGTTCTCTATAGTTAAGAGTCTCTTATGGTTTGCCTTTTTCTTTATTTTTCCTTCCCCTGTGTTCCTCTGTTTTGTTCCTTAAGCTCCACATATGAATGAAATCATATGGTATCGGTCTTTCTCTGAATGACTTATTTCACTTAGCACAATATACTCTAGCTCCGTCCACATCATTGCAAATGGCAAGATTTCATTCCTTTTGATGGCTGAGTAATATTCCATTATATATACATACATATCAATAATTTTTTTTTAAACTGTTGAACATTTTTAACACCAGAAACTTTGTATTGCACATATTTTTGGTTACGAATAGAAATGCTGAATATTAAAAATGCCAACTGTTTAGCCCTACAGCATTTACTCTGCTTCTTACTGGCAGTCTCTCATCTGTTCTTTTCACTTTCTTTTCTTAGAATTTTTTTTTACTTCCTATAGATAATAAAATTGAAAAGCTATTTCCTTTTAAGAAATTAGCTTAGGGTTGCCTCGGTGGCTCAGTCAGTTAAGCATTTGACTTCAGCTCAGGTCACGATCTCATGGTTTGTGAGTTTGAGCCCTGCCTCAGGTTGTGTGCTGACAGCTCAGAGCCTGGAGCCTGCTTCGGATTCTGGGTCTCCCTCTCTCTCTATCCCTCCCCGACTAGTGTTCTGTCTCTCTCTGTCTCTCAAAAATAAATAAATGTAAAAAAAAGTTTTTTTAATTAAAAAAAGAAATTAGTTTCATACCCAAGGACAAGTATGTGCTCCATAGAAATCATGAACTGATAAACTTGACAAGATTTATGCAGAAATTCCCATTAGAAGAAAAAGACTCATAGCTATTCGAATGGTTAACACAGGAAGTAAATATAAAAAAAGAAAAAAAGACACAGGGAAGCCCACCTTGTCTTATAAATGTTACTTTGAACAACATAAAATTGCCATTTTTGTAGGTAAGAAATAACTGAATCTTAGCAATTTCCCATGATCAGCCATATACGAAATAATGAGCATTACAACATAAATCCAATTATGGTAACACATATATACACATGCCTGAACAGAGTAATTGGTTATTACATTATTCAACATATTTTGAATGTCAGACCCTGTCCAGGCATTTGGGGTGCAGCTATGAACAACAATCCAGAGTCTCTGCACTTGAGGAGCTTATTTTCTAGAGGACAGTGAAGGGCAGTACACAAATACTGCATAGAAATGTGCCTGGCAGTAATAAGCACTCTGAAGAAAGAGAAATCAGGTTAAGGAGAAGGTGTCTCTAATTTGTAATATTTGAAAAGAAACTCGAATAAGGGAGCACACAATGTGAGAGGAGCACTGCAGCCGGAGGGTGTGTCTGGGGAGGTGTGTGTGGAGCATGTTCTGCATGTTGGAAGAAGAGCAAGGAGCCCAGGGCCGGGGGACTGCCGTGGAGAGGTGAGAGGGGAGAGGCGTCAGAGTACTTGCTGCAGGGCCGCAGGTGGAGCGCAAGAGCAAGGGCAGAGTCAGGGATGACTCCGGGTTCTGGCACCATGGGGAGTGGACTTGCAGTTCACCAAGATGGGGACTGGGAAGGTGGAGTGAGGTTGGAGATTGAATCAAGTGTTCTGTTTTGGACACATCAAATTTTCAGTTTTGTGGTCATTCAGGTTGTCACATTAAATTGGCAGTTAAATGTACATCTGAGTTGAGGTGAGAAGCTGGGGTTAGAGATAAAAATTTAGTAGAGTTTTAAATGATACCAAAAAGAATTATTAATTTGAGCATTCTTTTTTCTGATATTTCATCCATTTCTATTACAAAGGGGGAGTCTCTCTCTCTCTGTCTTTCTATTGAAGTATAATTGACACACAACGTGACATTAGTTTCAGGTATACAACATAGTGATTTGTTAAGTCTATAGATTATGCTATGTTCATCACAGTGTAGCTACTATCTGCTCTCTACTCTTTTTTTTTTAATTTTTTAATGTTTATTTTTGAAGGAGAGAGAGAGAGAGAGAGAGACATGAGGGGGGAGGTGCAGAGACAAAGGGAGACAAAAAATCCAAAGCAGGCTCTAGGCTTTGAGCTGTCAGCACAGAGCTCGACGTGGGGCTTGAACCTATGGACTGCGAGGTCATGACCTGAGCCAAAGTTGGACACGTAACCGACTGAGCCCCATGCTCTCTACTCTTTTTGAGGCTATAAGGGATTAGGTACTTTTCTTTTCTAATGGATGTTAGTGTCAGTATATGTGCAAGACACAAAGAAGCTAAAGGCAGCTACTGTTCATTAAAAATTTTAATCATCAATTACCCAGCTAACAGGAATAGTTGACTTTAGAAGCAAGCTGTTAATCTATTTATATCATATACTATTTTGATGAAAATGTTATGTTTAGGGAGGGGAAATGGAAATAAGACAGTAAAAATGAGGCTTTTAATCTTTGTTCTGTATGCTTTTTAAACCTAACTATTGTTTAGATATTTTGTAATGAGCAAGCATTTATGTATTACCTTTATAATTAAAAAAAATGTAAAATATTCCTAGAAAATATATAACCATTTAAATCACATATTGAATTTTCTCCTCTAAATAAAAGTAAAAAACTTGGGTGGATTAATATTTTCTTACATCTTTAACCAGACTGATTACAGCATACACCTGTTAGAAAAATTATCAATCAGTTATTGGAAAAATTATAATTAATAATTTATTAATTATTAATGTGACTAAGTACTGTTACTTAATAATTTTTTTGCAGTAATAGATATGTAACAAACAATTTACCATTTTAACCATATTTAAGTACACAACTCAGTTGGCATGAAACACATTCACAACATTGTGCAACCATCACCACTATCCATTTCCAGAACTTTTTCATCATCCCAAGCAGAAGTTCTCATGAAACAACTAATTAAACAACATATGCATTATAACTCCCCATCTCTCTCTCCCTCAAGTCCCTGGTAACCACAATTTTACTTTCTGTCTCTATGAATTTACCTATTCTAGGCATCTCATGTAAATGGAATCATAAAATAGTGTATTATTATCCACTTTTTCTCTAATTTACAAACCAATTGTTGAAGAGACACAAGTTGAGACTTATTTAGATCTATCATGTTAGAAAACACAAATTAAATCAATCTGTCCAGAAAGACTCTGAATGCTAAAAACCTTGAATTTTATTTCTAAGTATTAAATACCAATGAAAATGAGGAGACAATTTTCAACTTGCAGTTATATTCTCTTAACCATGTTCAAAAAGCTAGCCAAAGAAGGACATGAGAGTAGCTAAAGTTTGTACAAATTTGTTGTAATACTTGGGTTGATCACATAATTTAATCTTTATTTTAAAGTTCATTTTCTTTTATTCTTTACAACTCAAATCTAAAAATTCTTTTTACAAAAAATTAAATTATGATAGTAGACTAATGCCAATTGAAATAATAAAGGATCTGATGTTTATTTGTAAAATTCTTAAAATCCTACACACACAGACACACAAACACACACACACATGACACCATACACACACACACACACACACACACACACACACACACATCAATGAGGGGCTACAATTAAAAAAGATTTAAAGACTTTCCTTTGAGAGGCATAATCCAGTCAAGACTTCAGGAAAGTTCCCTTATCAATGGTATCATGATAATCAAAAGACACATTGGGTTTAAACGCCATTTCTAGTGTTTCATATAAGGTTCTGAAAATATCTTCCTTACCTGCAGTGAACAATCATAGGTGTTGTGTCATGTGCTCTGCTTGCTCGAACCAACTTTACAAAGTGAACCAGAGGGGCACTGTTTTCAGGGACTCCATGCTCAGGCCAAGCAGTAAAGTTGCACTGTCTCACAGTCATACAATCTCCATGCTAGGCAACATGACAGATTAAAGAAGCACGATACAATTATTAAAGTACCACAATGAAGGTTTAAGGCAGCTTATGTCTTAGCTTTTGAAGGTGATCTTTTAAAAATGACTATTTACCAAATGGAAGAAACTATAGTTTCATGATTTCCTGCAAGACAGGTCTTCTATTATTGCTACAATAAAGCAAATTGCCTTTCAGCATGAATGGCAACAATAAAAAAGCTTACAAACAGAGGATAATATAGAGTGTTTATATTCAAATGTAGTGTAACATTTCGTAGGACAAGAATTGTAGATTTTAAAACAATTTTGTTCCGGGGCACCTGGGTGGTTTAATTGGTGAAGCATCGTTCAGTCGGCTAAGCATCCGACTTTGGCTCAGGTCATGATCTCACGGTTTGTGAGTTCAAGCCCCATGTGGGGTTCTGTGCTGACAGCTCAGAGCCTGGAGCCTGCTTCAGATTCTGTGTCTCCCTCTCTCTCTCTCGCTCTGAACCTTCCCCACTCACTCTCTGTCTCTGTCTCTCTCCCTCAAGAATAAACATTTACAAATTAAAAAAAAAAACAACAACAATTTTGTTCCAAAACGCAAACATATTCACCTATTACTCAAAACACAGTTAATGAGTGTCTGATAATGTTAGAAAGTATAAATTTCCTTAGATCAATTTCTCTGTGTATAGGCATTTATACAAACTGGTAAGTGGGATCCCATACTATACCTTATGTATTGGTTCTGGATTAAATAGAAAATCAAATTATTAAGATGAGGAGAGATTACTGATTAAGGAAATTCCTGTTTTAAGTCAAATATTATAGTTTCTTCATCAAATAAAAACCTAATAATCTAGTTATTTCCTTCTGTTTTTCCTTTGTCTACCTAACAATTTGGTGATAATTGGTTAATGTAAACTTTAACCATGAGATTTGGAATTAAACAAAGTGACACAGATATTGAGGTCAGTTACCAACTAAAAACTTTGGTTTAGAAAATATTAGGAAGGCACTGTTGAATGTAGAGGTATTGTTGCAAGGGGCAGTTCTGGAAATTAATTTTACTTCTAGACATTTAGAGACTCATATTTACTATTGTGTTCCCCTCCATTGCCTTTTTTTACCCTTTCAATTTTCAGATCCCTGATGGTCCAATCTATTTGAACATCCTCCATTAGCTTTGTAATCACTATATCTCCAAAGACAGTAACTGGTTTGTTGTCCTCTGGCCAATACTGATGGCATCTGATCTGTATTCAGAGAAAATCACCAGTCATAAGAACCACTGTTATATTAAAATATATATCACAGTTATTGCTACTAAGTTAAAACTGCCTCATAGACAGATGTCTAAGTTATTGATGACTCACAGCATTAGCTGAAATTGTCACACATATATTAAGACAATTGTAAGATAACATCTTGTGAAAGATTTTTAAATAACTTACCCGTCCTTTTTCAAAACACTGTGTTAGCATTACTAATGTTTTTGCTCTGGTTTCCCACACCATTCTCCAAAAATCCCCAACTGTTCCTGGTAATGGACCTTGGGTGGCAATAAATTCATTTGGACATAGGTAGCCCTAAAAGGATATAATTACAACATTAAATATATGTGCAATACATAAAAATATACTGGTTGTAAAATATATAATACAATGTTGAATTTACCTACAAATTCACTATCTTGAATGAAGTACCATTAATATTTTGTTCAATTTCTTTACAGTATTAAAAGATGTACATTCTTCCATTGAAATAATATTTATGAGTTACTACTGTGTGCTAGGCACTGTTCTAGGAATTGGGGATTCAAGCCCTGGCAAAGACACTAAAATTCTTCTTCTCATTTATTGTATATTCTAGTTAGGGGGAGATAGACATTGTCTATTAATAAGTCCATTAAATAACCAAATTACACAGAATTTTTAAAGTGATAAGTGCTATGAAAGAGGGTTTTCAGAAAATATGGTGTTCAGAAAAGACTCATGGGTAATATCTTAGGGAAAATGTGAAGAAGGAAGGGAGTAAGCTCTGCAGGATTTGGGGGAAAGTATTCCAGGTACGAAGTCAAGTGTAACAGCATTAGAGGAATAATATGTCTAGAATTTAATAGCAAGTGGCTGGAGTGGAGTAAATGAGGGAAGGCAGTTATAGAAGATGACGTAAGAAAGAACAGGGGAGGGAGGATAAGGGTACTTTACATCCTAGTAGATAATTATAAGACTGGTTTTTACTCTGGATGATATAGAAACCTGATGAAAGGCTTTCAACATACAGTGTTCAAAGCATACACTCTATATGGTTTAGCAGTTTTACTCTGGTTTCTGTAAGAAGACCAGCCTATAGGGGTTAAAAAGTGAAAGGAGGGGGTACCTGGGTGACTCATTAAACAAGTCTGATTCTTGATTTTGGCTCAGGTCATGATCTCAGTTGTGGGATGGAGCTCCACATCAGGCTCTGCACTGACAGCATGGAGCCTACTTGGGATTCTCTGTCTCTTTCTCTCTGCCTTCCCCTGCTCATGTGCTTGCTCACTCTCTTTCCAAATACATACATACATACATACATACATACATACATACATACATATGTTTTTAAAAAGGTGAAAGAAGGAGAGTGGTTAGAAGGTTATTGCAACAATCGAACCACGGGGGTAATTTGGCTGACAGCAATGGGGATGGTGAGAAGTGATAAAATATGGATATATTTTGAAGACAGAGTTAAGAGAACTTGCTGACGGACTGGATATTGGGTACAAGAATTTCAGAGGAAGATGGGGAAGACTTCTGGATGCAGATTTGAAGGGAAAATTAGGAATTTATAATTGACATATTAAACCTGAAATCCTTGTTAGATATTCAAGTGGGAATATCATGAAGGCAATTGGGTATATGAGTCTGAAATTCAGGAAGACATCCAAACTGGATGCATAATTTGAAAGTAATCATTGCATAGGTCTCAGTTAAAACACAAGAATGGATGAAATCATGAGGAAATGCATTTGGAAAGAAATCATAAATTCAAGAATTGAGCTCTAGATAATTCCACTGTTTGGTGGTGGAGGAGTAACAGAGAACCAATGAGACTGAGAGGAAAGAGTCAAAGTTGTAGATGGAAAATCAAGAGAATGATGTCCTGGATACCCAATGAAGGAAGTGTTTCAAGGATGAGTAATGGTAATTATGGTAATCGAATAATGGTAATCGAATGGTAATCATTCGATTTATAAAATGTTTTTGCCAGTCATTTGCATTTCACTTTTTTTAGGGACTAAATGTCCTTTGGTACTATAGTATTCTATCAAAGTAGGGACAAATCTGTTTCTGATGTTATTACAGTTCATTTTCATCATGGGTTTAATATTTAATTTCTAATTACAGTAAGAATATATCCTTAAGTTAAAGTAAGTTAGAGAATTATGAGGTTTTGATGACTTTCTCATGTCCCATTGCATAGTGTTATTATTGTTAGCTCTCTTGAAAATATTTCTAAACTCATTTGTAAAGTTAGTGGCTGTTTATAGGGATGCAGTATCTTTTTTCCTCCCTACCTCTCTCCCACAGTCTATCCACTATTGAAATGTTCCAAGCTCTCTGTGAGTCCTAGCTTCAGGAGCACAGCCAAGGGCAGAGGGATAAACACGTATTAATCTAGTTACAGACCCTAGCCTGGAGTTTCCCAATCTTAAGGTATTTCCCTCGGACCACCTTCTGGTCTTCCCTTTTCCTTTCCCCAGACTTGGTGTTCTGCTTTTCCATCTGAAGAGTATTTTGCTTTCCTCCTTACCTCCCTGTACAGTTTTCCTCCCTTTTCCTCTAGCACTCTGAGAGAGAGAAATAAGAATCCAGTGTCCATTTGTAGATTTCTCCTGTCTTTTGCTTCTGGAAAAGTGTTCATGAACTTTCAGATGGAGGTACCATGGAACAAAATTGGGGAGTGGGGGGAAATATCAGATGTATATTTCTGAGAAGTCTTTACTCTTTCTGAGGGAAGACTGCCTGACTTTGGGGATGGTGAAGTAAGGGGCACTATGATTTAATGGCTTTTCTATTTCCATCTGTTCCTGGCATTTCAAGTAAAGATTTACTCGAAAGCTAAGAGCAACAATATACTGCCCACTCCAATTCTGAAATCTTCCTTAATGTAGGGTGCTTTCCATCAGAGCCTGCTTACCATGCAGCTCAGTAATGATTTTGAATATCATTACATGTGGGTCATAGTGACTTTGTTGTAAGATTTATTATATTACAACATCACTTGATTATAGCAGGATATATATATTCAGAATTCTTAGTTTATTGATTACCCTGCATTATCATCTTCTTATGGCTGTTTCCTGACAACCTATAATATTTAGAAGGGACACTGGGGTTTCATGAATATTCCTTTGTTTATGTAATCTGTGTAGGTTTAGTTATACCTACTAAAACCATCAGTTTCCTTTGTAATCACATTCATGCCCTATACTGTTACCCTATATCTGGTTGAACATTAGAGGATGTGAGCTATTCTTTTGTACCTACTTATTGGGGAATAAAAATTATACAAATCAATACATCACTGATACAATTATTTGCCTTTGTCCTGTTCTATAGTATCACAAAACACATGATCATTAGCACATTGATTAAAGTGAAATGCATATATGCATCATTCTGTAAATCAAAGTAAAACTTCAGCATGCTATAGAGTTTAGGCTACAATGAAAATAATCACAAGATTTCACCAAAATCTTTAGAGAAGAATTACATTTTCAAGGGAATTAATAATTTCATAAGTGACTAAAATATTCTTACTGCAACAGAAAATGTGTGTGGTTTTTCAAAATGGATTTAAAGTTCTTGCAGAAAAATAGGCTTGATTTAAAGTTTTTGCATAAATATTCAAAAGATCCCTTAACTCCTCTGAACCCTCCCTCACTTCCCCTATTAATAAATCTTAAATTCTCCAATTATTTATTTCTTTCACAATAGGACCCAATATATGACTGTAATTATGGAGTTATAATTAATCAATATAGAACTTAGAATGAATTTTCCACCCTTAACAGAGGTTTCAAGGCAGGATGGAGCATCACATAAGCAGAGTTCCAGTGGGACCAAAGGCAATGGCAGGCCTGGGAGTGAAGACCTATGAACAAGAAAATAATAAAAGACTATGGGCAGCAAAAAACAAACAACCCAGTTAATAAATGGGCAGAATATATGAATAGACACCTTTCCAAAGAAGACATCCAGATGGCTAACAGACAGATGAAAAGATGCTCAAAAATCACACATCATCAGGGAAATACAAATCAAAACCACATTGAGATACCACCTCATACTGGTCAGAATGGCTAAACTTAACACAAGAAACAACAGATGTTGGCGAGGATGCAGAGAAAGGGGAAACCTCTTGCACTGTTGCTGGGAATGTATAGTGGTGCGGCCACTCTGGAGAATAGTATGGAGTTTCCTCAAGAAACTAAAAATAGAACTACCCTACAATCCAGCAATTGCACCAGTAGGTATTTACCCAAAGGATACAAAAATACAGATTAGAAGGGGTACACCATCTACATATGCACCCCAATGTTTATAGCAGCACTTTCAACAATAGCCAAATTGTGGAAAAAGTCTAAATGTCCATCAACTGATGAATGGATAAAGAAATTGTGGTTTATATACACAATGGAGTACTACGTGGCAATGAGAAAGAATGAAATATGGCCCTTTGTAGCAACGTGGATGGAACTGGAGAGTGTGATGCTAAGTGAAATAAGCCATACAGAGAAAGACAGATACCATATGCTTTCACTCTTATGTGGATCCTGAGAAACTTAACAGAAACCCATGGGGGAGGGGAAGGAAAAAAAAAAGAGGTTAGAGTGGGAGAGAGCCAAAGCATAAGAGACTCTTAAAACCTGAGAACAAACTGAGGGTTGATGGGGGGTGGGAGGGAGGGGTGGGTAGGTGATGGGCATTGAAGAGGGCATCTTTTGGGATGAGCACTGGGTGTTGTATGGAAACCAATTTGACAATAAATTTCATATATTAAAAAAAAAGAAGATGTGGTATATACACACAATGGAATATGACTCAGCCATCAAAAAGAATGAGATCTTGCCATTTGCAACTATTGTAGATGGAGCTAGAGTGTATTATGCTAAGAGAAGTCAGTCAGAGGATGACAATTACCATTAATTTCACTCATATGTGGAATTTAGGAAACAAAACAGATGAACATACGGAAAAGGAGTAGAGAGAATAAAGGGAAATAAACCACAAGAGACTCTTCACAATAGAGAACAAACTGAGGTTTGATGGAGGGAGGTGGGTGGGAAATGGGCTAGATCGGTAATGGGTACTAAGGAGGGCACTTATGATGAGCACTGGGTGTTATATGTAAGTGATGAATCACCGAATTCTACTTCTGAAACCAATATTGCACTGTATGTTAACTAACTAAAATATTAAAAATAATTAAAATTAAAATAAAAAAATAAAGTTAAACATTAAAAAAAAAGAAAAACAGACTAGGGGCAGTAGAGGAAACCCTCAGGTGACTGTAGGGTCACCATGATAAGGATGGTTAACTTTGCTATATGTTAGAATTAAAGCCAGGGTGTGAAAATATAAGGGAGCATATCTTGTTTTTTAAAAAAAACAACTGTATATTGGAGCTGTTCAGAGATAGAATCATCTGCCTTAGGAGGAAGTAGGTGAATCAATGCTGAGAGAAGCTAATAGGATTTTTAAAGAGACAGTTCCAAGGTGAATGGTTGACTTAAATAAGAACAAGGGCAATTCCTAACTCTGAGATTCCTCAGAGTGGTTGTGTCAACCCAAGTGGAGGTCTTGGGTGCATTTAAAGTTTCCATATACCTATGATACGGAAGAGCACTGAGAAGTCAAAGAGCCATGGAGAAGGAGAGGAAGCCCAAAAAACACATTGGTTTCATTCAATTTTCAATCCAATGCAGCAAGCTTTTATTATCTATGATGTGCCAGATAGTTCATTAGGCATGCCACAAAATTCATCCCATGTTGGTTCATTTATGTTCTTTTATATTTTTATATTATTTTTATGTTTATTTTTGAGAGAGAGAGAGAGACAGAGTGCAAGCAGGGGAGGGGCAGAGAGAGAGGGAGACATGGAATCCAAAGCAGTCTCTAGTCTCAGCCATCAGCACAGAGCCCGATGTAGGGCTGGAACCCACGAACTGTGAGACCATGACCTGAGCTGAAGTTGGACGCTTAACTGACTGAGCCACCAGGTGCCCACCTTTTTTTTTTAATGTTTATTTATTTTTGGGAGAGAGAGTACGAGAGAGCGAGTGGAGGAGGGGCAGAGAGAGGGAGAGAGAGAGAATCTCAAGCAGGCCTTGCACTGTCAGTGCAGAACCCAATACAGGGCTTGAACCCACGAACCATGAGATCATAACCTGAGCTGAAATCAAGAGTCAGAAGCTTAACTGACTGAGCTACCCAGGTGCCCCTCATTTATATTCTTTGAGCAGATACAATGGAGTGCACATTCTCCAGGTAGCTGAGGATAAAAAGTAGAACATGACATCATAGTCCCATTGAAGGACTGAAAACCTAGATGGGAAGAAGAGCATGCTATTTTTATATTATATGGACATAACTATCTATTTGACTGATTTTTTCTTTGTAAGAGAGATTGACAGACCTTTTTATGCACAAATAATATACTGACAAATATAAAATAGTGGAAAGGCCTGTGTCACTTACTAGTGACATGATTGTTGGTAAACTGCAATCTCTATTAGGAGCCTCCATTTCCCCATCTATAAAAGGGAGGTACCTAGTGTTGTTGTGAGGGACTGGCACATTAAAATCCATAGAGTTTATAATTAATTTCTTATCTAAAATAGTTGGAAGAGTAATATAATTGAAGTATTTATGTTTTATAAGAATATAAAACAAAAAAATGGTGACTTACAGAAACATAGCTGGCATTAATATAATCTGATCCCGGAATACTAGCATCAGCTATCAGCTTCACTCTGTTATTATTATCTAGAGGAAAATATGAGACATTAATGCTAATTCATTTTTAAAATTGCCACTACTTTCTTTCCTATAAAAATAATACAAAGAAATTCATGACATAACATTGAACATTACAGATAGCCATAAAATTAAAGAAGTTCCCTCTTATCTCATATTTCCACTGCCCAGAGACAATGACTATTAATATGTTCTTGTACATACTTCCAGAATCTTCTGTACATATTCATAAAAAATTAACCACAAATGGAATTATTGTGTTTAAAAACCACAAATTTTCTGCAATTTTTTTCATTTACCTATGTATGTCTTTCCATATTATCATAGACAAAATGTCTAGCTCATTTTTTAAACATATGGTATTTCACTGATTGGATATATTAATTTAACTCTTATGATGATTTAAATTCATCTCATTTTGTTATTGCAAAATGCCGAATAAATATATTTAAACTATTTGCAGTGTATTTGTAGAATGCATTACCAACAGTAGAATTCCTAAATCGTATTGTGCATTTCAAATTTTGAAAGATATTGCCAAATTGTTCCCTAATTATATAAGTTCATACTCCGAACAAAAGTGTTTGAACAATTCTGTTTCTTCTTATTTTCACTACCATATTATTAAACATTTTAATTTATGATATTTTGATAGATACAAATTTATATCTCATAATATTTATTTTTATTTCCTTAAATGTGAATGCAATTGATCTGAGGTTATTTGTTTGTGTATTGGCCATTTTAAATAACTTTTTTAACTGACTTTTCATATTATACTATTTTTCCATTAAAATATTTTATAATGAAAATATGCTTATATGTATTGAATGAAATTTTCTTCTTGTCATTTATTTTACTCTATCAATCAATGGAGCTGCTAGCTATCTTGCCACACATAAAATTTACATGTTTTTATAATCAAATTTCTAATTACTTTTCCTCACGGAATTATGGCTTCTTGTGTCATTCATACAAAGGTGTCGGTCACATCAATGTTTTTATTTGTACAAATTCATTCATAATTTCTTCTAGAACTTTAATGGGTTTTTCTGCTTTTGTTTTAACTATTTCAATCTTTGATCCATTGGAATTTATTATTATTTTTTATGGAACGAGCTAAAATATATTTTTTATTGTTTGTTTCTTTGTTGCCATTTGGAACAACAGTCTCAATTTGTTAACATTCCATCATTCCCCCTTACTCAAAATACTACTGTTATTATACACTAGATTTCTCTATGCATTTATGCCTATTTCTGGACTATTTATTCCTTTCCATTAATTTTTCTGCCTATTCTTTCTTTAATACCAAACTTTTAATGATTATTCTTTAGAATATTTTAAGTTCTGGCAAAACTAGATGCCCCTAACCATTATTTTTTTCAAAAAAGGGGTTCAAAATTATTTTTTGTGAGGATATTTACCACTTTGGTATTACAGTCAGAGGATGTCCAGTGATAATTTTAAGTAGTCATGAAAATGATACAAAATACCATTACTACATCTTTATTTTGAAGTTTTTTTTTTTTTTTTCCCCTAATCTCATGAGGAAGACACTTGGTAGTGGAGGAACAATTGGTAAATGGCTTTGGGTTTGAATTCCAAATGAATCATCTGTTATCTACCATATAAATGGACTTGGGTGAATTCCTCAACTTCTCTTCTCCTTCATTACCTAAACTATAATATATAGTTATAATATTTATTTTTAGAATTTTCTTGAGGAAAACTTACACGAAAGCTTCTGGAACTTATAAAGCTGAGTAGAACTTGATACATGCTCTCATGTTCTTAAAGCTTAAACACATGTTACTTGTTAAATGACTATGCTGCATCGTTAGAGTTAAAATGACCTGCCCTATAGGTTTAGAGATGGGGAATGTTTAAGCAAATTTATGCAAATGATTTATGCCTCAAAGACTTTGAATTTGGTGTGCTATAACTATTTTAATGACCTTGTGGCTAGTCCTGTAACTTAGGAAGGGATGCCAGCAGGTTTCTATTCACTTGATATGCCTGCTTATAACTATCTGAGTCAACAGCAAGCTAAACTTTTCTTCGTGGTGTTGGAACATTTCTGAAGGTCATAGTGTCCTGTCAAACAGAGATTTGGAAATCTCTTTTGCAAGCATTTGCTGCTAATTCTAGTACCTTAAAGCCCTGTAAGCTAATATCTTCTATAATGCACTGTGATATTTGAAATCCCACTTCCTACATTACTCAGGGGAAACAATGTACTTCACTAAGCTGGCTCAAGCTAAAATTCAGAGTCTATTAAAATGAATTCATTCTCTATGGGAGAAAAAAACGTTTCTTCAGCTTAATGGCTTCTCTGCGAGCACAGCGGGAGAATATATTTAGTTTAAACATCTCATTTCCTTGTACTGTGTGTGTGTGTGGCAGGGGTACACTTACCCATAGAGGTGGCTGTGAGTTTATAGCTCGCCTTCTAACCCAGGTTAGGGAACTGTGCTTGTTATGTCCAGACTATAGACCCTAAAGTCCTGTTACTAAAGCTTATTCACCAAGAAAGTTAGTGGCTTTTAAAAATAAGCAATCTATTATTGATTCAACAATCATAAGCACTAACATTGAGAGCATGTTCCAGTACTGTGCAGAGTGGGTTAAATAATTATTTCATTAATCCTCACAGTAAGCTCACGAGGTGGACACCACTGAATGGTACGTGTAGTCACTAAGGCTGTTAGTAGGTACACAGGATTGCAGCCTAGCAAGTTTCATTGGAGCCCACACATTCTTAGCAGTTTTACTATATGCAGGCAGTAGGTATTCATTGAATTAATTAATTATTCTAATAACATTCTTGAAGAATAGAGAAATCTACCTAATACAATTATTTCTTATAGGACCTCCAATTCTCTAAGAGGATAGTTAAGAAACATTTTTCCCCTACAAATCCATGAAAAGATATTGAATGTGGATGTAATACATTATTTGAAAAAGTGCCATAAATTTTCTGGACTGAAATCAAGAAAGCAGAAAACAATTAGACATTGTCCATTTGCCTCTAGTAAAGGTGAAACATGCATGAAATTCTAATTATGATATTCCAAACATCCTTGATGTGTAATTCCACCATTAACAATTACTTTTTGTCTTAGCCTCAGATTTGAAGAAATGGGGCAATCATACTCCTCAAATCTTCTTGTTGTTTTAAGGTTTTTTATTCACTTCCATTGACCACTCTTATTCTCTTCCTGTCTTATAAGTAATAAAGCTATGTGGTCTGACTTTTCTTATAGTGATAATGTGAATCCTGATAATAATGCACTGGAATCTTAATAATAAAAGATTCAAATGTCACATTTAAAAAATATTTTGCTAACATCTCAAATTTCTACATATTTTCAATTAGGTACCCTTTGATCTTTGGAAATAAGTTAGCCATATTTGGTTTACTTATTTTATATATACTGATAGATTAGAAATCACTTCAGCCAAATATATGAATGTAACTAGATATGAAATATTCCATAATAACTGTCTTTCAATTAGATTATAGTATTCATTTTCACTGAAAAGCATTGAATAGGAATGAAGCAAACAAGTATGGAAGAAATATAGATAGAGACAAATATAAAACTATGAGAAATTCCCTATCTCTTAAACTTATAATGCATCTGACCCAGGTTAACTCTCTGAAAGGGAAAACAAAAGGCTCCACTGAGAAACACAGACATTTAGAGATGCAATACTAACATTCGGTCATTCCTACAATAGTGTCTGATTTGTCAACTTGCTCCTAAAGTCATTCACGTATTATTTGCTTTGTTCCAGGAAGGATTTTGTGTGATTAAAGCTATTTGCATTTTCATCCTATCCTAATTCTTGGGAATTAGCAGATTCCACTAGATGACTACTTCCTATATCACGTTTCCCTAAATTTGTTTACTTCATGCCTCAGTTATCCTCCAGTTCTAGTATATCAGAATTTGCTCCATGTCTTCCTATCCACATCCTTTATTATTTTACAGTCTGCGAGTGTATCCTTCTCCTCGTCTGTGTCTTCCTAGACAGAAGAGTTCAATTTTTAAGTAAGGATTTTACCAATATAGAACATAGAAAAATATATATATTACTATTATATTATTATATATTATATTTGTATATTGTGTATCATTATAATACATAATATTATATATTAGAATATTTTAAAATTAGGAATATTTAAAAATTCTAGATTTTGAAACAATATTAACAATATTTCAGAACACCACAAATAGCACTTGTTAATTTCATAGTAGGAAGTGAACTGTATCAGAATATAGACAGTAGGCACACGTGTTCAAAATATGTAATATCAAACATACAGCTATTATTAACAGAGGAATATAATTATTTTTTCTTTCACATCGCTGCTAATTCTTAAAACAACAATGCAGTTTCTTTTCTCATTGATTGAAAAATGAAGTATGGCTTACTATGGTGAGACACAACCCTGCCTCCTTTGTAAAACCAATCCTGGTAAGCATACGTTTACTCCGATCTTCGGTGAATAGTTTGCAATGCATTTTTTTATATTCCGTAAGAAAGCACTGCCCTGCTTTTAAGGGAAACTAATGCACAAAGTTACATGTTTCTCTTTTCATTTGAGAACTGGATCTGTAGGAAGATGTTAGAGAGGTTCCTTACTTGGGTTAAATTACAAAGCTAAGAAACTATTAGGTCTACAGTTTCTTGCACCTGCATAAGTGAACCTTGTGTGAACAAGCTGAAAATCATGTATGTTAACTTCAATAAACATTAACAAAGCAAAAGAGATACAGTTTGAAAATTACTGCTAATAAAATGCATTATTGTAATCTGATGAATATGTAATATAATAAATTTAAGAAGTAAAAATGCTAAGATGCATTTGGTACTCATTTTAAAACATTTTGCAGGTCAGAACCAGAGACAATAAGTGCACATACATGGTTTTATATTTGGAAAGCGGTTTTTTGCTCTGTTCCAAGGCAGATCAGCATCAGTTGAAGAAAGATCCTGAAGAAATTTTGGTAATTCCTGTGGAATGAAGTTATTGCACAGTTTAGATTTATTTCAGAGGAAAACAAGAAATTCTACTTAATAAAAGACTATTCTTCACTCTAAACCCTTTTACTTTTAAATTGAAAACACCTCTCATAACTGCAGAAACAAGATCAAATTAATAGTAATGAACTTATATAAATGTTTACTGAAAATATCCTGAAAAAAATTGGTCTTTTGGACTATTGGTCTTTCTGGGATAATTTCTTTGTATTTTGGGAAGCTCTGAGATGTGGCAACCATGTTAATAATAACCCTGCTCCATACTTCACTAATGGTTTCATCAGGTACACACTGAGTATTATTTAATATTTTAATGTCTACTTAGTAGGGGAAGGGAGTTCAGTGATTTATTTTTTGTTTTCTCTCCTCGGGCAGCGTGATTTCATGCCTATTAATTGGTACAACACTGGTCAGTTTAAGAACATGTCAAAGGTCAATTCCTGTTCTCAGTAGGCATTGTTAAATCGATACTGGAATGCAAAGGTGCGATTAAGAATTATCAGACACAGAGGAAGGGTCAAGGAGATCCATTATTGACATTTTGATAAAAGATCATGATATTATCCATTCATCATTAAAAAAGTTGGTGCCAGAAAACGTGTTCATTATTTTGTTGAGCTGGTGATTTATATTTACAAAGTTCATAGGTTTTCAGTTTAGAAATAAGTCTCAACTTGCCAAATTCCTTAAAAAGTATTAAAATTTGTGTTTTTACAATTTTTTCAACATCATTGTAAATAATTTCTTTTAATTAGGTAATTCTCCCTTTCCCACTTATTTTTCCTCAAAAAGAAAATCCGGACAGTCTTTTGCCTATGGATATGGGTTAGAGGAAAGAAACAGTGTAAGCATCTGAAATCTCATGTGTTGGCACAAAAGGCTTAGGGAAAAAAAAAATTAGCCAACCAGGGAATCCCAGAAAGCTTCCTTGTGTCAAGGTGTCAGGAGTATATGTCAGTATATTCGTAAGAGACAATGAAATAGAGGCAGAAAAAAAAGTGAAATGGAAATCATCTGAAAAGTGGTACTTCTATTCTGTAATTTTTTCACATAGAAGTTTCCACTTATAGATTTAAATGACTGTGGCCTTGATAATTAATACCCATTTACCAGGTTGACTGTTTGGATAGTAATGTTATACTTGGCAGCCTTTTTCTTATCAGGGAACATAGGGCCTCCACCATCCTATTCAGCATTTTCTCTTACTGTTTGCTCTTTTCATTGGGATCCTAGTTGAGTTGGACTGTTTTGCATCCTTAACCCTTCCCCCTTTATCTATCTATTGGTCTTCTGCTTGTCCTAAAGTTCATCTCAAAGGTCACCTTTTTGTAAAGCCTTTTCTGACTGCTATCCAAATAGAGTCAGTTCTCACTTTTCCCTGCATATTTCTATCATGATACGGTGTATTTTTGTATTTTTGTGCATGTCTTATCACAGTATGAGCTTCTTTCATGGTAGAAGTCATCATCATAATAGCTAATACTCGTGTCAGCCATGATTCTTAGTGTTACACACATTCAATTATGTTAGCATTCGCGACTTAGTGAGTTAAATAGTATTATTTTACAAATGAAGATATTGAGGAACAGAGAGTTTAAGTGATTTGCCCAAAGTCACTTGGCTATTGAGTGTTGAGTTCATATATACATCAATATGCTAAATACAATGCCTATCATATAGTAGAAGCTTATAAATATTTAATGTATAAGTGAGTATGACCTGAGTTATAAAGTTTATCAAATATGCATTTATTTATTAAAATATAATTTTGCTTTGAAAACTTAACACATCATTAGGGACGCCTGGGTGGCTCAGTCGGTTAAGCGTCCGACTTCAGCTCAGGTCACGATCTCACGGCCCGTGAGTTCGAGCCCCGCGTCGGGCTCTGGGCTGATGGCTCAGAGCCTGGAGCCTGCTTCCGATTCTGTGTCTCCCTCTCTCTCTGCCCCTCCCCCGTTCATGCTCTGTCTCTGTCTCAAAAATAAATAAACGTTAAAAAAAATTAAAAAAAAAAGAAAACTTAACACATTATTAAGATAAAAACAATTTTAAAAAGTTCCTTACATATATAGATACATTTATATAATATATAAAGTTTGCCTATATATTTATATAAAAAAACAAGTTCTTAAAACCATGATCTCCAAAAAAGTTGAACTAGAAACTTTCTCAACATAATACATGTGAAAATGTTATCGCTAATAAAACTTTTCATCTACTCAGTCATGCATAATGTAATTATATTCGCTCTTATTCTAGTGAAATTACACTTTTGCTCCTGAAAAATTGAGAGTTCTCGCTGTGTAAATGCTAAGAAAAGTTTTATGGTACCATCGATTTTGTTAAGTCCAGACCAATATTACTTAAGAAGCATAACCAAAGAGCTGTAGGAAATACCATTAATCTTCTCACATTTTGTTATTATTCCCTGAGAGGCTGAAATATTATAATCCTGAATTATTCAAGCCAATTGCTTAATTCTTTGTTTCATAAGTTCACACACTAAAAATTTCATGCAAAAAAAAAAAGAAATAAAGTTTTTGGTGACATTTAGAGATCCGTTTTACTTATATAATACAAAATAACCAGCTAAGTTTGGAAAGATGCACACAAGTTTTTAAAAAAGCTTATTTATAGTTCTGATATACACCTTATGCATTATTATAATTTAAATTTTATAGGTATATAGAATGTTGAAAGCAATAAAATTAATCTTAACTTCTGAATAGTGTCAAAGTAGAATGTTCTTAACTTCACATATTCTCCATAATGTGATATAGTATTTATTTCATAGTAACTTAATAATAGGCCTCATAAAATGCAGGTATTTTTACCTTTTGGATAGTTCTAGAAATAATATGATTTTTATAGTTTCTGGAAACATCACGTTCTCAGGTTCATCCACATCACTAACATAAACTAAGCAGGCAAAAATGGAATTATTTGGTCTCTAAATCTAAAATAATTATTTAAATATTAAAACCACATTTAGAGCATAACCTAAGTCTCACAAAAACCAGTGAATACAGCATTCCAGATTCTCATCCATCTGGATGAAAGAGCAGAGAAGAAATGAGGCCAGGTTGCCATTGCTGGGAAGGTCTGAAGCAGAGCACCTTTTCCTCACACAGTAGGTGAATAATTCCATTCGGGTTGCACCAGAGGCCACCACGTGTAACATTACTATCCAAACAATCAACCTGGTAATTGGGTATTGATTATCAAGGCCACAGTCCTTCATGGCCTTGCTTGCTTAAAATGGACATGAAATGTGACACATGAAACGACTGGAGGTCTGGCAATGTTGTGACAACTGCTAGTAACATACCGAAAATTCTTCTTGAAACTTTAGGTTGTTGTTTGTGCAAAGCTCTTCAACATGTTGCAGGAAGGATTTCTTGCTCACCGGCCTCCAAGCAAAGAAAGGTATAAATATTATCACGTTAGATTGAGTTCTTTCACTTTAGCATGGCGCTGGCTGTACAGTTAATGAGCCACAGAACAACAGACATTTCAAAACCCATAAACCACACCGCCCTTTAAAGTCACTCTGTCATATTTACAAAATTAACTTTTCCACTGTAAGTTTGCTTTCTTTGTCTCCTGGTACAAAATTCTTTCAATTTTCAAGTGACTTTCGATGAATGATTTCATATTTTAACGAAGAAAGTTTTTCAAGTAAATAAAAGGGCATAAAGTTATCATTGAATCCTAAAGCACATAATACCTCTTTGTCATACAGAAAACATTTTATACATTACAAGGTTTTAGAAGATATAAAATATTGCAGTGACCTCATTCTCATAATGACATGGTTTTTAAACCCTAAGGAGTTTAAATATCCCCGTATTACTTCCCAAGCTAAAATACAGACATGCAGGCTTCGCCCCAGAGAGAGAGAAAGCATTTCTCCAGTTACCATGCAATTAGTCATGCTTTTATGATTTATATCCAGCTTGGAGGTTTTTCTAGCAAACATACAAGAAAGGAACCACACATTAAGATTCATTGAATCAGTGAATCTAACATTGATATTCAAAAAGAAGAAAAGGTATTTAACAAACTTACTTGATGGATTTTCTATAACTAAGTAACCTGCAACAGAGATTGTATTAAATGCATTGTAAGTTGAGGGTATAGTTCTTTCTAAAAGACTTCTAGACTAAAATCAGAAAAATATAATAAATCAGTAATGTATGATGTGTTATCCCTTTAACTGATAGGTGATCGTTATTTTAAATTCTATTTCAATTGTCTAATATTTGGATCCAAATATGGCCAAATAATAACTTAGTTTCTCTCTCAAGCTAAGGCACACCTTTTATGCTGTGTTAAAAACAGGTCTTTTTAAAATTTTATTTTATATATTTCATAGTATCTAGGGTCTAAGAGAGTTAATGTGGATTAAAAAATATTTTCTTTGTCCACAGAGAGTGCTTAACCAGGGAGAGTGGATCTTTGAAAAATGACATCATATTGCCTAAATTTTATTTCATGAGTGAGTTTTGATGAGTATGTAACCATAAAAAATCACAATTCTTTCAGTTACTTTAGACATATCTCCTGTGACACTTCATCGGTCCAATTATTTATACTCTGAAAAAATCTGAAATAATTTTTTACAGCTAAATAGACTATGTATCACACACAAAGTCAGAGATGGGCACATCTTCAATAACACGTTTGTCATGCACAATTAGCACTGCAAAACCACAAAAGGCACAAAGTATAATGAAATAAAATGAATAACATATAACTTTTTCAAAGTTTTAAAATTTAAATATTATCAAGGATGATTTTGCTGTATTCCTTAAATGAAGAATATTTATAAGAAGATGTGGTTTTGAGGTAAAGAATAAATGAAAGAAAATAATTAGATTGAAAGATGCAGCATAAAGAATACTATACAAATGGTCTCAAAGGGGTGGGTTCAATGAACAAAAAATGAGTCAAAAAAGTTCAATTTATTACAATATAGGAACTGGTGAAAAATATGGGGGTGCAGGAGCAAGTACTACCAAGAAGAATGATAGAATTCTTGGCTAATGCTTTAGGTGTCCCCAAGGAGAAGAAGGTATCTCCCAGCTTCTTAGGGTATAACCTCATAGAGCATACCATTATCAAACACGGCATCACAGTGATAAAACAGCAATGTTTGAGCAAAGTCTTCGTGGATGAACTTGTAAGCTTCCCACGATATCCTAGAGTGATTCTAAGAAGGCAACAGAGAAATTTTTAACCAAATGAATATGGAGATGACTGAATGGGCTATTGAATCAGAATCTTTGATTTTGGGTTTAGAAAAGAAAGACAGAGTATCTGAATTCGAGGCTCTTGAAATATTTCTGACATAGCAACAGATGAAGTGGGGACTGGGGCAACAATCGATCCCTGTTGGAAATAATTACTCTTCAGCAAAGACCAGTAAGAAAAAAATATAATCATGGGCTAGACCCATACTACCCAAGCTCCCTTAGATTCCTGTTGCCCCGATGCTTTTATGCCATAATATTCCTCAGAAACAGGAAAAGCAAGGGGTTAGGTTAGGCATTCCTACTTAACTGAGCTTAAGATAGAAATATGAATGAGACATTTGAATTAGCAAGACCAATTTCCCTGCTACCACAGGAAATGGAAATTCTTGAATTGCATGGAGATTGTTTTCATATCAACTTGTGAATGGTGAAATTCAAACATATTACATCTAATTTAATGACAGGCTCATGGCCCACCTATTTAAAGACAGTCAGACTGCCATCCTATAGTAGGAAGAGTCTCTTTTCCCAGAGAATCCAAAATTATTTGAGGCAGTATTGGCAAAATATTTTTACTCAGTCATCTAGAATCTAAAGTAGGGCTAGTTTCCGCACAGCCATCAATATGGTATTTGAAGAATCAAAATATGTTCATGAAGTCCTCAAAATACATTAAACATGAATAATCATATTAAAATATAAATGAGCAAGAAATAGTTGAACCACCAATTATTCACATCCTGGCTCTTATTATCATTAATGATTTATATTTTCACTTAGAAATTATAATTAATTTAATAAAAAGATGTTTATTTTATCAATTTATTTACAGTGAAGAATACTACAGAAAGTTGCTTTTTTTACTATTATTTTATATTGCAATTGAAAGATCTCTGTAAAGATACTAATTTTATTTTTTTAAATTTATTTATATTTATTCATTTTTTAAAGTTTATTTACTTATTTTGAGAGAGAGAGAGAGAGAGAGAGCAGGGGAGGGGCAGAGAGAGAGGGAAAGAGAGAATCCCAAGCAGGCTCCATGCTGTCAGTGCAGAGCCCAACACAGGGCTCGATCTCACAAACCATGAAATCATGAACTGAGCTGAGATCAAGAGTCAGAAGCTTAACTGACAGAGCCATCTAAGCGTCCCTAAAGATACTGATTTTGAACTGTAACTGGCTATTAGATTCAGGCGAATATTTGTGAATTCTTTCCTTACTATAAAATATGATGCCCTTATTGGTTTTAAATATGGGCTCTAACAATTACTAGGTATGTTACCTTAAGCAAGTTACTTAATCTTTCTGTGCCTCAGTTCCTAATTTGTAAAATAAGGAAAGCATATGTAAATCAAGCTCATATATGTAAAATGTTTAGAAATGCCCTTGGCTTTGGAAGCAATACATAAATATTAGTTACTATCATTAGTATTAGAATTGCTATTTCTACTCTATTTTGTAAAACTCAAGCTCCTCTTACCCATCTGTCCTACAATTCATGCTGATATAAAGGAAGAAATTTTTTTGTTTCTAAAAGAATACTTTATCTTAATTTTACTCAAAACTCGGTAGACTAGAATGTGCTAAATTAAGCAGCAAGATTTCCTATTTTATTCTTAATCAGGGTCTCAGCATAAAGAATGATCATAGATAAACAGACTTCAAATCTAAGCCTTGCTTTCTAGTTCTCAATTCAAGATCCCAAATACATCTCTAATAACATAAAGACTGTAATAATTCAGTTTTCACATTATCATGTGAAAGCATTTCTCATCATGCCCACACTTGTAATGTTCTTCCTTACAACTACCTTTCACATATCCTGTTTGTACTCCACATACTTTCTAGCATCCCTCCCTCTCAGTTTGTACCATTTCAGGTGTTTTACCACAACCATATCCTACTGATTCCTCAACAGCTGATTCAAATGTTAACCCTTCTATGGACCTTACTCTGATCTGTTATAGAGAAAATAACTTCTTTCTATAAAACCAAATTTCTATGGACAGGTCACTTACCACTTGTATTATGGCTGTATAAGTACATGTATTAAGGATATACATGTTGAGGTTCATGTATACTTGAAGGCTGGGGCAGGATTAACACTTGGTTTTGCTATAAATCCCTTGTAACCTTATTCATAGTAGACAATGAATTAATCATCAGTAAATATAAAACTGTGGATGCATTCAGACTAGGACACATAGAATGTTAAACATAAATACTCTGATTATTATGAGAGTATCTAAAGTGAATGAATTTTCCACTAAAATAGAAGGCAATTGAGAATTCTCAGAAGTTTTAGCTAAGTATCATCAATAGATGTATGAATAAACACTATATGAGTCTAACCAAAGCCATATTGGATCCCCTAACTAGAAGTTAACAGGAGCTAGATACCTCGTAGGAAATTAGATATATGAATAACAAAATCATCTTGCCTATCCAACTAATAAAAAGATAGACTTCAAAAAAACAAGTAAGAACTATTTTGGCTTTATTTTCCTTTGTATCACTCTCTTTTTCTAAACCTAGCCACTTTATGTAACCTATTCTTTACATTTGTATTTACGTAATATGAGAAACAAGACTTCTAAAGTCTAATTTTTATGTAATTTTCCAGTCTATGCTTATGTTACCAGTATGTGTGACCTGAAATTGAAATACCTATCTGGATGGCTTAAATTGAGAAGACATTTTGGCACACATTACCTGACTATTCAAATAAAAGATTTTTTGTTGTTGTTGTCTATAGTATCCATATCATTGCTTTGATACTTAGCTTCATATTATAAAGGTGCATTTTTCCGTTAAGAATTCGCTGCATTCTAAATTTTATTATAGGTTTTAAAGTCTGTTTTTATATAGGAAAAAAATAAATTTGAACAATTTATACAGGGAACTAGAAAAGAAGGTGGAGCATAATACACAAAAGCATTGACTTTTATTGATGAGAAAATTAAATTCTTTTAGGAAAAATTGTTTGTTTAGATAAGCATAAAAAATACCTCATAGAAATTAACGTGCATGAAAGTCAGCAATGTTATTTTAGAAGGAGTGTTATTTCCAAATCAAGTGATCTGTGAAAATACTCAAAGAAACTCAAATAGCAAGCTTTTTATTAACATTTTTAAAAACTTAAAGTGTTACATAGGGAGAATTTTAGACTGGTATGATACACTTATTTTAACCCTTATTTTATTCACTTACAATGGTGAAGATACTGTCAAATTGTATTCAGTTCGTTATTATATAAATCAATTTGGGAACTGTCCAGATTTCAATAAGATAACTGACCACTTTCCAACAGGAAGGGCTAAACACTTCTTATTACATGAATCTTAGCTGTCTTAAATCCTATTCCTTTTTTTTGGAAAAGGGTATTATTTCATGTCTGGGCTCATTTTTTTAAAAGTCTATCAAAAACTTAAATTCCACTCAGATTACTCTTGATAGATTCAGAGAGGAACCATTTATTTATGTTGGCAGTGGTGATTGAAGACCATATTGTCACAGAGACTCAGCTTTCTCTCAAGGTCAATTAGTTGAAATCTATAGGGAATTAAAATATAGTCCAAATAGAGAGCTATGGATGATAGCCTATAGATGAGCAGCTTAAATCAGCATTACCAGTGGCATAGGACAAATTGAGAAACCTCGTGTTTTCTACTTAGGTTAAAAAGAAAAGAACCTCAAATTTTATTGCATTGGTTTAAACTATGTATTTGTCAAACTAACAACATACTTCATATTCAAATAAAATTTTGTTAAGAATCTTTCTGGTAAAATATCTTAATGAAACTTTCCAAGTTTTAGAAAATGTTGAGAGTTAATTTTTAATTTATAAATTTCAATCGCCATTAATTGTTCTAACACTTACATGTACTTCTTCAATGATATCCTATTACTTATCCACAATATTTACTATAATGATCTCAAAGGTGTCTTAAGTTTTGTCTTTTCCTATTGCTTTTATTTGTTTTAGGCTTTAAAAAGTATTCTTTCAGATCCTTCTTCATTGTTTTATCAAATCACCAACAATTTTTCTTTGGTCCCTAATATAAATTTAAACAATTACCCTAATCAATCCTTGAAACGTTAAAAATATAACTACCATATGATCTAGCAAGTCTACTTCTAGGAATGTCCAAAGGAGATGAAAACACTAACTCAAAAAGGCATCTGCACCCCTATGTTCATGGCAGTATTATTTATAATAGCCAAGACATGGAAACAACCTAAATGCCCAGCAGAGGGTGAATGGGTAAAGAAGTTGTGGCATGCATATATATATGTGTGTGTGTGTATATATATATATATATATATATATATATATATATATGTATATATGTATATATATATCCATAAAAAAGAGGAAATTCTACCATTTGTAACAACATGGATGGGTTGGAAGGCATTATGCTAAGTGAAATAAGTCAGAGAAAGAAAAATAGTATATGATCTCACTTTTATGTGGAATCTAAAAAACAAACAAACATGAATCCATAGAGAAAGAGATCAGATTTGTGGTCACCAGGGACAAAGATCAGATTTGTGGAGGGGAGGGAGAATTGGAGGAAGGTGGTCAAAAGATGCAAACTTCCAGTAATAAGATAAATAAGTACCAGGGACCTAACGTACAACACAATAACTATGGCTAACACTGCTATATGGTATATTTGAAAGCTGTTAAGAAGATAGATCCTAAGAGTTCTCATAACAAGGAGAATATTTTTTTCTTTTTATTGTATTTATATGAAATATATATATACAATTTTATTGTATCTATATGAAAAAATATATATATATTGTGGTAATTATTTCATAATATCTGCAAATCAAACCATCATGCTGTAGACCTTCAACTTATACAGTGAGCCATGCCCATTATTTCTCAATAAACTTGTAAAAAATGTTAAAAAAATATTATCCTAACCAATAGCTGGTACTATACAGCTGACTCTAAAACCTCACCTTATAAGGTAAACATACCACTTGAATAAGTGGTATAATATAGTTCTTATTTAATTAGAAAAACAATCAGTAAGTGATAGCTAAGTACTTTCTCAGTATATTTCCTCATATCTGTAAAGATAAACAGGTTTAATAGGAGCTTAGCTATTTAAAGGGCAGCTCTTTGGAGGCATCCCTTCCTTTTTCATCCCAGTGTGTCCAGTGTCTACAACAGTGCCTGGCACTTGATAGGTGCCTGATTGATCCTTCTTTTACTCAAACAAGATAAAATGGACTTCCAAATAGATAAAGAAAAGCAACATTCTTCCTGACATAAAAGAGCTGTGAGAAGATTCCCAAGGAGGCAAGAGGTGTATTTTCATTATTATGAAGTCTTTCGACATTAGCACTTTTGAAAACAAAATTCTTGACAGATGTTTTTTCTTGTCTACCACATATCTTAGATTCTAGCCATGGGCATAAGATTAGCTACCTCGGGCAAGAGGGCAGAAGGAGTAGATAGAGAAGCTGAAGAAATTGCTGACAGCTGTTTGAAGAGGTGGACACAGACTCTCAGTGAGAATTTAATGAAGAGGACACAGATGACATAATATCTAAAAAGAAGCACTTCTAGCCTGAACTATTATTAGCTAGCAAGGCAGGTTAGCACTGAAGTTCTTCAGTTAAGGGTTAGAAGGGAACCACAGAAAACTAAATTTGGAAGAAGACTACATCTACTTTAACAAATATGATTTATGAAGAGGTGTTCTATAAAGGTTCTGATGAATCCAAACTAATTATGTTTACTTCTATCAAAGTAAGAGCTCTGACTAAGCTGGATACTACTGACTAATTCTTAGAGAGGACATTTGGTGCTGGAGGAGAAACAGTGAGGATTCTATAAAAAAATGGAAGTATTCTTCTCTGAGGCATTAATGGCATAGAGCAAAAAAAGTAAAAGAATTCTGTTTAATGATGTCAAAAAAGGATATTTGGCAGGGGGCAGGGTTGCTCAACCAGGCCCCTTGTGAGTCTAGAATGCTGAGGGGTCAGCTTTGAGTGCTGGTTGGAAATGGATATTTTATGTGTGATGTGATCACTTAAACCTTTAGCTCGACAGAATCTTACTTTGACAACTGAATCTGATCATGCAGGTCCTTTGAGGAAAACGTATTTTTATAAAACTATTTTAATTCTGTCAGTGGGAACTTGGCAATTAGTTTATATGAAGTAAAACAAGGTTACCTATGATTCCAAAATGCTGAATATGATTAGAGTAGAAATAGTCCTGGATTCCACTGTTTTAATCATGCTGAGTACTATTCATGATCAATGAGAATGTCAGGAGCCTTGGCCCCATCCAGGCTTGTGGTTCATGGGGACTGATTCCTCTGTAATAGATTTGGGATTTTGAAATCAAATGCATTTTTGTTCTTTGCCTCCATTCATATTCTTTGCCTGAACAAACTGGTTATCTCTGGGGCACTCGATCAGTTGCTGGAGTCCCTGGTAATACTGACATTTTGCTATGCTACCCTCAGAATGCATAAAGCAAGTTTTGTGCTAGCCTACAAATGGCATTTCCAAGCATCAGAGGAGTGCCTGAAAGCATGCACAGTTGGCTACCCATTGGTTAGGGCTGAAGTACAGATTCCATGAAATATGCCACCCTGTGTATGCCCCAGAGGCACAGAATGGAAAATTTCATCGTCTTGGTCTTTACAGATTGCCACCTGCAGTAGTCGAAATGAGCTTGTGTGAAGTGTGGACCCAGACTCCATCTGTCAGATGGAGAACTCAGCTTTGTATCATGGTAATAATAACACAAGATGCATGTGCAGAAATCTAGGTGAAAACCTATTTTACTATCAAAGCTAACACAACATGAGAACACAGCAAATTCTCAGGACATGCACATTACGAGTCAATGTGCATTTTGATAAGGTTAACTTCACCATATCAATAGCATGCAAATTATAGAGGATATATTGTACCTAGAAAGCATAGGGCTTTTTTTTTCCTTTGGCTTTGGAAAAAATAGCACATTAAACAACCAAATGCTCAGTATAATACATTTAAAAATATAGAGCACACCAGCTGACAAGATGAAAACAATCACAACAGAGCTCTGCACCACCATAGTAACTTACTGGATGACAAAAATCTCCTTGCGTCTAAAGAAAAATGAAGAATATCTGGAAGTAAACATTCATTGTTTATTTAGTACACGAACACACTGGATTAGTTTTTGCTGCCACCAGCACATGAGCATTAACTGTCTTGAGCTTCATTCCACTTCAGGACATCTCTTGTCCTGAATTCACATGGTCAGACATTTCTTATCTGGATTCATGTATTTTTGCCATTGTTTGCAAAATGGTTTCAGATAGAAGAAAAATTAATGACCAGAGTCTGTCAAAGAACTGATGGCAATTAAAATGCTAACAATTTTACATAGAGTTTCATATATCAGTCAAATATTATGTATTCTTATTGAAGGACAGTAAGACTTGGACTATTAAAGAATTTTTAGCTTCTGCAAGTTTGAACTTAGACTAAAATGCCATCACTCCTTTGCCCTTTATCACTAACGGACAAATAATTTGAAAGAAGCAGGTCTTCCCTTAGAATCATTTCTCTGCATAGGAAAACTGCTTGAAGAAGGATACCATGGGGCCTTGTTTTTTTAATAGGGGTAATATTGATCTCATCTAGTACGCTTCAGAGTTCACACACACACACACACACACACACACACACACACACAGATACAGGCGTACCTTGATAACCTGCAAATCAAACAAACCCAGGCTAGCATCATGGCTCTCTTATTTACTAGATCTATGACTTTGGACAGTTACTTAAATTCTCTAAATATCTTTTGTTTTTCATTTGTAAAATGGGATTAAAAGTACCCACCACAAAGGAAAGAGTTAAGTGAGATCATTACACACAGAATTTAACACATAGGAATTGCTCATAAGCAGTAGCCATTATTATGTTAGCAAACCCTCTGTGTGAAAGTAGGTTGAAGTGATAATTTGTATAAAGATTGTAAATAACAATACAATTCCAAATGTATTCTGATTTACAGTTTACAAAGCACATTCATAGAATTCTTTTAAATGGTAAGCTTCCTGAAGACATATACATGTAACAAAAATTCAACGCATATTTTTAAAGTTATGGAAAAAAGAAAGATACTCTTAAAGTAGCAATTCAGTTGTTTGCTTTATTTTGTTAGAATTTTAATTCCACTCATGATTGGACCTTGAGTCTAATTAATGCACCATTACATTCACTCAAGTAAAACAGGCAAGACAATTAATATGGAATGATGCACACAATTGGGGGGGAACAGTTGAGGCCTGGAAGAAATTGAGTGTCAATAAAATACTTGTGAACATTCTGGTGGGTTGTTTAATTTTAAGTGTTATAACCCTCTTGGAAAAGGAGTTTGTACTGCAGTGAAATTAGTTAAAGTAAGTCACAGGACCAGCTGGTCTCTGCAATCTTGAAGATTCAGGTCTGCTTCACCTGAATGTTTGCTGATCTCGCCAATATCTCCTCCGAGAAACTTTTCTCACCTTCACGGGCTAAATGGCTGTGTTTCAAAGGAGCCATCACAAAATGTTTTGTTCATTTGCTTACAAATAACAAACCCCGAGGGTCATTTTCTAATCTGGTAAATATGGAATAGATGAGCCCAAAATATTAGATACTCTTCCTAAGAAATACATCTAGCATCGTCTCAACTTAAATATAAAATGTGCATGAGGAAACGATATAATTATCATTCCAAATAGGAATTTAAAACATTATCTTGGCCTATCCTGAATGTTCTCATGGAGTTACAGAGTACTAAATCATTTTTTGAGATTCATTTTCCTTCACAAAGAAAAAGTATAATGTGCCAGAATTCTTCTTCAGATTCTTTGTGCAACAATGTAGAATATAACTAAATAATGAGAGTTTGCACATACAAAAATTACAGGATGAATCTCAACATGTAAATACATATGCAGTCATGTATCATAAAATAAATACATATGCAGGCATGTGTCATAAAATAAATACTTTCTTAACTACAAAAAAGTCCTTGACAAGATTTAGTACAAGCATCATAATGACCTTTTGTCAACTAGATAATCCCTAAACTTAATATTTTGATTAGATATTCTTCTTTTATCATTTCTCTTATGGACATGTCAAGACATATGACACTGAAGAAAACTGCTTGTCCAGCCAGCTAGAAGAGAGTGGGCAGGTTGGAGGGGAAAGACCATGTCTAAGCCAAAGGTAGAAACAGTATATGTTAGCTGGGTAGATTTAAAGGAAATCATCTAAGTTCTTTGCTGCAAATAACACAGACATATGACATAAGTTATTCAACAATTTACAAATGAACTCAAACGCTCTGATTCTTTAGTCTCAGAATATACTGTCTCTTTGGCTCTACTCTCATGACCTGTATGACTTTGAATAGATTTAGATCTTCCAGCACCTCAAAGACAAGTGAAGAGCTTTAGAGCTTCACAGGACGATCCCTTGTATATGTACACATGACTAATTATGGATTTGTTAGTTACCATTTTTTTAGACTTCATATCTAATGTATTAGTGATCTTATTAAATGAAAAACCTTCAATAAATAGTAAAGCTGGAGACAGATCTCTGTAATGAAGAGTTAATACTCAAACAACTTGCTAGCTATTTTAATAAATTTCTGCAATAAATCAAGCAAAGGATATTATTATGTGCCATTGAAATTACAAATAAGAATGTTTTATAGTCAGTAATGCTAGAATCGTAACAAAAAATGAGAAAGGAAAAAGCACAGAAACTAAAGTTTCCAACTATGCTATTACTGGGGGCAATATATGAATTTTCTATGTGCAAAAGTAAAGAAAAATTATTTGAAATATACTTGAAAGACACTTCTACCTCAATTTACAAATAAAGCCACATATATGTAAATAAACATGGGAACAGGAAAACAAATAATTAGGAGTCAAGGTTAAGTAAGGCGGCCCCTAATTTATAAAAACCCAATAATAAACAATCTATGCAGTCCTTATCCACCTTTCCCTTTAGCTGCCATGACAAACACTGTTAAGAAAAAAAAAAAAATCCTACAGCGTTTAGATAATAGCTGTGTTCAGAAGTGCAGGAAAGGGCAAGCTGTAAAAACACACAGAGCTTAGGGGATCTAACCTCACCATAGCCTGCCTAGAATGGTAACCTCCTTCATCAAGAATACTTTAATACTGACTGACTTTTTTCACTTTATTATGTCATATGTCCTAAAGCTCTACATCCTAAGGACTATTGGGAGATCAATGAAGATTCTTTTAAAAAAAGGCCTTAGAAGTGTTTAGATACTTAGAAGTTCACATTTTATTATGAACAGACTCAACTAAATTGTTTAAACAACTAAAATTAATTGCACTGAGAGAGTTGATGTTTTATCCCTGGTACTTTTGGGTGTAGAAGGGAATGAGGTCTGTAGAGGGGGCACAAAAATTTGAGAAAGTGGTACAGAAAGGGAGTTGGGGAAATAGAAATTCAATAGAAATTCAGTTGGCTCCCCAGGGAAAGGAGAAGAAATTTCTTTTTACCATGAAGGATGACCCTTTTAGCACCGAGATATAGCCTAATACTGGAATGCTCTATTACTCCTACGATGTGGCTTAACTTTGGCAGATTACCCTGAGGACCTCTTGATCTTTTATATGTAACATTTCTTATGTGGAAAACTATGTCCTAGGTAATATATAACCATCTTACACATGTTCTTTGGAGCACTATCCATTTTGTTGCATCCATAGATACAACCTTTATTAGAATATAAACAAAGGTAAATACCTAAATATAAAGAAGTGAGTTTTTCTCTTTAACAAATCAGATTTCCTTCTAATTTAGTGATAATACTGAATAGCTTTCATCTTGGAGTATTTGGAAGGGCCCTGCTTATCACATGGCACTTCCCACTATAGCACATATTAGATATTTTTAGACATGCTGGAAATATTCTTTCAAAGTCAATCTATTTGGTAAAGACCGGCTTTGCTAAATCACAACTATAAACAATTCCTTTCTGAGCTCAAAAGCTTTGATGACATATTTCAACAGTTAATATTAATTTTTTAAAGTACAGAAGTGTTGTGCATATACTTTGAAACAACTATAATGTGCTTACATACATCACAAAATATTGGATCTAAACTTGTTATAATAACCTGATGACAGTTTTTATTAAGAATTTGATGAATTATCTTAATGGACACATTTTTCAAATGTGCCAACATTTAGAATATTTTTTAATGATTTTAAAAGGATTTAAAAAACTCTAAAATTAAACACTTTAGTATTTCCAATACATACCGATGGCACACTTTTGCTTCCAAAGGTAATTTTTACTTTGTATTTAATTTTTAAATACTAAGAGATTTAAAATATAAAGTGTTAATACACAAGTTGGACTTTTAATGTAATTTTACACTAAAAAAAAGAGCTATGAGAAAGGCTTTTATAAATATGATATAAATAGTATCAAGTAGTTACAAATTTATTTAAAACTGTGATTAAAAATATGGATACCTCCAGAAAACCCATAAAAAGAAATCATATGAAGTAAATTATTAAACATAATTTTAAAGGCTTAATGTGTAAAAATATTTGTTTCAGGACAAAAAAAAAAAAAAGAAAGAAAAAGAAAGCTTGGTTGAATATTATAGTCCAAGGTTCATATTGAACTCAAAGCATAAGGAAGATTAAGTGATTCTCCGAACACCAGTGAGAAGTGTGCAGAAGATGGAGGTCACCCTTTGAAAGAAGATCTCTATGACCTGTGTAAATAGGAGCCCCACAAACACTTCCAACAAGCATAGGTCAGAATAGGGTCATGGCTCCAGGCCCTCTGAACCACTGTTCGCCAAGAGGAGTGGAGTGTGCTCACCGCGTTAATCTCTCGCCCTTCAGTTCCAGGTCTGCCACTGTGATGAGCTGATCCAGCTTGAATTTAGTGTCAATAATTTCTGCATCCCGAGGAGAATATGTGCCACCTTCTTTCTGCTTCTGTCGAATTCTAAAATAAGTATAGTAAAGTCCAAAAAGGAAGTATCATAGAAAGCATATAAACTTAGGTTTTGTTTTCTTTTTTAAGATATTAGTCAAATAATTTCTTTGTTGGGGTCATTTCTCTGAATATGTTGCAAATTTATACCTACTCAACTTCTTTTTCTTGCTTTAATTCCATAAACCTATTCTACCATATTGCTTTAACATGTTTCTTTGGTGAAATTTCAAATTTTGATGAGCATTAGTTGATCAAGGCTTTGGTCGTTGGCAAATTTAAAATATAGAGCAAATGAAACCAATGTTGTGTGCTTGTTTTTCCTCTCTCTAGCTGTCTCAAAGATTTGTCATAAAAAGAAAGTGTGCCAAAGTGGAAATAGCTCATTGCTATCATCACCAATACTAAAAGACAATGTCCCATTGTTTTTATATATGTGAAACATTTCTACATGCAGGAAAATGCATGGAAATATGTTTTGAATTGTCTCATTGGCTTTTTACACAAATATTGAAAGCATATATTGTTATCTTTACATTTAGAAAACTCAGGTTCAAAAATAAAAGTCACATGAATCTGAGAATCTAATCAAGGCCCTATCATTTTACACCCTTTCCATGCTTATCCTTCTTTGACACAGTATGGTGTGTTACTAGTGATACTATTATATCTATCACATTTCAAACATTTTTTTATTGCGTGTTATGTATTAAGGATGGTATAGAAAGTATAAAATATGGTTCTTATGCTCAAGAACATTACAATTTAGTTGAGAGGCAAGATCTAAGTGTAGAAAAAGCATAAAAAGAAAAAATCCAAATTACAATTCATATGACAACTATTAGTATTGTTAGGAAGTAAAAAAGTGAGATTTGATTTGAATGCTCCAGAATGAGAAGGAGGAAGAAGCACATTTCTGGTTGATGGAACAAAAGCAGAGTTCTATAAAAGCCTAAGGAATGTTCTGGTGAGAACAGACCTAGTTGGCCAAAGAGAAGTATGTTGGGAATTTGTAGAGTAAGTAAGAGGGGAGTATTTCTTGCCCACATAAGGAGTTCATCCTGTAAGGAAATGAAAAATCAGGGATTTTAGAGCAAGGAAACAATATGAATGTGACCAAAGCATGTCCCTGAGGGGTATGCCTTGGCCATATTCATATTGGAAGGAAGATATCTTATACAAATTATATGTCTCTAAAACTAGAATAATGACTTTCTCTCACCATCTTCTGGCTGACTCTGAGAACAGTATGCAGTGTAAGAAAAAAAAATTTTTTTTCAAGAGTTCTTCAAATTAGCCATCAAAATGATGATTTGACAGGTTCAAGGTGAAACAGATGATGGGAATTCAGAATACAGGACAACATTCTTCAGGTAAAATAAAAACAGGGCCTATTAAGCTACTTAGGAAATTAGTGTCATGGTTATTTTTGCAAATGTAAGGGCCCTTTAACTCAGCAATCTACTTTAAGGCTGGATTTTAGGACCATAACTAAGATTTCCCCTGAGGCCCTGTAAATGGCAAGGGAATTAGGAGGCTAATACTGAGAATTTAAAGGGGCCCTTGGAAAATGTAGCACAGACTCATTGGTAAAGTAAACAGGAAAAAGGGGCTCACCATGTAAGGAAGATGGACGTCTTTAAATGTCATGATCTCAAAAGAGATCATGTAAAAATGATCTCTTCTGTATAGTTTAAAAGTTAGATTTGATTAAAATATATTTCGTTAAATCTATCATAGTTGTAAATTATTTTTAAATACACAAAAGTCCTGGCACCTTCTGCTTTTTTTGTTATCACTTTATTGTCTCTTAGTTTTAAACCTGCCTTTCTTTGTCCTGCTTTGTGATATTGAAGCTAGGCTCCACACCCTAATACATCCCCTTTGCCAGCCGGTGGGATGTTAAGCTTTATCAATTGAGAATACTAGAGTGACCTTCAAGGCAAGAGGGACAGGGAGATACTTCCCTGGTGTGTTCCAGGTCTGCATTATCATTATTCATTGTGGAAGCCCAGCAGCCCACCTCTGTGAGTGCTAGCTGCCTCCTAAGTGCAGACTCTTCCCATTGGTAAATGATTCCAAGTAGCTCAGCCACCCACGTCATCCAGCAAGAGTGAGCTGTTTCTACAGACCAATTCCAGACTGTCTACTCTCCATCAATGATCGTTAGCTTCAGTAGAACAGCTCCAGCCCCTCCCTCTGTCATATTTCTCTGCCCACTGATAGGTGATAGGCTGTATGTGCCTGTGGTAGACATTCCATGTCAAACTTTGGAGTGAGACTTCTTCTAATTCTTAGTTCTTTTACTGTCCATTCTTCCTCAGCCTTGAGAGAGCAGCTTGCTATTTCTGGAGCCTTTAGAGTTCTTTTACCCCTTATGACAATTAACTACTTCTACAAGTTAGCAATTTTTTTTATTAAATATTCCCCATTCTAGTAACTATTGGGGCTTCTGTCTCCTGATTGGACTATGACTGAATAATGTCCATAAGCATCTTAGGAATGAGAGTACAAATAAATCTTACCTTGCAAATGCAAAAATAGCTGTTCCAAGAAGAATGATTGAAAGGATGCACAAAGTGACTGAAAGAATAATTTCTACAGTTCTTTCTGAAAGTCCTTCACCTGAAGAGCAAGAAGTATAACATTATTATTAATTATAATTATGAAATATTATTTGGGTCTCAAAACACAGAAATATATTTTCTTGGAATGTTTCTCAAGAATGCTAATAAAGTGTACAACTGTGATTGTTCCACTTCTCCCAGATCTTCTAAATCTTGGGCTCAGACCTCGGACCTCTTCTTTTTTCCATCTAAACTTACCACCTCAGTGAGCCCATTGCTGCCTCACGGTTTTAATTTTCATCTATATGATGATGACTACTTAGTTGCTATCTGTTGAACTCCAGACATGAATATGCAATTGCCAATATACATCTTTAGAAATGTAATTAAAATTTCAAAATCAATATTCAAAGCTGAACTCCTATAATTCCTTCCTTTCAACTGTAATCTTTCTACCTCTTAGTTGATGGCAACCTCACTGATCTAGTTGCTCAGTCCAAAAACTTTGTAGTTATCCTTGACTCTTCCTCTCATAGAACATATCCACAATATCTGAGGAAATCTTGTTGCTTGTACCTTCAAAACACATACACTTTTCATTAAAAGAAATAAGGGGCTGGGGCGCTTGGGTGGCTCAGTTGGTTAAGCGTCTAACTTCAGCTCAGGCCATGATCTCATGGTTCATGAGTTCAAGCCCTGCATCAGGCTCTGTGCTGACAGCTCAGAGCCTGGAGTCTGCTTTAGAGTCTGTGTCTCCCTCTCTTTCTGCTGCTCCCTCCACTGGCACTCTGTCTCACTCTATCAAAAAAAAAAAAAAAAAACCAAACATTAAAAAAAAAGAAATGAGGGGAATTTGGAGAGGTAGTAATCCCAAAGTGTGGTTAGAAAACAAAAGGAATTTGGGACATCTAGTGGGGCAAGAAAGCTAAGAAGCTATCAAAGGCTAATGGTACGGAAAGAATGAAAGATCATCTTGCAGAAGTTCCTACTGGCCAAAGAAGAAACAATTTAAATTTTATAATGAATAAAAGCTGAAATTGGTGGAAATAGATTCAATATATAAAAATCCACAAGTTCTAATATTATTCAATGAAAGAGAAATAAAAAATATACAAAAATATTTTAACTTGTAAACACTGGTTATAGCTAGACTACCATTTCCATACTTTAAAAGGAAAAATTAAGCATTTCCCCCCTAACTTTCTCAGATGGACTGTATTTTATGAATTAAAAAAAAAGTTCTAGTTAAGGCAATAAGGCTCCTCTTTACAAGAGAGTTCAGTTTAGTAAGTGTGGAAGGAATAATATAATTAGAAATTAGTTTTTCACTCCTAATAAAATAATTGATTTAGGTAACAATCATAAATGTATCCTTAATGAGTAGGAGGAAGGTTGTTAGGGAACTGGATATGAACAGGATGCTGAACTATCATCCTATAGACTATTTGCTAGTTATAACAAAGGGGAAAAATAACTTTCCAATGAAGGATCATGTTGTCACTACAACTAAACTCACTGATCAATTCTAACGTCATTGAAATGAGACAACCAGATATTATACACCTCCTGAAGAGAGGTATTTGAATCTAGGCAGAAACACCTGCAAAATGTCCTTGCCAAAAATGTTAATTGTGAATATTCAAACTTTTAGATTTTATTTCTAATTTATAAGAAAGTAGAGGAAGGAGGAAAAGATTAAATCACACCAAGAGAAAGCAATCAGACAAATTCAGAATATGGGACCTCCTTTAGAGCAATCTATCTGGTTGCCTTAATGTGTCTGTGACATGGAGGAAATAAGAGGAAGAAGGAAAGAGATTAAGAGTCACAACAATAGAAAATAACGTATGAACCTCTTTTTGGATCCTGATTCAAACATAGTATGAGAAAAAAATCTGAGGATGATGTGAAAGTGCATATCATATTATATAATATCAAGGATTTATCATTTTTTATTTAGCTGTGACAATATAATAGAAATATACTTATTAGGGAAACAATAAATAGCGGAACATCATGTTTTCTGTAATTTACTTTAAAATACTAAAAATTAAAAATCAAATGCATAAATAAAACAAATATGACAAAATGTTAAAAATTATTACATTCAAATAGTGAGTATTTGGGGGTTCATTATACTGTTCAAAACTTTGTGTAGCTGTATTCATCTCTCCTATCCCCTTTGCTGCTTGTATTCTGAGCCAGATCAGCATCTTGTTTTGCATACATTATTGTATAGACACCTAACAAGCCTTCTTGTATCCATCCTTGTTCTCTTCCCATCTATTTTCAATATAGCAGGAGTAGTAATCCTTTTAAACATTACCTTTCTACCTAAAATCCTCCTCATCTCTCACAAGGAAAAGCCACAGTCCTTCCAGTGGCCTCTGTGATCTGGTCCTTCCTTCATTAACTCCCTGATTCCCTGTTATCATTCTGACTTCCACTTCCATCTCCACCTTAACTCCACTGAAGCCAAACTGGTCTACTTACTGTTCTTGGAACATACCAGGTCAGAGGGTTTTTGCACCAGCTTACTCCTGTGCTTAGAAAGATATTTCCCTTGCATATCTGAGTACCCATTCATAAGCTTCAGAGGTTTGCTCAAATATCACCATCTCAAAGAAGCCTACACTGACTGCTTCCTTTGTACTGAATGGATGTGTCCCCCAAAATTCATATGTTGAAGCCCTAACCTCTCAGTGTGACTGTACTTGGAGTAAGGAAGTCATTAACATTAAATGAGGCCATAAGGGTTGGGCCCTAATCCAATAAACCTAGTGTTCTTATAAGAAAGGACACCAGAAAGCTAGCTCTCTCCCTCTGTGCGCATGTACTGGAGAAAAGCCATATGAAAACAACAAGAAGGAGGCCTCCTGCCAGCCAGGAAGAGAGCTCCCACCACATAACAAATTGACTTGGAACTCAGTTCTTAGATTTCTAGCGTCTGTGAGAAAGATTTCTGTTGTTTAAGCCTATGGTATTTTGTTATGGTAGCCTAAGCAGACTAAGACATCATCGTATTTAAAATGGAAACTTACAACTTCCTCACTTCAGCCTTTCCCCTTCTATATCCTCTGTACTCAGTTCTACTTTTTCTTTTCTCCATTGCCCTCATAACACTTTAATATATCTTATAATACATTTATTTATTATCCTCATGGTTCATTATCTGTCCATAATGTAAAGTTCCCTAAGGACAGGAGTCTTTGTTTTATTCAAAACTGTATTCCACGTTCTGAGACTAGTACCAGATACATAGTAAATGCTCAATAAATACTTGATAAATTTACTTATGAATATAAATATTGGTTTTGAAATAGATACTGAAAATTTTCAGTTTGAAGATCAGCATTGAACCAAATAAGAACATACAAGGTATTTACCATTTACTTTTAAGTAATTATTAATTATAATTATAACCAACTTTAAGTTATATGAGTTATAATTTATAATTTTACTGTAAAAAGTATTAAAGTTAAGTGACAAAATAAAATAGGTTAGCTATCTGTATAGTATGCAAGGATTAGTGTTTCACCTTTTTTCCCTGGACTGGTGCTTATAAAATGTTAACAACAGGAAAGGGTTCCTGTGGCTATTTTACATGGTAGATTCGAATGAACACTGAATCTTAAAAACAGTTACCAGAGTTTCATGGTCATCTAGCATCTCCAGCTAAGTTGAGGAGACTGTACAGCAGCATGTAGCTCATAAAGTATTTTAGATACCTCTTTTTAATATATTAACATATGAATGGCTTCTTTTTATGAATTTTCACATTCTGACTCTAATTGAATATGCTTGGGAAAGGAAACATATGAAGATGAACAAAGAATAATCTGTATCAGGTAATACTGAATCACTGGTCTTCAGAAGCCAGTGGGGGAAAAAAATGATTTCATAGACCACAAAGAAGTGTTTGAGATTGGATTACCATTTCAAAGCGCTAGCCAAGTGAAGTGAGGAAATGACATATAATGTATTAATAAACAATATGTAATCCTTTGGGCACACGTATTACAAATGTACTAGTAGGAAAGGACAAAGTGTACCATGGCTGTCCAGTACAAACTCTGATTCACTGGTATGCATATACCTACAGAACATTACTGCACAAAATGAAAGCATGTCTCCAGATCCTTCCACAGAAAATTGAATTCTTCACGTGAAAATATAAACATGATTCTTTTTGTAATAAGCAGAAGTCATTTCCTGAATAGACTTAAAATCCTACAAAAGTTCACCTTAAATTGTTTTATCTGCATAATAAAATGTACTGCTGTAAGTAAGCAATCATAATTATAAATCACTATTTTTCATAAGTATTTTTGATTGAAATTATCATTATTTAAACTCAGCTGATAGATCTGACTTAAGCCAGTTTTATAACTCTAAGAAGAAGCTTGAATTACATGAGTAATTCATAGGACATATCTTCCTCTTGATATAGAGGTATGTCATGTGAAAGATCTTAAAATTATTATTAATCTTAAAATAAATTCTTAGAACTTAAGTATAAGGATCTCTTCTTCTCTTTTGAGCAGTACTAACCATCCAAGATATTCAAGAACTGCACAGACAATGTATTAAAAGTCACTCAATTTCATAATTGAAGAGATGTAAGTTAAAATACCCAAGACATATTATTTTCATGCATAAGTTTGGCAAAATATTAAAAGTAGATAATAAACAGTGGTTTCCAGGGTGTAGAGAAAAGTGATTTATTCCTTGTTTAAAAAAACAAAAAGAATTTTTGTATCTTTATGTGCAAAAATAAAGCATACTCATGTGTGAATGCTAATCTCCAAAAGCTAACACAAGAAGATGAAAAGAAAACAGCTGGAAGTAATTAAAAATGTTGCAAAGAGAAAATGGTAAGGCAAGGACAGGAAGTCCGTGGGAACAGAAAAAGCTCCAAGAGTAACACAATTGCAACCCTTTGGACACTTAGAGATTTCCAGACACTGTATACAGCGGTTACAAGCACAGCACTGGCTTGAGTCCAGCTGCCTGGGTCTAAAGGCTGGCACTGTCATGTCCGACCTCTGAAACCTTGGGCGGGCAAGTTGCTTAAAAACCCATTTTCAGATTTCTTACCAATCAATTGAGGATACCTATAAATAGGAAGTTATGTTAATAGTTTTGTGAAGAATATGTGGGGTTATGCATAAAAACCCTCATAAAAGCCTTGGCATATAAATACACAATTATCTTTATTAATAAACATTTTGTATTCATTCATCCATTCATTCATCTGATTTAATCTTCCAGTTAGCTTATGAGGGAGGTATTATTATTCTCATTTTGGAATGAAGATTTCAGAAGTTAATTTGTTAAGTAACTGACCCAAGGTCACATAAATTTAATATATCCCTATACTGCCCAAAATATGTCTGACTGACTGCAAAGTTTATGAGGTTCAGCACCACATTACCAGTGCCTTGTTAACATCATAAACCTTTCTTCATTCTCCTGGTGTCTTGGGAACAAGTGATCCTTTTGCTGCAAAAAAAAAAAAAAAAAATACATAGAGACTCCCTATTTCTGTTTCTAAGTGAGCATATTGGAACTTCTCATTGTTAGCACAGTAATTAAATGAGAAGTAGTATGACAAAAGAAAACAATCATAGAGTGCCTTTGCCATGGGGTTTAAGGTTTCATCTTGTTCAGCTTTAATGAAGCCCTGTAAGGTGCAGAAAGGAGTGTCTGCTTTTTAAATCACAGGAATCTTCTATAATTAAACCTTGTAATCAAAACATTGCCTATGAGCAGTTTCCATAAACTGATGTGCCTAAAGAGGATTTTAAAAAAGAGTTTAAGAAGGATTCTTACGAATTTTGTTAATAAAAATGTTAATGCTCACTGCTGAGTGAAATCAAAATCAAGTAAGTTGTAGGTATTTCTTTAGGATTAAAATAATGGCATATGTCATTTCCCTTGTTTGTTACTACCCATAAAGACTTCCCTAAGTACCAACTCCTCTTCCACACATTCATCCTTATTCAACAAAGCCCTGCTTGGCCCCTTCTCATTTGTACTTTTGTTAACCCTTTTCACTAAACTTAAACCTTTTAGTTCATCAGTCTGTGGTGATTCTTTTGCCCCTAATTTTAACTTCCAAATAATTGTATCTCTAAGAGGCGCAACCACTATCAAATATGACAGAAATGTTTACTCTGCACTAACTTAAAAAGACAGCCTTGTGAAGGCTTTTAAATCCCGAAGGATTTACTGATAGGTAACTTAGCCTGGAGATCACTGCCTGTGCTATGTTCAATACTGGTGAACAAATGTGTATCCACTGGTAGTTTGATGACCTAGATGGTACCTTCACTTCCTTCACTGAAGTCTGAGATCACATCCACACATAAGTCCTCAGCAGACTTGTTAGGAATGTTGGGAGCCTCTAACCTGTTGTAAATGGTATCATCTATTCCAATCCATGGTATATTTGAGAGAAACAAGGACACAAACATCCTTTGTAATCTTATGATGACGACAGGGTATTATACAAATGCATTTTACTATTTGCTTGCTCCCATTCTCACAGGCACAAAACTATTCTTGCCATTGACCACTGTAGGAATGGTCAAATTTATTTCCTTTTTGAGTCCTTCTACTATATCTTCCTTGGCAATGTTCTTTTTCCAAAAACTCTTATGACTCCATGGCCTTTTATTAGTGTCAAATCACGGACAAGATCCATTTCTGGAGGGTACTCTTTGGTGCCTGACCCATCAAGGTTAATCTGATATCCACAGAACCCCAAGATCCAATAGCCAGATAAAATGTCAGGGCAGAAATTGATGGTAGTAAATCCATTAACCAGCCAAATGACTGGGCTACTTGTCTAGACATTGAGGAATTCTGCCCTAATGATACACTCCATACTTCAAATCTGAACATCTCCTTTCACCACAACTCAGTGTTGTACTCCTAGTCATCTTCTCCACTCCTGTTTGTTGCTCTTTTGCTAACTATAAATGACTATCTAGATAGTAGAACTCTATGTGTTCAACCCAGAATAAGCATAATATAAAGCCTAATACAAAGCCACTGTTTATCAGAAGAGAGTCCATGGGAGAAACTCTAAGGAGCAGCCTGTCCTTATGTCTCTGGTCTATAAATAATATATGCACTTTGTAAAATTTGAGCATAGATGCATGGAACACCCAATGGTTTTCTACCTTATACGTCCAATCTATGTTTCAGCAGTGCTTCCTTCGCTAACCTTGCCAGGCTCCTGTGCTCTGCCTTCTGTTCCATATCTTACATTCCCTTTTGACTCCTGCTGTTACCAAGGCACACAAACATTAGCACCTGGATGACTTAGGGAGGAGACAGTCATGATTTCAAAGAACCAGAGAACTGATGGTATATTTCTGCTACCTTTTAGAATTAATGATTTTATTCCACTGCATTGGCTGTGAGAGAAAGGAAGAAAAAGAAGAGCATCACTGAGGAGCACCTTGAGACTACCTGCAGCCAAAGTACTAGATGAGGCCCAGCCTTGGCCGGAGGGAAGCCATTTGGCAGAATGTGAGGAATCGTATCCCTGCACAACATGGTTTCTGAGACTTGACTTTCCCCCTTTTCATTCCGATTACCCTGGATGTCGTAACTTCGTCTCTCAGATAACTGACTGAATGTATCCTCACATCAATAATCTGCATGAAACCAGCCATCTATGAGAGACAAGGTACATGACAAACTACAGAGCAAGGTAATCTCTTTAGTGCTGCTCCTACAAAATGTCATCTCCCTGAGACACATGAGCTATCCGCTTTGTCTATGTCTTTTCTCTTCCATCAGTACACACACCAGAATCCCCATTTGGTGGTGGAAACAGTTTCTGAATGCTATAACCTAACAAATTATGCTGATGCCATCAAGACATTTACTTCACTGTGGTGATGACAGGGTGTGATAAATTCACCTCTCCAATGAAGAAATACTCCACACAATTTCAAAACCACAGGCTTGTCAGCCAATTGTAAAATGATTTAATTACTTGGTAAATTAATCAAGCCATTCATTTCATGGAATTAGACAGGATAGCCAAAGAAATTCAAGTCATTCCTCTAAAAACATCTATAGAGCAAATCATGAGCCCCTTCTTTGTATCTTCAAGGTTCAAAATTGCCTTAAATAAGTAGAGGCTGTGGAAGCTGGCATTTTAGACAATTAATGTTCCATAACTGGATAAGAATTTCTAACTGAAAATGATGGGAAAAAATCTAACTTCTTCCAGCCACAACTCGCACTGAAATCTGTTGTAGCTCGTATTATGTTATGGATCTGAATGACACACAGCGGTCCACATTCTCAGAGCTTAACACAGAGAAAATAGGGGTTGTGATGTACTTAGAGAAATCCTAAGGAAACAAGATCTCCTAAAAAAGTATATTTTAAAAATCGTTGATTATAACTGATCTGAAAAGAAGCTATTAAAAATTTTTTACTGTGAAATAGTAATATCTTTACATATGCTATTTTATTTAAATCTGAAGGGGGACTATCACCATCATTTTCTAAATAAGGAAACTAAGGTTTATAAAAGTTATTTTCTCAAGTAGCAGAGTCAAGATTTGAATCTAGGTCTAAATCCTGTATTTGTACTGTAATGGTTATGGGATCTGTGCTAGAATCCTGGCAGAGTCATTTAATTACATAATCTGAACCTTGGTTTCCTCACCTATATAATGGAGCTAAAATTAGTACTGAACAGCTTCTCTCAATCTCAGCACTACTGACATTATGCACTAAATAATTCTTTGCTGAAGGGGCTATGCTATGCAATGTAGGATGTTCAGTAGCTTCCCTGGCCTCTGCCCACTAGATGCCAGTAGCTTGGACCCATAATTGTAACCACCAAAAGTGGCTACAGCCATTGCTACATATCCCCTGGAGAATAAAATCACTCTGGTTGAAAACTACTGATGTAAATTAAAAGACAGTCATGAAGAGTCCATCAGTTAGTACACACAAAGAGCCTACAAGATGATAATGGTGAAGAAGGAGGAGGAGAGGAGGTGAGGGGGAGGAGGAGTGGAGGAGAAGGAGGAGGAGGAGAAGGAGGAGGAGGAGAAGGAGGAGGAGGAGGAGGAGGAGGAGGAGGAGGAGAAGGAGGAGAAGGGAGGAGGCGAATACTTGCATTTGACTAAATTGTACTTATGTTTTATTCAGTCCTGATTACATGGATATAATAGAAAACAACTCATGAAAGACTTGGTTAGAATGAAAATAAAATTTAAAATGGCTGGTAATTTTCTAGTTTTTAGGATTATTTCAAGAAAATTTCCATAAATCTTTTTCTTTTTTATTAAGTAAAAATGTTTTACATATAAGATTGTATATTAAACAATCAAGTAAATACTTGCTTAGTATAAGGTTAGTATACATCAGCATAGAAACAATACCATATTAAAATCTATGTCCAGATTTGAATAGATGGATCATACATCACTTAAAACAATATCACAAATGCTATTTTTTCCTTTGAAAGGCTAATTAACCTTGAAGTGAATTTATACTTGAGAAAATTAGTCATGGATTAATATATTCGCTAATGAATGTTACAACTGTGATTAGCATGTTGAGATTATCAGTGAAATTAAATTACAAAATATATCTTACCTAAAGTCTTAACGGGATCAGAATAATCAGAATCAGTAAATTGTCCCATAACATTGGTGGCTCTAAATTTAAATCTATGAAATAAAAAAAATTAAAAACCAACAATTTGCATGCTATATGATTTTCTTCTATGAATAATTTAACAAAGAGCAATGAAAGATACACATTTTTATTCAAAAGAAAATGTATTTACAAGATGTAAACTTAGAAATCAATTGCCATCAGAGCAATATATCCTATCTTTACGGGAGATGAATAATCATCCTGCACACGAGAGAATGACTAAAAATTTGGTCAGACTCTTGAGCAGTCCCAGTAGCTTAATCAGATGAAGTAGATTACATTCCTCATAGATTTGTTTAGAATGAATTATTTCATGTCTGTGTGAAAGTGTATTACACAAACATACTTTATAGAGTATAATAACTTATACCTCAACTACCTTTGAAAATACCAGTGAACTAGATTTAGAATGGTCATATAGAATTTATTTTGTTCACATGTTAACAAATTAAGAAAAATGCTTCTTAATGCTGTGTGCCCAGCTGTATTTTTACTTTCTATGTTTTTATGACATAAAAAAAAAGAAAATGGTACATAATGGGTGGTTCTAACAAATTCAGAGACAACTGAAATTTACCTTACTTGAAAACTATAGATATCCAGGCATTTTAAAATACAAAACAAACTTATGTTAAAGTTTATGTTAAAGTTTCACTTTACAATTTAATTTCTACTATTCTCAAATTTTTATGATTTTATTGATTATATGAAAGAGTCTGTGTTGCAAATATGCAAAATAAACAATATTTGCATATTTGCAACTATGCAAAATAAAAAAGATTACATTTTTTAGTATATTGTTTTCATAGCTGTCATATATATGATGGTTAAATTTTAGGTAATAGCCAAAGTAACTGTACTTAATAATAGATGATAGAGCATTCTGTTTTTTCAAATGCCTGACTTCTCTACTTTTCTAATGTTAACTTGACCTAGGATGTTTATAAAGAATTTAATAATGCTTTAACTAGCAGGCAAACATGAAACTAGTTTATGACAAAAAATAATATAGTCAATTTAACAGGAGCCAATGATTAATTTAACAGAGCATTTAATAAATCCAGAATATCAGAAGTGGTTTTTAATACATTATTATGATCTGCAAAATGATAGATATTAAAGTGATTAAAGATATTAGTGATTAAAGGATTTTAATCACTAATTCAGAGTTTTGATAATACAAAGAGGAGAAAATTATTGTTATGACTCCAATAAACTGAAGCTGTCATCAAATGAAAGACTAGGATGGCATTTCTAAAACCCATATATTAGCATGTATTGCAAAATAATGGGTGAAAAGCACAAAATATTATGTTAGTCACATTATCCTCTACAGAAAGAATTAAATTCTCCTATCCATGTTCTCCAATACATGTTTTTCATATTGTCCTTCTGTCACTTACCATATCAACTCATAATTACTCTGAAGCATGCCTACTTTCCCTACAAAACTGTACATTTATGGAATGTAAGGACAATATCTCACCATGTTGATCTTTACCATGTGTTAGGTCATGATACATTATGGATGCCCAGTGCTTACTAGAAAGATGAAAGGATGGGCAGATGGATGAATGAAAGATGTTAATTAGCTTGCTATCATTATGCATAGTCAGCACCAACTATACTTACAAGTATTGCTTTTTTGGTTTCAAAGGTCCATTGCAAATTCTGTCTTCATTGCCAGGAATCATGCATGCATTATCAGCACCTATGATGTAGATTTCTTCATTGCCACTGAATTTTGTCTTTGCTTCTGTACATGGGGGGTTAGGAAAGCCTTCATTTGTAAAATATGGCCTTGGTTTATTAAAATATGCATCATACCACTTTGTTACATTTCCATCATGCTGAGCTATTTTCAGGAAGAAAGGATAATAATTATAAGTAACAGATGAATGTATTTTGACATTTCTGAAGAACGTTTCTATAATTACATGAGGAAAATCTGGATGCAACATCTGTCACTCTATGAACCACCAGGGATAATTCAGCTGATCTACCTACATAAACAGGAAATCCTATCTTTCCCCATCACAAATGAATTTATAGGCTTGCTGTGGAGGATGACTTCTCAGGTACAGAAAAGAACATATCTCAGTAAAGGGTAACTCTTCTGTTCATACCTGCAAAGAACCTATCAAGACTCCATCTTGCCAAATTCAAACAATCCTATCAGTATATGGAAAAAGTAAATCACATATTGTAACTATGCCTTTTCTTATCTTGTTCAAGTACTTTAGGCATAAATTAATGGTTAGTATAACTAATGATAATATTAGCAATCTGTTAAGCTCAACAGTTGTGTGGTAATTGGTAGTCAACCTAATATTACTAATTTTGAACTGAAATTTCTTTAGCATTCAACAATTCATACTCTAAAATTTAACGAGACAGGTTGACAGTTGATACCTCCTGCTTCTGTTACAAGCACTTGCACATTTTTGATAGGTCCATGATCATCATTGTAGTAACATATTGGCATTCTGATTGTAATTGTTGTTGAAGTCACAAGCAATTTTCCTGTGGCATCATAAATAGGGGTTGGTTTGGTTTTCGGTCGTGCTGGAGCTTTAAAGAAAGAAGAAATATCACTGCAATTGATTTTTTTGTTTCTGAAGAGGAGAAAAAAAAATTAAATTCTCATTTCATGCAGGTGATTTACAGATAAAATGATGACAAACACAAATAACAAATGAAACAGAGTTTTGTTTGAATACAACAGATGTTTAGCAATTATTATCTCCTGATGGTTTAATGATATACTTCAGACTTGCTTGAGATAATGGGACTCGGGTGTGATTTTCAGGCATCTGACTCCTCTTCACATAGTAACAAAAATTCAAATTATATATGCTCTCAATCATATAATTTTTATAATTGGATTAAGTCATACTAATATTTTAGTGGGCTCTTCTTTTATTTCCTTTAGCTGATTCATCAATTTCTATTCTAGTCATGCCAGCATCTCTCCCAGGTTATCCACACCAAACATATGGCTGATATCCTCCCATATTTTTCTCCATGTTCACATAACCATATAAAATACATAAAGTCATAGATAATGGATTCTTTATTACATATTATGTATTCTATATTATGTATTATAATCACTCCACATGTTGCTTTTTTCACTTAAATATGTCTTATATAAGTCTTCTCAAGTCACCAAGTATGGAGCTAACTCATTCTTTTTAATGACTATGTTGCATATCACACTGTGACAACATCATATTTATTCAATTGTTTATCTAATAACGGGAATTCACTTTTCCTTCAGGTTTTGAACATTTGTTGCAATGACCAGACTTATATTTAGCCTTATTTACTGATCCTTTTATTTCCATGGAATAGATTTCCAAGAATAGAATTTCTGGAACACAAGATATGAATATTTCTAACTTTAAAAGATATTGCCAGAATAATTTCCAAAAGTGCCATGATAATTTATACTTTATCACCAATGCATACAAATATCTCCCAAATCAATATTTGTAGGAGCACTTCTTGTTTCATTTCATCTCATAGCTATATGTGTATACCAGCTGTTTGAGCACAGCAAGTTGCTTATTCAAACTTCAATTTCCATATTTATTAATTTTTAAAGCCTCTAAATTATGCCATAAAATTGGCAATATCATTTCCATTTTATTAATGAGGAAATTACCTTATGTCACATGGCTATAAAAGGTAAATATCAAGATTTGAATCAAATCTTTTTGGCTTGATCCTTTACCTCACTCCTCTTAGATATAAAGACTATTATAATATTAGATGTGTAAGAAGTTTATTGGAGGAAATATCCATGAAGAATCAAGGAACAGTAAACAGGAGTAGATGGCAAGGGCCTTTAGACCACAGATCACAGGTCTAGTACCTGCGTATGAGAAGAAGAAATGAGCAAGAGCCTCAGGTTTTGGGGTGAGAAACTCTCAGCCAGGCTACTGGGGAGTCCCTAAGAAAAGGTTTCTAGTTAAAGGAATCTGGCATTGGACATGGCTATCCAACTTGATATTATTTGTCAAATGCAAATTTAATGAGACTACTATTTTTTTTTTAACTTTATTTAAATCCAAGTTAGTTAACATATAGTGTAATAGTAGTTGCAGGAGTAGAAGTTAGTGATTCATCACTTACATATAACACCCAGTGCTCATTCCAACAAGTGGAGACTGTTATTATTTCATCATTTCATGTCACCACTACCAATCATGCATATTACGAGGAAAAAATATTTCTCTAGCTCCCCACCATGGCCACCAGTACTCACATATTTTCTTTAGACAACTGATCATGAGTCTATCTGTTCTAAGGAGTGGAAAGTCAGTTCATCCCTCACCCCGGGATGAACAAAGCAACAGAGAGAGGAAGTTCTGCTAAAGAATTAATATAATGAGCCTATTGTTACCTGCATACTTACCTGTCTGCTACTGAATAACAAAAAGAAACTAAGATGGTATGACATACTTCTTTTATGAAGTCATTTTGTAAAATAGCCGAGGTTTTTGAAGACTCTATGTATTAGTACATTCCAAGTACGTAGTATGTCATTAAAAGCAAATCTTAATACTTTTAAATAATATCACAATTATATAAACTACCATTGATTAAAAGATAAACTTTATCAGCTTCATCTTATAGTGAATATTTCTTATTCTTAATAGAACTAGTTTCCAGGAACGTCCTAAGGGTTTTTCAAAGATTATCTCTTTTAATCTTCACAACGATTTGTGAGGTAGGCCCCAGCATTATCTGCATTTGACAGGCTTGTAGAGGTTAAGACACTTGCCTTAAGTGAAGCAGATATCAAGTGGCCAATCGAGGATTCAGTCTCAGCAGTTCGACCCTAGACTCAGTCTAGCGCTAGAACATTTAATCACTGTGCTCTGGTGTCCTTACCAAAGACTAAGAAAAGTTACTTTTTGCTTCAGAAAGAGAAGCATTCTACTAAAGGTCCATACACTTCAGTTTTTATCTCTCTGCAGGTTTTATTACAGATGCTTTGAGAGATGGCATATTTGCACATATGTTTTCAGTCTGGAAGAGAAAGTATCCTGAATGCCTGAATAGCTCTAAAATCCTCTTAACAATCTTTTTTGGCTTTCATGGATTGATTTGTGTGGGGCAGGGAGCCTCCAAATTTTAGTTATATTTTCTATAAACAATACCTGTCATAGTAATTAATTGATAGATTTACTTTATAGTCAGAAACATAAAGTTCAATATATGGTAGTTCAGTAAACGCCATTTGATTAACTGAAAATAATTTTACTTTCAAGATAAAGATCAGTCAAGGAATTTAATTAAAACTAGTCAGAGTCTAGTTATGGGTAATTGAACAATGAATTTTCAATAATATTAAGAACATAAACTAATAGACTATAAAATTTGCCTCAGAAAACATTAAATTTAGAGGGAAAGACATATAAGATGAATAGCAGGTGGGCACTCTATTTAAGGTGATAATTTGCATTATTATTTATACATTTTAAGTATAGCTTTAATAAGCAGTGTTTATTACTTAATGTACTCTTATTACTGCATATGCATCATTTACTGAATTTTTAATGTTTATTTATTTATAGTGTGGAGCCTGACACAGGGCTTGATACCACAAACTGTGAGATTGTGACCTGAGCTGAAATCAAGAGTCAGGTGCTTAACGGACTGAGCCACCCAGGCACCCACATGTGCATCATTTAAAAGCTTGACTACATTCTTAACGCTAATTACAGAATTTAATTATAATTACTCTTTTATTAAGACCATAAGAGACTCTTAAATACAGAGAACAAACTGAGGGCTGCTGGCAAGGTGTTGGGTGGAGGGATGGGCTAAATAGGGGATGGGCATTAGGGAGGGCACTTGTTGGGATGATTGAGTGTTATGTAAGTGATGAATCACTAAATTCTATTCCTGGAGTCATTATTACATTATATGTTAACTAACTTGGATTTAAATTTAAAAAATTATTTTTAAAAAGACAACAGTATTCACAGGAAGACAGCTCATGTATGTACCTTTAATGTCCATGGTTATTCTCATCTGAACATTTGGTCCTGCGCCAGCGCTATTGATCGCATAAACCTAAAGGAGAGAACCATCTTGTTACTACTTTTATTATTGTCATATGTAATTTAAAATGTTTCCATTTTTAAAAACAACTGCATATAGTCTATTAATTATACTTTTCTTGCACTTACTCAAATGAATACAATATGTATAGGAAGAATGTTAATAATAAAGTAGTTCTTAAAACTGATTTTACAGTACTAAGTCCTGAGAACAGAGGCTGAGTGACCTAAACAGCCCTGTCCTAGTGACCAGGAAAGGATGTGGCTTCAATGTGAACCTGTAGGAGGAATAGACACAGAAAAGCCACTACGTCTATACTCCTTCATCTGCTCTAACATCTGCTCCTTCTCTCTGTAGCTAGGTAACTCTGGCTTCCTTTAAATCCATATTCAAGACCCTCTTTTTTTTCCCTTCTCTGAGATGAAATCCTATTCCTTCAACCTTCTTGTTTTCCTGTATTAAATCATCCCTCTGAAAGTTGGCCTTTATGCCCTTCTTCACCCCTGCCCCAAAGTGTCCGGCGCTGTAACCTGCATAATGTAGCATATACACATAAAACATTCTTGTTTGTATAGACAGAGGGTGATTCACACAAATGTGAATCCTTTCAATTAACTTTATTCTTAGGACGCTGTAGATACAGAATTTTCTTTTATTCACTTTATTTTGCTCTATAAAACAAAGACTCTATTCTTGCCCAAGTTCATTGACAAACACAATCCAAGTTTATTGGAACTTATTAACTTGTTTTCTAAATTAGTGTCCCCCTTCTACACTAGAGATACTTTGGGAATGTTTTGATTGAATTAAAACCATAATAATGTATATGACGCGGTAGATATGACAAATAAGCCAAGCCTAGACAATGTGTTTAAAAAATATCTAAAGGAGACCTTTATTGAAGTTGTAAATTTAAGAAAAGAAGTATTAAAAATGAAAAGTGATATTATGGTGCACATCATTATTTTTGCTTCTTTGTGGCATAACCTAACATTCAAGTGAGATACTAAATGAAAAGTTGGGCAACACTACTCAAATTGCATTGTACAAAGAAGTCATTTGTAAACCTGTTGAATGAAGAGATGCAGGTTTGATTCACTAGGTCGAGACAGAGGTGTACATTATACATTTCTAATAAATTCCTAGGAGTTGAGGATGCTATAAATTGCATTTTCTGAACAGAGAATTTTTTATTGCTCTTTAAATTATGAATTAATTGTACTTTGTTTCATTTCAATTTTTCTCTTATTCACAAAAGGCAAAACTGATGGAGCACTCGCTACTTCCCATAACTATAAATTTAATCCTTACCAAAGCCCTAAAAAGAAGTCATTATTCCTATTACTGCTTTTTTCTTTCTTTCCTTTTTTGTTTCAAGTTTTTATTTAAATTCCCGTTAGTTAACACATAGTGTAATATTAGTTTCAAGAGTAGAATTTACTGTCTTCTTTCTTTTTCTCTTTCTTTCTTTCTTTCTTTCTTTCTTTCTTTCTTTCTTTCTTTTTAGGTAAGAAAACTGAGGTACAGAGTTGAAGCAACTGCCCAGAAACAAACCGCAGAATCAGGATATGAACCCAGATCAGTTCATTCTCTTAACCACCCTCCCTCTAACAGATCTTTCACAGTAGTGGTTCTTTTAATGGGATATACAACAAGAACCCTAGCAGCACAGTGAGTGAAGGAAGAAATGAAGATATGCAGATATACAGATACAATATATACAGAGAAAAACATACATATGAATATAAATTATTAATAACAGTATTCTGATGATTACACAATAATCATAAACAAGTGGTAGGAAAAGTAGTTTGCTAAGCTACCTGAAGTTTTAGCATGAACACCATCTTTATTAAAAGATGATATTCAGAACCATATAATTCTATTTGAAGATTTCAAGAGATGCCACAAAAATACATTCTTGAAATAAATTATGTGTATGTGTCTGTTTGTATGTATATAAACATACACCTATATATTCTAAAATGGATAATTTAGAATTAGGATGTAAAATACTTAGCTTTAGTAATTGTTAAATGAAATGCATGTGAATTTCAAACATGTAGTTACATCTGCCCTTTGCCTTTGAAATTTGCTTTTCCGTTTTCCATTTATAAGCACACATTAACAGCTTTCCTTTAGGTAGAATTATCTCTTTGCATATCACTGCTCTCTTACTTTTAACATGCCTTTTCTTTCTCCTTTATTTCTGGATTTCTACTATTGTTGTAGAAACTTTTTTGTTATCTACATGTTTTCACAGTACTTGCTGTATTATAATAGGAAATAAGCAATTTCATTTCTCTGCATATTATTTTCTGTTGGCATGTCTCACACAATCCTACAACAAGATACGAGAAATCTAGTGTATACATAAGCTTCAGTATTTTTGAATGGTGACTTTGTAAACTGACTTTGTAAAATAGGTAAATAATTAAAAGCTATGAATGCTTACACTGATATTGTACGTATGTCCACCTTTTAGTCCTTCTAACATTGCAATGACAGATGTGTCAGTTTTCTGGATAATACTGAGGTTGTGAATCTGGACAGCAGTAGGATCATCTTCCCGGTAAACCAAAGCTTGGTATACTTGGATATTTCCATTGGGTTGAGAAGGAGGAAGAAATGTTAACTGAAATTTTGTAACTTCGTCTGGTATCTTCCAAAATGTCATATTGTTAGGTGGATCGTTGGGGACTAAAATAAAATATTAAGCAGTTAAGTTTTTAAAATTGTGCCCTTCTTTTTAATCTACATAAACAAATTATTTGCTTAGATTTCTGTTTATAAACTATGTTACACAAACTTTTAAAACTATATATATTATGGAAACAAGCAAAATGGCTGATACACAGCAGAATCATCAACATCTATAGGTCACAGGAATCATAATGGTGATCCAGTTAGTTGGGTCATTTATTTATTTTGACTTTTACATGTATTTATTTTTAAATAGAAGGCATTTATGTGACTTTTTGTACTTCTTATTTAAATATACATAGACTCACAGGAAGTTGCAAAAAATGGGACATATAGTCCCCTGGAACATTCCCCCAGCTTTTTCCAGTGGTGACAACTTACCTAACTGTAGTTTAATATCAAACCTGGATATTGACATTGGTACAGGACTCTTAATTAGACTACAGATCGTATTCAGATTTCACCATTTTTTCATGCTTTCATAAATGTGTGTGCAGTTCTGTGCAATTTCATTCCATGTATACATTCCTGCAATCATCACCAGAAATAAGGTACAGAACTATTCCAGCACCATAAAGAAACTTCCCCCTGGTCTCCCTTGTATTTACACTCCATGCATCCCCACAACACTAACCATTGTCCTCCAGAGTTCTGTCCTTTTAAGAAAAATAACAGAATAATGATTGAGGTCCATCAAAGTTGTTGTATGTATCAAAGGTTCACTCCTTTTTTATTATTATTTTTTTTTATTACTGAGTAGTGTTTCATTTTGTGGATACATCAAAGTTTATTTAATCACAGAAAAACATTTGGGTTGTTTCTAGTTTTTGTTATTACTAATAAACCTGCTATTAACATTCATTTACAGGTGTTTGTGTGAGCATACATTTTTAATTCTCTGTGATAACTGCCCAAGAGTATGATTGCTAGGTAATGTGCTCTAAGTACATGTTTGGTTTTATAAAAGGTTGCCAAACTATTTTTCAGTGTGGCTGTACCCTCTTTCATTCCCAGTTGCAATGAAGGGGAGAACCAGTCTCTTTGCATCTTTGCCAGAATTTGGCACCATCACCCTTTTTTATTTTTATTATTTTTTTAATTTTTTAAAAATGTTTTATTTATTTTTGAGACAGGAAGAGACAGAGCATGAACAGGGGAGGGTCAGAGAGAGGGAGACACAGAATCTGAAGCAGGCTCCAGGCTCGGAGCTGTCAGCACAGAGCCCGACGTGGGGCTCAAACCCACGGACCGTGAGATCATGACCTGAGCCGAAGTCGGACAGTCAACGGACTGAGCCACCCAGGTGCCCCATCCATCACCCTTTTTTAAATTACTATTTTATCTGTTGTAGTAGATGCACAGTGATAGCTCATTATGGTCCTAATTTGCATTTCCTTAATAGCTAGTGGTGTTGAAAATCTATCTTATCGTGAGTTTAGTTGCCCACTCTATCTCCTTTGTTGTGAAATGTCTCTTCATGTCTTTTGCCAATTTATAATTGGACCTCTTTTAAGTGTTGAGTTTTGAGAGTTCTTTATATATTTTAGATATTCCATTTTATTTGTGATAAAAATTAGCCTAACATATAGCAGCTAAGTATCAGTAAACTATCATGAAAGAAAATGATACACGTGAAGATAAAATCAATTTATGAATAAAGTAATTAGTTCTTGCTGCATAATTAGTGTGCTTTATATAAGTGACTGATTGCATGAATTATCTACTTTGACCAAATTGAAATGGACATATCTTCCATACTAAGTGAAGGAATTCCTATGAAGAAGGCTGTTAATACTTGACTGTCAATAGTTCAGATGCTTAAGCTTTATTATCTTTATTTATTTCTTGTCATCTGGCAAATATCTCTATAGATAGTGCCCTGTAGCAGGCAAAAAAAAACAAGTAAATACATAACAGTGAGGAAAAAAAGAGAAACAGATAAACATGTTATAGTGCCAAATATCACACTTTAAGTGGAAAAATGCATAACTAAAGTAAAAATTAAATCGGCTCAAGACTTATTTTCACATTTGCTTGTATACATTTATATGATATAAAAATATTTTAATAAGAGACTTCTCTAAAAATCAGATCAGTTTTAAGGTTGGATAAGTGAAATAATTCTCTGAATGTTGGAAAGAATTTCTTATTCTCCAAATATCTTTTATTTTACACCTCAAATTCTACTCTTAGAGGTTTAGTAGTAATTTATTAAACTCCAAAATTTTTGGGAGAGGTAGCACATTAAGATCTGACAATCAGTGCTTTATGGTATGAGTGGGAATAAATTCAGCAACATCTTTTCTCACAGGTAGGATGAGGGAGAAGTGTAAAAGTATCATAAAAAATAGATATCTGGAATATATGTGGCAGCAAAATGGAAACATGAAATTTTAGGTGCTGAGGATAAGATGTTATCCTTTAATGTAGAACCATAATTTTATAGACAATAGAGTATATAACACAATGAAAAGACTAGCTGAAAAACATTTTTTACCTCCTATACTTACCTTATAGATAGCAACAAAAAAACTATAGCAACACATCCCTTCATGTGCTCTTTCCAAAGATATATCTGGTGGCAAAGAACATCAGGAGTCTGAAGGAGGACAGGGCAAGCAAGTTCTGGGAAGCTGACTTTCCACACTTAATTCCTATTGGTTATAATCTTATTCATTCAGACCCTGTTTGGAGGAACTTGAGGAAATCTGTATGATCTGTATAGATTCTGACATTTATTAAATAGGTTATATAATAAAACATGTCATTTGATTAGGTGGAGAAAACAGATATGGTAAGCATGACCTGGATTCTAATTTTGAATTCCAGATACATGATGATAGAGTATTATCACTTTCATGTGCATTTAATTCATGGACAGAAATAATGGACAGAATTTTACATGAAGCATTAGTGGCCATAGACTGTTGGAAAATAGGCAAGGTAACTCAATTTCTGAAATATTTAGTGTTTAAATAAGTATAAAAAGTAGAATTCAGTACATTATCATGAGCTAATTTGTTTGTATTTCCAAGAACTGATTATTCTCCACAACTCCACTATGCCTAAAAAACGTAAACAGAAAACTTCACTTTTGTCACTTACAGTGGATCACTCAATTTTATATTTTGTATTTCATACACTTTAAAAATTTCTTGTGACACGTATCCTTTTTTAGGGGGTGGTATGAGAAACTCTAAGAAACACACTTAAATCTGTCCATTTTTAGCAATGATGGAAAACATGCCTCACCTGATTCTAAAGTAGTAACAATCACTTCAGCACTTGACTTTCCTTCTACGTATGCAGCACTTATGTTTCCAGTGAATGCTGTGATTACCACAGAATACCTTGTGAATATTTTCAAATCTTTAATTTCTATGGTCTTATTTTCTTCATTTGATTTGATGAAGGAAATATTAAATTCATCACTATCTACCTATAGGAAAAAATAGCTAGTAATTAAAGGAAGCAGCACTTAAGATCCAAATCACCAAACATAATAATAAAAAGCTACATGTGGTATATTTATCTAGCCAAGATTTAAATTATTTTTTCTTACAGTCAGATTGTCCTGGGAAATCTAAAATACTACTTTAACAGTTTCCTTATAAGCAATTATTTCAACAATCGAAAGTAGAAGGAAAAAAAAATCAACCAACCACAAGTAATCAACCCCTCCAGTGAACGAGTAAGTATCATCTTGTGTCAATGAAACTCCACTTTCTACTTTAATGTCTTATAGGAGAAAGAATATAGGCTTTGGTAATCAACCATTAAGGGTTTAAATTCCAATTTGGTCACGTAATAGTTCCTGTAGCATTTGACAAGTCACTTATGTTGTCTGTGTCTTACTTTCTCTGTATGTAAAACTGGAGTACTAACATCTATTTAAACTGTTGTGTTGCGGTTTAAAAAAATAGATCTGGGGGCGCCTGGGTGGCGCAGTCGGTTAAGTGTCCGACTTCAGCCAGGTCACGATCTCACGGTCCGGGAGTTCGAGCCCCGCGTCGGGCTCTGGGCTGATGGCTCAGAGCCTGGAGCCTGTTTCCGATTCTGTGTCTCCCTCTCTCTCTGCCCCTCCCCCGTTCATGCTCTGTCTCTCTCTGTCCCAAAAATAAATAAAACGTTGAAAAAAAAAAAAAATTTAAAAAAATAGATCTGAAGTAGCTGGCGCAGAGATTTTGATATTTCTTTTGACCGTGACCTACAAAAAGGAAACACAGGGGTACCTGGGTGGCTCAGGCGGTTAAGCATTCGACTTCAGCTCCGGACATGATCTCACAGTTTGTGGATTTGAGTCCCGTGTTGGGCTCTGTGCTGACAGCTCAGAGCCTAGAACCTGCTTCAGATTCTGTGTACACATACACACTTCTTTATCACTTAAAAAAAATTTTTGAGAAATACAACTTCTTTCTGAAATGCAGTTTGATATCTTCTGCTCTTTTAAATTTTATTCCAGTTCATTTAAAAAATTTTAGTCATGATGGCAGTTTGAAAAATTCCCATCTAGGACTATGCATGGCACTGGATAAGGACTCAGTTAATTGTGGTTGTTATAATTATTAGATGTGCAAAAATGAGCATCCTTAGGAGTATTAAATATAGTTGTATAGCGTGCTCAAACATACTATGTCTTTGATGGAGAGTCTGGCCTAATCACTGCAGGGATTAAACATAGCTAAAATTTTTAGCATTAAAAAGAAGGGCCTTTCAGGGTGACTGGGTGGCTCAGTCAGTTAAGTGTCTGAGTTGGGCTCAGGTCATGATCTCACAGTTTGTGAGTTTGAGCCCTGCATTGGGCTCTGTGCTGACAGCTCAGAGCCTGGAGCCTGCTTCAGATTCTGTGTCTCCCTCTGTCTCTGCTCCTCCCCCACTCATGCTCTGTCTCTCTCTCTCTCTCTCAAAAATAAATAAACGTTAAAAAATTTTTTAAAAAGGGCCTTTCCTGAAATGAACATCAGAAAATTTGAAATCCTATAATACATCCCAATCTCAGGTATCTTAATTGAAGCACTTAAAACCAGACTGTGCACACTGTTCCCATTACTAGGTTCATTTTCAACTTGACCCTCCCTTGTAACTTTGAAAGGTTTTTGTTCAAAATATTCTTCAAATGCTCTTTTCTAAGAGATTTTTAACTTAAAGAAGATGTTACTATGAGGGATGTAGAAAAAGGCTAATAAATAATATGTGTATTGCAAAGTCAAATAGATTGTTCCCACCTCAGACAGAGATTTGAAGTAAGATGCCTCATGTCTCTAAAGTGGCAGAAAACAAGTCAGCATAGCAATACCATTGATCAAGTGCATGTACTCACTGGTAGAAAGTGTGTATGATTTAGTTAGCTGTTAATATTTAAACATCACATAAAAATCTTTCCTTAAGACTAGGCTTATATTCATGCTGGGTAACAATTATCTAGAGATGACTTATAGTTGACTTCTGTAATGGGACATAAGTGTCCAATTCATCACTGCCTCATCCAGTTGGCTTCATTTTGACTGCTCATTTACGTTGCTTGGCTGACCACTATACCTATCTGAACTCTGATTTTATAGAGTTGAGGTGAATTTCTCAAGATTCCATAGTTATTTAGTAGCTGAGATAGGATTTCCTTCCAAGTCTTTCAAGAATGCGGAACTCTCTACTACTACACCGGGCCTGATCATATAAAAGTAAAATTACACTATTCCAATGTCTTCCATTAAAACAGTGGATAACAATATTGAGGTAAAAATATGACATAATATGATTGTGATCTACTGTATCTTAAAAAGATACAGATACAACTTAAAAAGATACAGATACAGATCTACTCTATCTTAAATTCACTATCTTTCTTCACTAAACCTACCCTTTGTTATTGTTTCATTACTTATCCACTTACTTGAGACTGAAACCTCAGACCTTTTTGATTCATTGTTCTCTTTCTATCAATTCCAAGCTTGTTTGCTCATATTATATTTGATCATCAATTATTATTATGAAATGTGTCCCATCATTTTTGCAGTGTGGCAGTTTTAAAAGCAATGCCAGTTATTATTTGGTTCTATTTTCTTTCTTCTTCCTGTCCCATTTGCACCCTTCCCTACCTGTTACACCTCTATTCATTCCACAATCAATTTAACCTGCTCCTGAAGTCTTTTCTGTGTTGTATGACCCTCATAATAAGAACTTTAATTACTTTGCTAGTGTATATTTAGAAAAAAATTACATACTTTATACTCTGTAATTGGAGTGTAACTAGCTGTTAATACTCTGGTGTCTCACACCCTAGTGTGAGCTACTTGAGAGCGGAACTTTATGTTTTGCATCCTTATTTTGATGAAAACAAAACAAAACAAAAAATGTTTGTTATTTTGAAAAAATAAAGGGAATAATGAACAAAGGACTATAAAATGCATTAATTTCCAGTAGTATCACCCAGGGTGATATCTGTACCATAAATCTTTAAGATTGTCAATTTTTGCTTAATTTAAGTCTCCTAGGAAAAGGGTCTTATGTCTCTGTGGCTAGTACTTGGCAAAGGCCAGGCTATAGCCCTAGTCCTAAATTCAATGATATGTGTTCTTTCCTGGTGTAGAAGCCAATGATTTTTGAAGATAGATAATTATATATCCATGAAATGAGCGGCAGATAAGCTCGAAAAAGACAGTGACCACATGAAACTTGTTCACTTACACATAACCTAGCACTGAGCACAATGCTGGAATGTTGGATGTATTTAAAAGTATGTGTTGAATGAAAGAAAGAAGGAACTAAATGCTTAGTTCCAAGAATCCCAGGGAAACTATGAAGTGCTAGGATCTGTTTCAATACTTGCTCTTTTTGACTCAAAAGGTTTAGATGAGCATATATTTCAAGCTGGCAAATTTTATTTGCTACTTGATGGTTTTTCCTTTCTCCTGTCACACCATTATCTGCTGGTTTTAGCCAGGTCTTAACTATTGGAGAATTTATAATTTCTGTGCCTCAATTCCCCTTTATGCAAAATGAAGACAACATATTTACATCAAAATGTTAGCAAAGGAAAGGTAATGCTGTGTAACTGATATAAAAATAAGCAGTTATAACGTTATACATTCTTCTCTCTTTCTCTTGCTCATTTTTCATCTCAATAAGAATGCTAAGAGAATGAAGTTATGAATCACTTTTTTAAAAAATGTTTTATTTTCCCTTCCTTTAAGCACAATCAAAAGAGAATTGTTTTCACGAAAAATAGGTATCTTTTATTTGACCAAACACTGTGTTATCATTTTATAATTTGTTTTTAATACATAGTCCCAGGGCATTTGTCGTACATGCTGATTACTATTGGCTAATTATGAACTAAAAGTCTTCACAAATAATGTTCTACAAAGGAAATCCCTTAAATTTTCTTTTAATCATGACAGGTCTTTTGAGATAGAAGCACTTCCATTTTAGAAATAATATAAAGACATAAGAAAAGTATAAAAGTTAAACAAAAGATAGGTAGAGATAGGCAAGAAAGGGGTAGAATTGCCCATAAATTACCCGACTTAATGCATTAGATGTCACCAGAAGAGAGGTCATCAGGTCCAGTGAAACCCAAGCAGGATGCTAACACAGTTTTTCCAATCCTCATCCTAGCTAAAACTCTGCATTATTTACATTGTTGATCATCCTATTTTAAGAGAAAGGTTTGACTCTCATTCTTGGGTTTCCTTCTGTCTCGATGGCTACTCTAGTCTGGTGACTTCAGTGACCTCTTATTTAAATGTTTGTATTCCCCAGATTCGATCTTCAGGTTAGCTGTTACAGAAGAGGTTCTTACTACATGTTCCATATTTAATCTCATCTCTTCCTATCATTTCAACTATCATACCAACACCTCCCAAATCTCCAAATTCAGGTTTCCTCTCCTGAGCTCCAGATTGATATATAATACTGCTAATACTGTCTTCATCTGAAGGTCTCCCAGACATCACAAACTTAGGGCATATAATACTGAATTCATTCCTTTCCTCTAAAAATTTCTTTCTCTTCACAGTTTTCCAAATAATATATCTTAAAATCATCCTCAATTATTCTTTGCACTCACCAACCACTGATTTTTTTTTTGCCAGATGCTGTAGATTTAAATTATTTTTCATTCTGTTGCCTCACTACATTTCCTTTGTCCTTATCTTTTCTTACCCAGTTACTATAATAGCTTCTTGTCCCCTTGCCTAATTTTGTACTAAGATTGCTCTATCCTCTGCAGTGCAACCATGCTGATCCTATAAAATAGAAATCTATATCCCAACACTGCTTTAATTCCTCAATTGACACTCCACTGGCCTTATCATAAAACCCAAACTCTGTTACATGTTATACAGTCTGCCTCCTGATCTAGCTTCTTTTCTCAGCCCTTTTCTTGAATGCTTTCACCAGGGATTCCTGAACCACTTGCTTTTTCTTGAGTCTTACTTTTCACACTTTTATTACCATTCCATTTTATGGTCTGCTTCAAGTATTTTTCAAAATTAAGCTCTGATGTTACCTTATTTGGGAGCTATTTCTCTTAATGTCTTCTCCCTTTTTGTATTGTGAGGTGTTTTTCACTGTATTTAAAAAAATTTTTTTTAATCTTTATTATTTATTTTTGAGAGAGAGAGAGAGAGTATGAGCAGAAAAGGGGCAGAGAGAGAGGGAGACACAGAATCCGAAGCAGGCTCCAGCTCTGAGCTGGTAGCACAGAGCCCAATGTGGGGCTCGAACCCATGAACCATGAGATCATGACCTGAGCCAAAGTTGGACGCTTAACCTACTGACCCACCCAGACGCCCCTGTATTTTTTTTTAATATGGAACGCTTCATAAATTTGCATGTCACTCTTGCACAAGGGCCCTGCTAATTTTCTGCATCATTACAATTTTAGTACATACGCTACCGAAGCAAGTATGTTTTCACTGTATTTTAAACCAATGTATTATTAATTTAATGACTGTTTATATATCTCATCTATAGCCAGAGGATAAACATAATGCTAATCATTCTAATCATACTTTATGTACACTTTTGGATCCTTACTATGTGTCTGACGATGTTTAAAGATCTTTATGCATATTTTCTAATATAGTCCTGACAAAAATCTTTGTACCCTGGGTACTGTTATTAATCTTTATTTTACAGATGTGTATAGTGAAGTACACACAGGGTGTTTGCCTAGGTATATGCTTCAGTATGCGTTTAGGGTCTAACAGAGCTAGAATTACAATTCAAATAGTCTGATTCCAAAATGTATATTCCTAATCATTCTCTATACCGCCTTTTGCAGAAGGTAAGACATGCCTTACCGATTTGACATCAATCAGATAGAATGTTGGTCCAGTAATGGTAGCAGGTTCACTCCAGCTGATGTTGATGCTAAAAGGTGATGTTGCTACCACATACACATTTTCAGGAGGACCATCTGGAGCTATAGAAATAGAAAATCAATTACCCTGAGACATGTGAGTTAGTATTCGCTACAATAATAGAAAAGGCCAGGAAAAAAGGATAGTTTTAATGAATTAATTATACATTATTTTGTAGTTCACAGCATGTTAAAGGCGTTGGCAAATTGAAAGAAGTAATTTCTTGCAATATAATTACTATACATAAACTTCCACGTGAGAGATAAATGATCATAAATATATGATTTTTGAACTCAAAACAGTACTTTGACATGTAAGTCTTACTATTGCAAAATAAATCTTTTCGAATAAAAGTTTTTATTTAAAAATAGATTGCTTAAGAATATCGTTTTAGGAAAACCTGCGGAAACATGTTTGGCTACAGAAAAGTGAAACTGGCACAAGGGAATTATATTTAAAATTGGGTTGCTTTTATTGTTTTCACTGAGGGAGAAACATAGGAAATAGGTTATACCAATGATATTATCACAAATGTAAACATTTCCCGCATTCATTATGATTCCAAACAAATTCTTTAATTTGTTCTATTTGTATTACCGTTGCTTTTTTTTTTAATCATGAGTGCAAAACAAGAGATAATATTTTAAGGTACTGACTACCGAAAACCCTTGTGTAAATTTTCAGTTTGCGAAACCGCTAGGAACTAGGAGGGTTAAGAAGGATTTAAGTCGCACTTGATGGGACATGCGTTTAACTAGGCACACTGTTGTGCGTATCTCTGGCCTCCTATGGCCTCTTGTCAATTCTTAGGACATTAAATGTTGGCAGATAAGTATTTCACAGTATTTCTGATTTTTAAATCCACAGGAGCAAACATTACTGAACAAATATTATTCCACAGATCCTGAGAAGGTATAAAGAAGAAGTTAAAACATACGTTTCCTCGAATAACTTATAAGAGCAAAACTGTGTTGTCTTGGTCAAACAACAAAATTTCTGGACCTCAGTTTCCTCCTCAGATGCATATTTCACAGAGTTGTAAAAGAACCATGAATTCAAAATGTGTGAAAGTGGCCAGTTAGTTTACTATTTGGCCCATCATTGTCAATTAGTACAATGTATTATAATAAAGGGCAAAGTTAAGATAAAGACTAGAAATACAAAGAATCGACTATGAGAGGGCAAAGGGTGAAGTGGTGAGTATAGATGGAGGAGGGAGTCTAGGTAAAGTTGCACAGAGGAGATGGGAATTGAATAGGCTTTGAAAGATGAGAAGGATTTCAATAATCAGAGGAGCAGGTTTAGGGGCACTTCTTTGCTAAAAGGATCACAGCCAAAGCCACAAAGACATAAACAGCAGGGTCCACAGACAGATAGAATTTTATCACTGTATAATTGCTTTCCTTGGTAATCTTATGTTTATTATTTTATACATTCAAAATTTATCCTAGGAAGGGGTCCACACACTTCATCAGACTGCTGAAGGAATCTATGGTACAAAAAAGATTCAGAATCCCTAAATTCAAGGAATACAGACTATTATAGAGAGACTGGTGTTCGTGGAGCAATATAGCAGGGAATAAACCTCAAGTAGTCCTTTGGGAACTAAGACAGGTTATTACAATAAATTTGAAGCTCATTCTTTAAATAATAGATTGTCATTGAAACTTTTGGAAAAAGGAATGATTTTTCTAGTGATTTAGGAAGAAAACTCAGGTAGCTATGAAAAAGGTAAGTGCTCTGAAGCACTGAGCCCAGAGAGGCTATTTCCAAAAAGCCAGATGAAATGGGATGAGATCCTAAATTAGGATAGTGGCACTAGGCATAGATAGGAAGAGATGAATCCTGGAGCTATTTATAAAATTTAATTAAAAAAATTTGTTTTAACTTGAGGCTGATTATATGTGGGTAAAAACAGACACAGAATATGTAGCAAAAGCTAATTCCCATGTTAATCAGGAGAATGCTCATAGAATTCACACCAACAGCATATTCAGGAACAGATAATGGTTTTGGTAGGGACAAGACTATGGAAGGAGATAATAATTTTCTGTTTGTACTCATTGAGTCAGACATTCACAAGGACTGAAATGCCTCACTGATGGTTTGAAGGATAAGCCTAGAAGACAGGACCAGGATGGAAAAGTTTTATTTTTGTTTTTGTTTTTACATTTCAGATAATTCCTTACAAATCAGGATAGCATAAACATGGCAGGCATATCTGGTTCACATGAGTCATATGCTCTGAAGAGAGCCAAAAGGTGTATTTCAGTATCAGTTATTTAAAATGTTAATAGTAGTGGCAATTCTTTAAACTATGAATGTTTTATTAGCACTTAGAATATGCTTCCAAGAGAGATATTATGTGTGGAATTTAGGTACCTGACTCAGCCCATAAAAATATATTTTAGTAGTAGCATTAAAATATTTTAAAACAGTATTCAGATATAACAACAGAGGAAATCTAGCAACCATAGCAAACCTGTATAGGGAAGTTTCTGTGGGAAAATGCCAAACATATCCTTCCTACATGTATCTTTTCTGATCCTTGTGCAACATTGACTCTCTGAACAATGACTCAGAGATCTAGTCCATATGGCCCAAGGAGGCATCCAGGAGAGAGAGTGAAAAGGGGATGCTTCAGGATTCCGAGATATGATGAGCTGCAAGGCACCAATAATGATAACAGGATTGGGAACGTGATTTCTCTGGTAACTAATGTGGAGAGATCATGGAATCCCAGCACTAACACACCTGTATATTCTGAGATCTTTAGACTTTATTATTTTTAATTGTATGATCCTAGATTTCTGAAAAGTGCCTCAAATTGTAGCATAATTCATTTAGATAATTACACATAACAAATGAGAGCTGAGAGCTCTCCTGCCACCTGCATAATTGTTTTTGGATGCCCTAACAGAATAACATATTTCATCTTTAAGAGTGGCAACCCTCTTTCTTTTCCAAGCTGGATATTCCTTAGAAATGTTATGCCCACCTTAACAAGCAGCAATGTAACAAACAGCATCCCTGAATCTCTTTATTCACAATGTTAAACGAGGAGTGGATAGGCTTCAGGGCAAGGTATACCATTACTGATCACTAGTGCACACTTTCCTCATGGAGAAATCCGCTTTGAAAATGTTAGATGATTTGCAGGTTTTAATGACCTATCCTCTGCTTTTGACTCTGTAAAAGGCGATAAGCTAGAAGTACAAATTTATTAAGACAACCACTAATTAATAATTGTTTTTATTATTTAACATTTATTAATCTTCTTGCACAACCTGCCTTCCAGGTCTGTAAGAAGCATTGTGGAAAGGAGCAATTTACTCACAGCCAACAAATTTAAAGTATAACATTTTAGGAACATATTTTAGGTTCCTTTTCTCTTTATTTATTCCCAAATGCTTTGCTGGCTTTTGGATGAAATGTATACATTCATCCAACTAACAAATATCGATTGAGCACCTTCTGTGTGCCAGACACTGGGAAGACACAAAGCCTATAAAAGTGATGGAAGTAATTGTGGACCTATCCATGTAGAGCGTCTAGAATGTAACGGCTATTCTTCACTGAAGAACTATTTATTGAACACCTACTACACGGCGGGCATTTTTGAAGTGCCAGTGATAGAGAAGAAAATCAAGGAGATGAAAATTCATAGAACCTCTATTTTAGTGGAGGGAGACAAATGATATTTAAGTAAATTATATACCATGCTAAGAAATGATATTCACTATGATAAAAAATGAAGCAGGGTAATAAGAATGGGGATGATGATGGGAGTTACTTTTAAATATGATGGTCAGGGTATGCCTCTCTAAGCAGGTTAACATTAAAACAAAGATTTGAAGGAGGTAAAGAAGCATGAGAATGTTTGAAGGAAGAGTGTCACAGACAAGAGTATAGCTAATGCTAAGTTGCTGAGGCAGGATTTTGCCTGGTGTCTTCTAGGAATAACAAGGACTCCAGTGATCCTGAAGCCAGGTCAGAATGAGAGTATGAGAGGAAATGGGGACAGGTTTGTGTAGGGCCTTTAAGACCAGTGCTAGGGTCTTTGTAAGAACTGCTATCATGGACAAAAAGACAATGCCATAATATATTTTCATAGTCTAAAGGAGCCCTATAGATTTTGACACTTGGTATCTAACTCATACCAGAAAGATGGGTCAAATTTAATTAGATCAAAAGAGGAAATATTATCTCCAGAATCGAATTCATATACCTCTATAAAGTATACCAATTCAATGGCTGTCACAACTAACCTTTAAACCAAACTCATTCTAGCAGTCAGGCAAGATGGTACATTATTGTTGCCCAGACATCACACACAGTTTACTGAGGATTTTCTGTGACTATGTGGATAGTAGCTTGTCTTTGGAAATGTTTCCAAGGAAATATGTCTACATCTCCTGTTTTCGGTAGTTTGAATCTTTTGGGTCTTGAGTGAGGACAGATCCAAAACCATTTCCCAAGGGAAACCTTGGCTAGTCTTGCAAGCTACAATGTCTGTAGACTAGCTCAGAAAGCAGTACTGAGGCCTTGCTTCAACTCTTGTCTTCCACAGTAAAATGTCAACCCTGCAATCGTTCCTTAAATACCAGTAATCAAACCCTCATCAGGGAGTGTTGTTACTCCAAGCAGAGCTGAGAGGAAAATGACATTTAAAGAGCATTCATGGCACACACTAACCACTCACACTACTAAATATTTTCAGTTCTATACACTAATCAATAATTGTCAAAACGCAAGATATTTAGCCCCTCACTGAGCTGTGCTTTCATGACACTTTTTGAACTTTTCCAAAGATTTTATTTTTTCTCTTTTTAAAGAAATAATCACTCTAAACAGCATTTGTGTTTTCAGTAAATTTGATGAAATTGCCTGTTTTGTTATACAAGTGTTTCCAGTGTTGAATCCTGTGTGAAAAATTTCTCTTAGAATATATTATATCAATTTGTATTCATGAAGGATTAGAATATAATGGGATAAGAACTCCTAAATCTGAACTAAAAAAAAAAAAGTAAACACATACATAACTAAACTGACATAGGAACATACTATATGAATATAATATGTAACTAATTACTTATTTCATCTGTATAAAGCAATTAAAGATACTCATTTAATTCATAGGTAATTTAAGAGAAATAAATAGAAAACCAAATTGCTCAAGTCTGTTAAAAAACAACATCTAATTATTTTAATAGTGTCTCAAATATTATAGTGTACCTCTAAGCATATAATATTTTGAAATTTCTTTTAGGTAATATTCTTTTGGAAATTGTCAAAATTCCAAAAATACATAATAAAATATAACCAGTATTTTTTTTTCTCTTCATTTCAGTGTGAAGTAAACTATTATTAGAGTCACATAAGGGAGAATGCAAAATTACAATTATAAATGTCAACCACAAAAACCAAGGAAGTTTAAATCCTAAAGGCATAGAGAGTTGAAAATATGCCACTTTAAAAGCTTAGCAATGTATAAGCATCTTTGGGAGACTTTGTTTGTCTCTCCATAAACTGTCACATTCTGATTTAGGATTGTTTGTGAAATGAATCTAGTCAGTAATGGGCCAAGATATCACTATACCCTTTCTCTTATAAATCACAGCAATTTACTCAGTAGGAATGATCTATCTTTATTCTCTCATTCCCCATAATCCAATCACTTCCTCTCATAAGCACTTTTCCCCTGGTTTTCACAATAATGCATTTTCTGTAACTAACAACCATAATTTCCTGATTATCATGCTTCTATCCTTGCACAGGAATGTGGGTCTTATGTGGGTCAGGGTCATCTTTCCCATCCATCTGTGTCCCCGTGCTAAGTGTGTCAGCTGAAAGGTGAGTCTGGATAGACCATCATTTTGGCTAGTACATATAAGAGTTTTAATGCCCCTAAGTCTATATGCCAGTTTGATTAAGAACCATATATTTTGGTATGTCTAATACTATTCTTTCAGAATAAGCACATTCAAAAACTTGTTAGAACTTTGCCTTTTGCAGATCCCTGAAAATTTAATGATGAAAAATGTTGTACAAAATACTGTATAGTTTTTAGTGTGCCATGCTAGAGTGACTTTCCTAAAAGAATAAATATAAACAAAAGATTTGACAACTCACAAGACAGAAAATATAGAGCTCTCTACACATGTAATTTAAATTGTATATCATTTAAGTTCAGCTAAAAGTTTATTTTAAGGGCCTACCCTTCAGGGTATTTTGGTTTCAGGATTTGGTACAGTGGACCACCAGATTCCTACCTACCATCATCAATAAATGAGAGACTCCATTCTTCCTCAGCATATACAAGTATTAGCCCCTGGGACTGAGTTCGCTTTGACTTAGCACACTTTTAAAAATTAGCTTTAAGTTTTACATGTCTCTCAGGACTAGAGGAAGTCTAATTGGATGGTTTAAGTAGATTCCTTACATTTTAAATAATTCAGCTCATCAAGGGACCTAAAGAAATTTAGCAATTAGATTGACTATATTTATGCAGGCCAAGAGCATCTCAGGGCATATCCTACTGGTTACAATACTACACTAATCAGCTGTCCTTTCTTGGTGTTTAATGTTTCTCTAAACTCTGGTGATCTCATTGCCTCCTATGGGACACTATGACTGGTGTATAAAATATCTCCTACCATTCCACAAGACCTTAATTTTGTTTTATAGTGAGATTTCCCAACAGCAAGATAGCATCACAAAGGCAAATATTATCAGCCTAAGAATCTGTCTAATCAGACTGTTTGATGAATACTGAGAATGATTCATGGATGCCCATAGTATTAGACCTCATTGAATGACCATTTTCTGTGATGTGTAATGAGTAATTTTCTGAGTCATTTCAATCTGGCTTAAGTTGAAAAAAAATACCAAATACATAAAACTCTCACTTCTAATACTAGCCAAACCAGTTAAGAATAAAAGTATTCTAATATTAGTACTATTGTTTTTAGGATCAGATAATACATCTTTTTCTAGAATAGCATTACGTCTACAAAATAACTTTCTTTTTTTTTTTTTAATTTTTTTAACGTTTATTTTTGAGACAGGGAGAGACAGAGCATGAACAGGGGAAGGTCAGAGAGAGGGAGACACAGAATATGAAGCAGGCTCCAGGCTCTGAGCTGTCAGCACAGAGCCCGACACGGGGCTAGAACTCGCGGACCGCAAGATCATGACCTGAGCCGAAGTCGGCCGCCTAACCGACTGAGCCACCCAGGCGCCCCTATGAAATAACTTTCTACAACAGTTCTCAAAATATGGTCTCATACAAGCAGCATCAATATTATCTGGGAAGTTGTTAGGAAAGAGCATTCTGCGGTCACACCCCAGACTTCACGGAATCAGAAGGCTGGATAGGGATTAAATTACTGCTTTTGTGATAGTTAAGGAAGCAGTGGAGGGTTTGGGATCTTGTGGTGATAGATGTGGAAATATGCATGCAGCCAACACACACTCCCCAAAGTGGTCTCCTCCTACCTTCCATTTATTCTGGAAAAACTATGAAGAGGTTTCTCCCTACTGTCACTCCCTCCCATTTCCAATGTGCCTAGAGTAATAACAGGCCATCGTGTTCCATAAGAACGTAAGAAAACATCAGTTCTACAGTAACTTGAAGCTCCGTGAAGGAACCACTTGGAATAATTCAGATGAGGCTATCACCATGATGGAGGGTTGGGGTCAGGATAAATGTTCCTATTTCCTCCTTCCCTTCATTGTATGCAGGTATAATCAGGGTAAAATAACTATCAGGTGTATCAGTAAAGAGACAGAAACTAAAAGTGTAAAGAAAAGTCCCATCCAATGTGTTTGGGAATAGAAATAGTTGCATTATACACTAGAAGCTAGTATAATATCTCCTGGTCTGTTTTAGTCCCAGTTGTCAAAGTTAATAATATCACATAGTGATAATCCTTAAAATTTCTTTTCACTGTTTGTCTTAGTTATTTTGCTGAAAAAGACATTGCATTTGCTTATGCAAATGAGATTTCAAAATATTTTTATTTATATTCTGGAAAACTTGCTTAAGGTTTGGCAAACTTTTTTTTTGACATTAAATATGGAGTTGGAAGCTTTCGTAAACAGCTTAATTTTATATGCCTACTATTATTTCCTTTAAATTATGATTTCACCTGAATATCTTTTCTCTGCAATCCTACTTAGCACCCCTCTGCTTCTTTTTTGTGGTAGTTTTATGTCATCAGGAGGCTTTACCCAAGTCCTAGTTAAGATCTAAGAGCACAGACTCTACCCTAGAAATAACTGAAATTCATGAATGAACCAATGTGTGTAAAGTTCTTAGAACAGAACCAGCACAGAACAAACACTTGATAAGCTGTTGTCATTATTCTTAACCACCCAGCCAAGGGCTCTCAATTCAGTTACTGGGCCCAACCAAAAAGTGCCCTAAACTACTAGGTATAGCAATTATATGGTCTTTTCAGATTTGGGAGTTTTCCATAGTCAAATCAGAGTTCTCCCAACTTTCTTAGTAAATGTAGAAGAAAATGAAGCTGAATTTTTGTTGACCCAGGGCCTAGTATTGAGGCAGACCTGAACTGAGCTTAATGACTGAAAATCACAAAGAATTAAGCCTAACTTCACACTTCTTTCTGAACGAAGAGAAAAAAGATTCTCAGGAGAGTCCAAATAAATATAATTCAACACGAGATTTGAAGTTTGAGATGAGAAAGTCAGAGAATTCATTTGAATATTTGAAGGATAAAATACAGCTAGCTATACTTAGGGGAAAGGTATTTTTTCTCAATTTTTTCTTGTGATAACTTAATGATTTAAAAAATAACTGATGATCTTTATAAAATCCTTTTATTTTTATTGATTTTGATGAAAAACACATTCTATGTAGTTATGTAATGGAATTTCAAAATATTTTTATTTAAACTCTGAAAACTTGCTTAATAACCTACCAAAAGCCCTTCTGAGTTAAATACATAGTGGGATGTTCTATTAAATTCTTTAATTTTATATGCTCACTATTATGACCTTTAAATTATGATTTCACTCAAATATCCTTTCTTTGTAACCATACTTAGCAGCCCAAATTTAGATGTTATTCTTCTCTGTTTTCTTCACGGACTATCAATCTCTTATGATCCCAACTTACTATACAAATTCATTAACTTTAGTACCTCAGTTAATTGTTTAGATACTGTTAGTGCTTCTAAAATAGGAATGCATTATTTTCCTTTATTGTTTGAAATATTTCTCAATTTATTAAATGCATATTTCTTTCCTACATGCAGTTATCATACTCCCTATATTAATAAAAGTTAAAATAAAAACAGTATCAGCAATATAAAATAGACTAGTTTTGTGAAATAAAAGAAGCTGAACATGTTAAACATGGACAGTAACTGGGAGAATTTTAATTTTGGCTATAACCATGCAAGTATTTGAAAGACAAGTTATAGACCAAAAAAAAATTGAAGAAAGTAATTAATATGAACTACTTTGCAATGGAGATTTTGGACATTGAAAAATTTGCACATTAAGTCAAATGTCTTCCTTGAGTCCAAATGCCATACTCATTTAGTCTTAGATACTGAGTAGGCATGGAGGGTAGAAACATATATATATATAACATAATCACCTAGTCATCTCTGCTTTTAAGGAGCTCAGAGTTCCACAAAAGAGAGGGAGAGAAACAATTATGAAGCAATATGTTCAATACTTTAGAAACAATTTTTAGATGTGTGAGTGGAAAGAGGAACTCATAGAAGGCTTTGTAAAAGAGATGTTTGGTGTGAAACCTAAAGAAAAGAAGCTGGTCTCCAAAAAGAAGACAGGATAGTAAGAAAGAATAGCAAAGATTCTGGAGCACAAAAGAGATAGAGCAAGGCATGTATGGAGAATATAATGCAAAACCATAGATGATCTTATAGAGCATACTAAAAAGTATGATTTTTACACAACAGTAAAATAGGAAACTATCAAAGATTTTAAGCAGGGGAATAACATGGTCAGATAGGTATATTCCAAAGCTAGATTCAGGTAAAGGGTAGAGAAAATGGGACCAGAAAGACCATTTAGATAACTTTTGTAATAATCTAGGAAATGATTTTTTTAAGTTTATTTGTTTACTTTGAGAGAGAGACAGAGGGAGAGAGAGAGAGGGAATCCTAAGCAGGTTCTGCACGGTTTGCACAGAGCCTGATGATGTGGGGCTCAACCTCATGAACTGTGAGATCATGACCCGAGCCAAAACCAAGAGTTAGATGCTTAACTGACTGAGCCACCCAGGTGTCCCTCTATGAAATGAATTTTAAGGGTTTCGATTTAGAGACTCTTAACAGAGAAAAGTACATTTAAGAAATACTCAGAAAGTAAATTCAGTAAGACTCAGGTATGTACTTGGGAGTGAGGGATAGCTAGAAAGAATTAAGAATAATTCCTAGATGACTGGCTTGAACAATTAAGTGAACGATGGTATAATGCACTGCAACAGGGAACACACATGTAGGGAAGGTTTGCAGTGGGGCAGGGGCAATGGTAATAATGGGGTCTGACATGTGTGTGGAAGTAAGCAGTCATACCAGTAACTTCAACATAGGTCTAGAAGAGAGATGTCCTCTTGAACTACACATTTGAGAGTCTCAGGCAACTAACTGAGAAGACTTTCAACAGCATCTAACAATTTCACAGAAGTACAATCATCATGTCTAGAATAAATTATATCCATTTCCTCTAGTGTCAGCAGGTTAGAGCCATTCTAAAAATGCATTGTCACCAAATGGGCTTCTTTATGTCTTGCATTATATTTTCCCATTTATTCTTGGCTAACATCTCTTCTTGCCATTATGTAATTGCTTCTTTATAGGAGGGATAATACCTACCCTTGTTATGATAGCACTTATCACATTATAAGTACATTATACCATTTAGAATAAATTAAGGAAAATAATTGAATATATATTAACATTATAAATGTTATATATAATTGAATATATTATATACATTATATATCATGTATATATATATACATTATAAACATTATATATAATTGAATATATATATTCAATATATATATCCAATATATATATAATATATAATTATATATAATTGAATATATATTAACATTAAAAATGTTAAGGAGTATTTTGCCCTCTATTTGGTTTTTCTTCTTTTTAGATCATAAAGTTGCATTCCTTGGAAGCCTCTTTGATGAAGCATGTTTTGTTGAATTTTTTTAACCTAACAGATGTTTGGGTAGTTAAAATTCCTCATGAGTATGGTATCCTGTGGTTTTCACAACCTAAGTGTTACCCCAGGAATTTTCCTTTTTTGCTGTCTTCCAGTCCTGGTGGTCTATAGGAGATGCACATTATGAGAGTCCCATTTCATTCCATACTAATTTCACACCCACACTCTTTTAAAGTTGTACATTTCCTCAGCATTATAAGTACTTATTGTGCACCATGGAGATATTTAACAGCTTTCCATTCATTCTACATTCCTCCCCCACACACAACTCAAATTGCTTTTGAGTATAAGGGTTAATCAGAAGAAAAAAAAAGATGAGTAAAATTATCTGCAAGAGTTTAATGTTTCAAGTTAAATATTTCTGTCATTTGTAATTTTTGTGATTATGTTTGTATCTATACACACTCAGCATGAAGTAGAGAGTTATGGCTATTATACAGATGACTTAAGGAGAAAAGCAATTTGGCTTCAATTATCTAGATCAGAGTATGTGGGAGAAAGAAATATTAGCTTGCGTTGGCTGAATATTGTTTCCTTTATTCACTCTAGTTTACAGTGGTAGATTCAGATTCAGAAAGTAACCCAAGTTAATTCTCACTTTGCTTCCTGGATTTTCAATTTAGTTGCTCTTCTTTACGAGCTTAAAGAGAGTTAATATTACATATTTTCTTATTCTATATGCCGTTTTGGAACATTTTATATTTATCATTCAGACTGGGTGGTCTAGAGTTATTCAATTTTGAAAAAGTTGATAGCAAACTAGCCATTAATTTCTAGCTCCTTATCAAGAAACTCCAGGTTTTGATATGAGGTTTTATTACTAAGTGCTTGGGTGCAACTTGATGCCATTACAAATGTCACATCTGAAACAGTGATTTATACTAATTTATATTGTTGTTTAGTCTTTCTTAAATTGAGAGAAATTACTCATTTTAATCATTTTATCTTCTTATACCCTATTATTAAAGAACATAACACTTTTTAAAATAATGATATCTAATACTAAAATTATTATTTTTCTCCATTCAGGTTACTTTTTATGTTTGCAAAATATCTTTAATGTTTTTCATCTTTAATATTCAGAATAAATATCTAATCTTTACTTACTTTCTATCTTAAAAAAGCATTACTACTTTTCGAGATTTTTGTGCTTGACTATTTTATTTTATTTTTACATCACATGTTAGTTCACCATATACATTATCTGGCAATAATACATGTAGTGTCTTTTGTCTTTCACATCAAATGTAATCTCAGATTATGTCTCCTGGGCTTAATATAATAAATAAAATTTTTCTTTCACTGTATAATTATGAAATTCAGATATGTGTGTATATAAATTAAATATATACACACACATTAAAATCAACTAAAATTCCTAGCTTTACCTACTTTCTTATCTCTAAGTATGTATGTATTTCTGTTTTCTAGTTAATTGGGTTAGAAGTTATTTCTTTTCAAAATCAACAGGTTCAAAATAATGATATGTTTTAATAAACCAACCCAAATTTGATTGTCCCATATTTTTCTTTAGATATAAAATTTAGAAAAAATGTCTTCTTTATTCCTGAGACTAAAAAAGTAACTAACTCATTCTCATTCTCATAACTTACACAATTTCCTATTCGCACACACATATAGATATTCAGATGAAAAGCTAGTAAGTTGGAAAATGCCAAGAAAAATCATGTTGTCACAAATTCTGAAATACATAAATCTTTTTACTTTTCTTTCTTTAAATTTTTTTAATGTTTATTTATTTTTGAGAGAGACAGACGCAGAGACAGAGTGTGGGGGGGGGCGGCGAGGGAGGCGGGGCCGGCAGAAGGAAAGGGGGACAGAATCCCAAGCAGGCTCCAGGCTCTGGGCGAGCTGCCAACACATAGCCTGCTGCGGGGCTCAAACTCACAAACCGCGAGATCATGGCCTGAGCTGAAGTTGGACACTTAACCAACTGAGCCACCCAGGAGCCCCGTTTTACTTTTCTTTCTTAATTACCATGGTAGAAAGGCGATTCTCTATGTATACTCTGGAATTAACATAGGGAAACTCTTTTATTCTATTGATAAACAACAGAGTAGAAAATCAGCTCTCAAGCATAAAGAAAAAGATTAGAGAGGGAGGGAGCCAAAACATAAGAGACTCTTTTAAAAACTGAGAACAAACTGAGGGTTGATGGGGGGTGGGAGGGGGGGAGGGTGATGGGTATTGAGGAGGGCACCTGTTGGGATAAGCACTGGCTGTTGTATGAAAACCAATTTGACAATATATTTCATATTAAAAAAAAAGAGGAAGGGAATAGGAGTAGTATAGAAAACCTACTTATATATTGACAAACATCTTCATACCTAAGTATTCTCTAATGGTGAATTCAAATTGTAGCAATGAGATACTAGATCCAGAGGGAAGAAAAATACCGGATAAAAGACAAATTAGTGCTCCATAGAGAGGCACTCTATGGATTAGTCATCAATTAAAGACCTGGAAGCTGGCATGAAGAAAAGCCACGATTACTCTCCACTGCATCAAGAACTAATCAACCAACCAACCAACGAACCACCAATGGCAAAGAAAGGCATCCTGGTAAAACTAGGAAAATAATGCTATAAAAAAAAAAACAAAAACCAACCTCACACTGCTTGTGAAAAGTTTGCAACACTTTACCATTATTCTTTCAGACCAAAATGAGCAAAATATACTAGTAGGAAATTGAAAATGACTCAATGCTAGTAAGTGGGTCATAGATATAAAAAGGGGGTAAGGAGGAGGGGGAACTAGGGTGGAAGCAATGATGTTCAAATGGAAAAATTCCTAAATTTGCACATTAAGAATGTGGGATTCTTTAAAACCTCAACTTTACAGTTTCATTTACCAGATTCTGAATTAATCATGCTAATCATCATTCTATGCTAATTGAACATCTAGTCTTATATCTGGAGTGCATGAGGAGATGATGCATGTGGAGAGCCCACTTGCTGGCTCACCGTAGTGCCCCAAAGCAGGTACTATCTGAGTGAGATGACTGTAAGGAGTAGGATGGGAATCCTCAGGGTTAGCAGATGCACAGGCACACCGTCTATTTTAACCAAAGGCTACAAATTAGCTTCCATAGGCCAGACCTGGGCTATTGATGTGCTTAGTTTGAACAACTAAATGCTTTTATATTAAAAAATAATTATCACAGGCAAGAAATGGAATGTTTTCACATAAAAAACCTAAATTTCCCATTTCTCTGAGAACATCAGAAGTCCTGATAGCACGGCCTGCTTATAGGACACTCATCAGACTTTAGACAGCACATTCTCTGTTAATTTGTCACAGCTTCCACCATTCCCAACTGCCTTATAACATCCTGCTTCAATGACATGATAATATACATGGAGAACCCGATAGACTCCACCAAAAGTCTGCTAGAACTGATACATGAATTCAGCAAAGTCGCAGGATACAAAATCAATGTACAGAAATCAGTTGCATTCTTATACACTAATAATGAAGCAACAGAAAGACAAATAAAGAAACTGATCCCATTCACAATTGCACCAAGAAGCATAAAATACCTAGGAATGAATCTAACCAAAGATGTACAAGATCTGTATGCTGAAAACTATAGAAAGCTTATGAAGGAAATTGAAGAAGATATAAAGAAATGGAAAAACATTCCGTGCTCATGGGTTGGAAGAATAAATATTGTGAAAATGTCAATACTACCCAAGGCTATCTACATATTCAATGCAATCCCAATCAAAATTGCACCAGCATTCTTCTCGAAGCTAGAACAAGCAATCCTAAAATTTGTATGGACCACGAAAGTCCCCGAATAGCCGAAGTAATTTTGAAGAAGAGAACCAAAGCAGGAGGCATCACAATCCCAGACTTTAGCCTCTACTACAAAGCTGTAATCATCAAGACAGCATGGTATTGGCACAAAAACAGACACATAGACCAATGGAATAAAATAGAAACCCCAGAACTAGACCCACAAACGTATGGCCAACTCATCTTTGACAAAGCAGGAAAGAACATCCAATGGAAAAAAGACAGTCTCTTTAACAAATGGTGCTGGGAGAACTGGACAGCAACATGCAGAAGAATGAAACTAGACCACTTTCTTACACAATTCACAAAAATAAACTCAAAATGGATAAAGGACCTGAATGTGAGACAGGAAACCATCAAAACCCTAGAGGAGAAAGCAGGAAAAGACCTCTCTGACCTCAGCCGCAGCAATTTCTTACTTGACACATCCCCAAAGGCAAGGGAATTAAAAGCAAAAATGAACTCTTGGGACCTCATCAAGATAAAAAGCTTCTGCACAGCAAAGGAAACAATCATCAAAACTAAAAGGCAACCAACGGAATGGGAAAAGATATTTGCAAATGACATATCGGACAAAGGGCTAGTATCCAAAATCTATAAAGAGCTCACCAAACTCCACACCCAAAAACAAATAATCCAGTGAAGAAATGGGCAGAAAACATGAATAGACACTTCTCTAAAGAAGACATCCGGATGGCCAACAGGCCCATGAAAAGATGCTCAACATCGCTCCTCATCAGGGAAATACAAATCAAAACCACACTCAGATATCACCTCATGCCAGTCAGAGTGGCCAAAATGAACAAATCAGGAGACTATAGATGCTGGCGAGGATGTGGAGAAACGGGAACTCTCTTGCACTGTTGGTGGGAATGCAAATTGGTGCAGCCACTTTGGAAAACAGTGTGGAGGTTCCTCAAAAAATTAAAAATAGACCTACCCTATAACGCAGCAGTAGTACTGCTAGGAATTTACTCAAGGGATACAAGAGTACTGATGCATAGGGGCACTTGTACCCCAATGTTTATAGCAGCACTTTCAACAATAGCCAAATTGTGGAAAAAGTCTAAATGTCCATCAACTGATGAATGGATAAAGAAATTGTGGTTTATATACACAATGGAGTACTACGTGGCAATGAGAAAGAATGAAATATGGCCCTTTGTAGCAACGTGGATGGAACTGGAGAGTGTGGTGCTAAGTGAAATGAGCCATACAGAGAAAGACAGATACCATATGGTTTCACTCTTATGTGGATCCTGAGAAACTTAACAGAAACCCATGGGGGAGGGGAAGGAAAAAAAAAAGAGGTTAGAGTGGGAGAGAGCCAAAGCATAAGAGACTCTTAAAACCTGAGAACAAACTGAGGGTTGATGGGGGGGTGGGAGGGAGGGAAGGGTAGGTGATGGGCATTGAAGAGGGCATCTTTTGGGATGAGCACTGGGTGTTGTATGGAAACCAATCTGACAATAAATTTCATATATTATAAAAAAAATAACAGCCTGCTTCATTCATTATAGTACCCCTTCACTTAACTTCCAGTTGCCCTGGGACTTAAATTTTTAAAAAAAATTTTTTAATGTTTATTTATTTTTGAAAGAGAAAGACAGAGACAGAGACAGAGATGGAATGCTAGCAAGGGTGGGGCAGAGAGAGAGGGAGACATAGAACCTGAAGCAGGCTCCAGGCTCTGAGCTCTCAGCACAGAGCCTGATATGGGGCTCGAACTCACAAACTGTGAGATCATGACCTGAGCTGAAGTCCATCGCCTAACCGACTGAGCCACCCAGTTGCCCTTCTGGGACTTTAAAGTTTATTCATTCAGTCAATGTATCATTTTTGAATCAAATCTTCATGTGTGATTTTTATTTATTCCTATTGGCTGATGAAACTAAAACTCCTACTTTACCTACTTTCTTATCTCTAAGTATGTATTTCTTTCTGTTTTCTAGTTAATTGGATTAGAATAGTACTTCTTCTCAAAATCAGTAGGTTCAAAATAACCATATTTATTTAATAAACCCAACCCAAATTTGATTGTTCCATAGTTTTCTTCTCTGTGTTATGGCACCATCATGCTCAGTATCACCTGAACTGGAAGACAGTTCATTCTCCCCTACCCACTTCAGCTTATTAAATCAAGTTTCACTCACTTAGAAAATATTTACTGAGTACCTACTCTTACCAGGAACCATTCTCTAGGCAATAGAAATAGCAATGGTCAAGACAGATTCTAAAAACAAACAAAAATAAAAAAGCTATTGCATAATTATAAATGCTCATTAAGGTAAGATGGCATTCTAGAAAAATACTGCAAGGCTATTTTAAATTGGGTGGTCAGAGAAATCCATTTTGGGCAGGAATCATTTAAGTAGAGGTATACATTATGAAAAACTGCTCATGTGAAGATGGAAGTAAAAGAGTATTCCAGTCAAAAGGAAGAAGGGGTGCAAAGGCCCAAGTTCTGGGAGTCAAATGCAATTAAGCAACAGAAAAAGTAAATGGTGAGTATAGTGAGGGGAAAGTAGTTACAGATGAGGTTAGAGGGTTAAGTAAGAGCCAGGTCATGTAGGGCTTTGTTAATCCTGTTAAGAAATTTGAATTTTATTCTAAAGTAATGGAAATTCTTTGAATGGCTTTAAACAAAGAAGTGACATCATGTGATTTAGGTTTAAAAAGATGGGCCTAAAAGCTCAGGAAGTCAGTAAGAGGTCAATGCAGTGGTAGTAGTAACAAGGATAGGACTGGTATTATAGCAATGCAAATGAAGGGATGTATTTAGATGGCACAGTTGAAATAAATCATTGGCAGAGTTGAGGAGGAACAGAATTCTGCCTAGATTTTCATTTTCTGCAACCAGATGAGTAATGGTGAACTTTACTGAAACAGGGAAGGTTGGAGGATGAAAGGTTTAGTGTTTAGACCACATTAACTTTCAGAGTTATATTTGACACACATGCCCAATGATGTCAGTTGACCAGGTACATATACTGATCTGAGTTCTAGGGAGGAGTCAGAGCTGGAAATAGATATTTGAGAATAAGACTTTAAAGCCATAGGACAGGATAAGGTTACTTCAAGGTCAGATCTCCTAAGGGTTGTGTGTTGAAACAGAAAAAGGTCAAATATAGATATATGGGCTCTCCAACACTTAGAGTTAAAAAAAAGTATGAGCAAAGAAGACTGAAAAGAGTTACCAGCGAAGATAGGAGAAAAACCAGAAGAGAGGATACTATAGAACCCAAGTCAAAGTGCTACAAGGAGCAGAAGCTGGATAATTGTGTTGAAGGCTGAATCACATGGATTCTATCTCAAATGTTGTGTTGCATTAACAAATATTGATTGGAATTTTATGCAAACATTATGCCAGGTGCTCCTGGGAAGAGTAACAAGAGGCACAATCAGGGACCTAAAAATAAAACTTCTAGATCAAAGTTTATTTCTCTATCTATAAAGATCTACAACATCTATTTATCACTGACAATCTGTGTGTGTGTGTGTGTGTGTGTGTGTGTGTCTTTGCACGTGTGTATGTTACTCTACCTATAGGTATCAAAAACTTTTAGGAAAATGTGATTTGGATTTGAAAGGAATTATTTAGTAACAGTTTTGATCAAGAGAGAAGAATGATAACTTAAGGTCCCTATTTGGATGGCTTATGTGGGATGGTGTTGAGATGGGCGACCCGGCCAACTTGAAATTTGCTATGGATATCTTGGGGTGGAAGTGGCATTTCAGATGGTGCAGCCACTCCTGAGCTCTGACTTGCAGGACTTGATTTATAATTTATTTGTTTTTTTATGGAAGACATTACGATTCTATGTAGATAGTGTTCAGGATAAATTATAGACATTTATTTACTTACTAATGGGTAGTTATAGTATCTAACCAAGTAGAGTAATCAGTTAGTTTTAAAATATAAAACTAAAGTAGCAAGAGCATCTTTACCTATACTTTGAGTGATTTCTATGGAAAAGCATGTAAAGAGATTTTTCTTGAATACAAAAGTCCTGAAAGATAGGTAGATAGCAGAATAATTTTGAAAAATTATTGTGTTTTTTCTCTGTATTTTTTCCTTCCCCATATCTCAAGCCAGGAGTTGCACTCATGGTATTTCCTTCCTCAGAATTTTATTAGGTAAAAAGCACAAGCTGAAAAGCTGCTTGCTGAGAGATCTGTCTCAGCTATTGCAAGAGTGTGTGTGTGTGTGTGTGTGTGTGTGTGTGTGTGTGCGCGCGCGCACAAGCGCACGCGCGCCTAAAGTCACTGAAAAGGTTGTAAAGTCTGGCTTAAAAGCAGCAAAGCATCTATACATGAAGGGAAAAGGTAGGCATGGACTAAGGGTGCTCAGTGGCAATCAGTATAGCTTAATGATACTACAAGAGAGGCACATAATGCTTTATTGCAAGAGAAGACTCTAGGACCTTGGTACAACTCTGAAAGCCTGAGAAAAGCCCTAACAAATAATGTTTGAAATTGAATTTCCCATTGGGATTCAATTAAATTAAAAACAAATGGTACTATGTGCATTAGTGTATACACTAATTCAGTTATTTTCATGTTCAGTGATTTTATACACAACTGTTTTAAGTAGAAATCATTAACAGATATCAATGTGTGTGTATATGTATTTACTTATAAGTGTGTAATACTTATTTCTTTTGCATAGAAGCCATTAAAATTCCATGTAGATAGTGTTCAGGATAAGTACCAGAAATTTATTTAGCTAATTATGATTAATGCTGTCTAAGCAAGTAGGCTAACTAGTTAGTTTTAAAAATAAAATTAAAGTTGCAAGAGCAATTATTACATATACTTTGAGTGATTTTTGTGGAAAATCATTCAAAGATCTTTTTCTTGGGGCGCCTGGGTGGCGCAGTCGGTTAAGCGTCCGACTTCAGCCAGGTCACGATCTCGCGGTCCGTGAGTTCAAGCCCCGCGTCAGGCTCTGGGCTGATGGCTCAGAGCCTGGAGCCTGTTTCCGATTCTGTGTCTCCCTCTCTCTCTGCCCTTCCCCCCTTCATGCTCTGTCTCTTTCTGTCCCAAAAATAAATAAACGTTGAAAAAAAAACAAAACAATTCAAAGATCTTTTTCTTGAATGCAGAAGTATAAATACACATACAAGATAATACTTACGGCCAGGCAGGGTTTGTGTAGATATCCAATTTGAAGCATTGCCATAACCAGCATTGGTGCTGGCAGCCACTTGGAATCTGTACCATCTAAATTTCTTTAATCCATACACTGTCTCTTCAGTTAGGTTAGCTTCATAAAGGTATTGGGTTTTATGATACTCAACACATTCTTCAGAATCCCATTCTATGCATTTCTGAGCCCGCAACTGAGTGGTGATCTTGTAATTTTGGAAGTAGCCAAGAATAGAGTCAGGTCTCATCCATGTTAATGTTGCACTAGTTGACTGAACATTAGAAAAAGCAATATTTGTGGGTACACTGGGGACTAAAAATTAAGGGAGAAAAATTGAAAACAATTAGAATTACCAAAAATTTTATAAATGGAAGGAAGAAATGGATTAAAAAATATGTCCCTATTATGCACCTAGTGGCAACTCTTATTACAACTGCCCTTAGATTAGTATCACCACATTTAATGAGCAGAACCTTAAGGTGATGCTTCAGAGACTGCTGGTTCAAACGGTAGAGGGCAAAACAACTGTGATTTTATTAATTCCCAATTTTGCTCCCAAATTCACTCATAAGAATCTTATATAAACTTACTTTGGCTTCATATATAAGTACTGGTACAAAAGAAAATTATATGCTCATTTAAACTTATATACTTCCCTGGGTATGGTCTGAGTTTTAATATTCAGTTCCCAAGAAAAACATACTCATATTTAAATGTCTATATAGGGGCGCCTGGGTGGCGCAGTCGGTTAAGCGTCCGACTTCAGCCAGGTCACGATCTCGCGGTCCCTGAGTTCGAGCCCCGCGTCAGGCTCTGGGCTGATGGCTCAGAGCCTGGAGCCTGTTTCCGATTCTGTGTCTCCCTCTCTCTCTGCCCCTCGCCCTTTCATGCTCTGTCTCTCTCTGTCCCAAAAATAAATAAACGTTGAAAAAAAAAATTAAAAAAAAAAAATAAATGTCTATATAGACACAATTACATCTTATACATAGTAAATGCTGAATATAAAATAATTCTAAATAAACAATATTATTAACTTGATTTATTTAATTAGCTGATTTTTATTTTATTTTGCATATATCTAAAACTGACAAAATCTTTTCTAGAATATCATGCAGCAGACTAATATTAATACACAGACTAAGGGGCACCTGGGTGGCTTAGTCGGTTGAGCATCGGACTTCTGTTCAGGCCATGATTTCACAGTTCGTGAGTTCGAGCCCCATGTAGGGCTCTGTGCTGGCAGCTCAGAGCTTGGAGCCTGCTTTGGATTCTGTGTCTCCCTCTCTGTCTGACCCTCCCCTGCTCGTGTTCTGTCTCTCTCTTTCTCTCTCTCTCAAAAATAAACGTTAAAAAATTTTAAAAAATACACAGACTAAGGTATCTGTCTATTACCCACAATCACATAGTCCTACTTGGAGTCACTTAATAGATTTCTTATTAACTACTGGTTTGCTATATGCATATCATGTGTCAGGCTCTGAGCCTGGTGTTAAGGATTCAATATACATAAGGCTTATGTCTTATTTTCAAGAAATAGCCATTCATTGAATTAGTAATAATACAAGCATGTTATGGTTAGGAATACGAAAGAACAATGCACTAAGTGGTATAAGCACTTTCTTCAACCATGCCTTTCCCTGTGTGTGTGTACAAGGGTTTTTGCTTAGAAGGCTGAGATAGAATGATACCAAGTGACTTGTGTGAAAATTATATAATTCACAAAAGCTGTATAACAATAGTCACATTTAAAAATAAGAAAATGAGGGGCGCCTGGGTGGCGCAGTAGGTTAAGTGTCCGACTTCAGCCAGGTCACGATCTCGCGGTCCGTGAGTTTGAGCCCCGCGTCGGGCTCTGGGCTGATGGCTCAGAGCCTGGAGCCTGTTTCCGATTCTGTGTCTCCCTCTCTCTCTGCCCCTCGCCCGTTCATGCTCTGTCTCTCTCTGTCCCAAAAATAAATAAACGTTCAAAAAAAGAAAATTTTAAAAATAAGAAAATGATGAGTTAGAAAACCCATTCATTCCTAAACATCATATGTTTTTTTTAAGTTTATTTACTTATTTTGAAAGAGAGCGGGGAGAGTGCACAAATGGGGGAGGGACGGAAAGGGAGAGGGCGAGAGAGAATCCCAACCAGGCTCCGCTTTGTCAGTGCAGAGACTGATATGCAGCCAGAACTCAGGAACTGCAAGATCATGACGTGAGCCAAAGTCAGATGCTTAACTGACTGAGCCACCCAGGTGACCCCTAAACATATCATATTAATTCAGGATTCAATAAATATCTAATGAGCACCTAATGTGTGTCAAGTGCTTAACAGCATTTACACAATAAAAGTATAAGTAAATATTGTATATAATATTTTAGATGATGATTGCTGTTATGGGGAGAAATAAGGAAGAAATAAGAAAGAGAGAGAGATGATCTAGGGATATTGAAATTTTTAATTGAGTAGTCAGAGAAGACGTGAAGTTCTAATCTAAGCTCTTTAGATTAGAAGGCATGAAGTTCCTGATGAAGGCTTGGGGAAAACCATGGGAATATTTGAAAAAAGGACATTCCCTGCAGGGGAAAATGCATGATTATAGGCACTAAGTTGGAGCTATGCTTGGTATATTTGGAGAATAACAAGGAGGCCAGTGTGGCTAGAAGGAGTTGCGGTCTAAGAGGAAATAATGAAAGCTAGATTGTGTATGACATTGTAGGACATTGTTAATGACTTTCATTTGAGCAGAGGAATGACAGGCTCTAACATGTTTTCATGGAATTGCACCAGTCACTGTGCAGAGCATAGACTGAAGGGAGATAAGGGTGAAAACAGGGACAGCAATTAGTAGGTTGTTGCAATGTCAACACAACAGATCATGATGGTCTGACCCAGATTGCAGCAGCAGAAATGAACAGAAGCTTTCAGATGCTGAACATCATTTGAAAGGGAGCTGACAGGATTTGCTGATGCATGACATGTGAGGTGGAAGGGAAAGAGAGAGTAGAGGAACGCCCTATGGTCTCTGGATTGAGCAAACAGAAAGATGAAGTCATTATTAACCAAGCTGGAAAGAGTAAGATTTGGGGAGAGAGATTAAGAATTTATTTTGAGCATGTTAACTTTGAAATGCCTATCAGATACCCAGAAAGAGATGTCAAATAGTAGATGGATACATTAGTCTGGAGTTCTGTAGAAAGGCCTAGACTCCAGTTAAAAATTTTAATTTCATCTTAAATTTTTATTGAATTATCTATAGATCTATTGCTTATATATTTGCCTAAATCTGGAAGAGAAGACAAAGTCTAATGCAATGGAAAACAAGAAGTAGATAACTTAAAGCCATATGAATAGATTAAATTACTCTATTTTCCAATACTAATAGTTATCATTGAACCTTACTGTATTTAATTAAACATTAACCTTCAAAGTAGCATTAAAAACAGAATACTTGATATGCTACCTACAACACACCCCTCTTCTATTTTTAGTTATGCAGAAAAGCAACTAGAGAAAAAGTTATTTCTAAGGAAAATATACCTTATAGAGGAATCAGTTTTAGATCTGATTAAAAAATAGAATTTCCAGGGGCACCTGGGTAACTCAGTTGGTTAAGCGTCCAACTTTGGCTCAGGTCATGATCTCATGGTTTTTGGGTTTGAGCCCTCCGTAAGGTTCTGTGCTGACAGCTCAGAGCCTGGAGCCTGCTTCTGATTCTGTGTCTCCCTCTCTCTCTGCCCCTTCCCTGTTTGCTCTCTCTCTCTCCCTCTCTCTCTCAAAAATAAACATTAAAAAAATTTTTAATTGAATTTCTATAAAAGGTAGAACTTCCATAATTTACTTAAATCTCGTAGCCACTAAATTTGAACTCAGACCACCTGAAGAGAAAACAAATTTAGACATATGGGTGATTTGAGGGTTCAGGAAAGTTTTAAGTGAAAAGGTGGCATGTGAGATAGAATTTCACTGATTATAAAGGTAGAGACTTAGAAGAGGGGGTACTGTGATCTAAGTCAAGTTCAACTATAGTTTATAATTCATATTGGCAATTACAAACAGAAAGGCTGTACAATAACTGGGGAACATACTGTGTTAGAAGGACTTACAGTTTGTCAAGCAATGGAAAGCTATCAAGGTGTCAGAGTGAGATGTTCAGAAATACATTTTATCAAGTCTTGTCTGGTAATTACACAACAGGAGAAGGGACAAATTTATAGACCACTGGATGTGTTCAGGACAAATAAGACAGTAGCAATAAGAAATAAATACATTTTTAGATCTATTTTGGTGGTTGAATTCATGGAACAGGCAAATGAATCAAAAGATGACAGGGTTAGAATTTGAAGGAAGTTTAGAGATGATCCTGGTCAATTTGTCTTTTTATGTCTGACCTTTAGGTAGGCAGATGTCCCCCAAGATTCCTGGCCCCTGTATACTCCCCTCCGTGCAGTTTTTCAACCAAGCACTGCTATAGGTGCTGATATGGAAAAGTTTTTTCAGCTGTAATTAAGAAACCAAATCAGTTAAGGAATATACTTGTGATAAGCCCTGGGTGTTGTATGGAAATGTTGAATCATTATAGTGTACACCTGAAGCCAGTATTACACTGTTAACTGAAATTTAAATGAAAACTTTTAAAAAATAAAAAATAAACAAAAGAGGCAGAGATTATCCAGTAGACCTGATTTTATAGCATGAGTCCTTTAAAAGCAGAGAGTTTTCTTTGGCTCATTACAGAGGAAGTAACATATTCTAGACAAGAGATATATTCAATGTACAAAAATTTATCCATTGCTGCTTTTGAAGAAGAGGGCCATATGGTAAAGAATCTAGGACTATCTTTAGAAATTAAGAGCAACCTCTTGGCTATGAGCCAGCCAGGAGATGGGAATCTGAGATCTACAACTGTAAGAAACCAAATTCTGCCACAAACTTGTGAGCTTAGAAGAGGATTGAGCTCCACATGAGAATACAGCTGAATGACACCTTGATTTCAGCTTGTGAATCTCTGGGTAAGGAATCCAGGCATAACATAGCCAAACTTCTGACCAACAGAACTGTGTAATAAGCAATAAGTGTTGTTTTAAACCACTAAATTTGTGGTAACTTGTGACATGACAATAGAAAACTAATATAATTTCCTCCTATAAAATGACCAATTTCTACTTTTCTGGCCTCTGCTTAAATATGTAGAGCAAAAGGAAACTCAAAATCTTGAGGGGCTTCTTTTAAAATTTATTTCCAGATACCTCTATTAGTTTGTCCTTCATTGGGTTTTTAAAATGTTTTTATTTATTTATTTATTTGAGGAGAAGAGGGGGCAGAAAGAGACAGAGAGAGAGAATCCTAGGCAGGCTCTGTGCTGCCAGTGCAGAGCCCAATGTGGGGCTTGATCTCATGAACTATGAGATCATGACCTGAACTGAAATCAAGAGTCAGACGTTTAACCTACTGAGCCACCCAGGTGCCCCTGTACCTCATTGTTTTGAACTGATAGTCACCCTCCTATAAATATTAATTCTACTCTGAAAACCCACCTTCAATAGGCCTAATCCTTTTTTCTTTTTTTAATTTTTTTAAAATTTTATTTTAGAGACAAGGAGAGGAACACACACAGAGAGAGAGAGAGAGAGAGAGAGAGAATGAGAGAGAGAGAGAGAGAGAGAGAGAGAGAGAAAATGAATCTTAAGCAGGCATCACACTCAGTGCATAGCCTGATGTGAGACTGGATCCCACAACTCTGGGATCATGATCTAAGCCAAAATCAAGAACCATATGCTCAACCAACTGAGCCACCCAGGTGCCCTCTAATCCTCTTTTCATTGCCACTTTGTTCCAACATGTACACCAAAGATCTAGAAAGGTTTTGATTCTACATTCATATCAATAAAAAAGATTAATTACTCCAAAACATGTATGCTTATTATTTATTATATACACATACAAATATCAATCTACATACTAGACTGTGTCTCTGAAGGTCTAGAGTAATGCTTGCAACAAAACAGGCATTCAATAAATATTTTTTTTTAATGTATGAGCAAATGAGTAAGAGAGAGTAACAGGAGATTTGATTTAGATAAATGGTCCGGAAAGGCTTTAATTTAATCAGATAACTAAAAGAGAAGATGTAGCTTCCTAGGTGAAAACATCAGGATGTGTTAAGATTCTGAGGGAAAAGAGAGTAGTTTTTAGGAACCCTTAAGAAACATATCTGAGTCCACAAGGACATGGATAAAGGTAGGAAGCTGGAGATAAAAGCCAGAATCAGATAATGTTGAGCCTTGTGAAGTGGATTCAAGATTTTTAGTTTTATCCCTAAGAGCAGTGGGGATACTTGAGAAGTTTAATATTGACTTTTCATCTGCATTAAAACCATAGACTCTCTTCTTTCCTGGGAAACAGGGAGTATTTCCCTCTCTTTTGAGTCCATGATCAACCACCCCTTCCATGTTCAATTTCCCTTACCTAGGGTTTACTAAGCAATTAAAGTGGCAAGAAAAAGGGATGCATTAGTTATCCAATGAACTGGAGAAGGCAAGAGTCTACCCTTTTCCTAATTCAACAAAAGGGATGACTAAATGCCCATGGTTCGATGACCAATTTTCCCCCCTCCAATATTCAGATCTTAGGAATGAAGACTCCAATGGCAAAATATGTTACATAGTAAAAATTTTCAGCAGATTAATTCTGGTTCACAGACCTTGTGTTTTCCAAATAAATAACACAGAGGGGGGAAAAGAGGTCTAAAAGGATAATAATTTAACTTGATAAGGAAAAAAGAAGAATTTTTTGTAACCTGACTAAAGGAAGAGGAACAACAATTGAGTTGCCCTCCATTTGACAGACACAGTGATGGACCTTCCACAGATACACAGTGTCTGGCACATACTGGGCACTCAATAAGTGTTGACTGTATGCATAAATTATGTTTCATTCAAACAGTCCTTTGGTTTTCACGTGGTGCAAAATTTTACGCACATATCCCAAACAAATTTATTTAGAAAGATAAACCAGAAATAAATCTAAGTCGAAGACAAATACATAGTATAACTCATAGACAGTTTTTTTTTTAAAGGCTACCTCAGTGGCACTCATAAATGACCAGCATTTATATGCGGTATCTTCTCTTTTGATGAACTGCGTGTTGAACTAGACTGTTTCAAAGCAACTGCCCTATTGAATTACAGATACAAAAAGGATTACACTCATTTTAGCATGGAGAATCGGATTTCCATTCTTTAAGAATGACTAAAAACCTCAATTTTTTTCTATCCACAGATGGTACTAATTTGAACACATCATTCCATGCTTCCTGGAGTAATCACACAGCTTGCTTAGATTTTCTAAACATGACTGAACTGTGATGAAGCGATCAACATTCACTGGCAAGGTATTCTGTAAATTACATTTTTATTCATAAATTACTCTTATCTGTGAAGTACTTTCATCATCATTGAAATGAAAGCTATAGAACTATATAAGTGACATTTGTTGTAGGTTGAACGCATGTCAGTTGTTACTGACTATTTAGTAGGGTTCCACTTAGAAGATGAAAGTGTGTATAAAGTGTAATTATTCTCTAAACTTCTGAACATCAATTATGAGCAGTTGCCAACCTCCCATGATAAGATTCTTATGGTAGTCTGTATTGACTTCTCACTGACCTGATTAAGTACACTAACATGAAAGACCAAGTTTCCTTAATTCTTTATTTATGACTATATTTTTATCTTCCACTGCAGAGGTACTTTCTTTTAAGCAAAACAGATGCCTGAAAATTTATATTTATAAATTATATTTATAAAATTTTAAAAAGTATGAACACAATGTTTCCTAGGTTATTAAGAATATTTTTGTCTCTACTAATTTTAAATAATCTACAGTCTTTTTAGAAACACAAAGTACTAATATGTGATCCTATACAAATAAAAGTACAGTTTACCAACACTAACACAGTATGAATCAATATAAAAATAGAAATTCCTACAAAGTTCAGTGCAAAAAATATTTCAGCCTACCAGATACAAATTTTGCACTAATTTGAATTTAATCAATAGCAATTACTGAACATTCACACTGAATGGTGTGAGCAAGTTATTAGTCTTAGGGTATAAGTTGTTTTTCATACACATATGAGAAGTAATTTAGCTAACAGAAACCACCACAAATAGGTGATGCCCAAAGGAAAGTTTCAGTGGAAGAATATCTAGTGGCTAATTTGGAGGAACAATTGAGAATCGGTAAATACGTGCTGGAAAAGATGTTTAAACACAATGAGTATGGGAAAGATATAAGTAGCTACAAATTGTCAAAGTCTAGAAAGTATACTAGACTGGAATAAAGAAAGTTTAAGGAAGTAATAAGAAAAAAGAGGGGGCCATAAAGTGTGTTATGTTACTGAAAGGCACTGAAAGTTTGAGAGGTGAGTTTAGGTAACTACTGGAGGCACTAGAGAGCAATCAACAGAATGAATTTGTAAAGTCTAAACTTAAGAAAAGCCTGAGCCTCCCCATAGCTAGTTAATAGGAAAAGTTTAATTTGATAGAAAGTGGTTAGATGTTGTATATATACAGTACAATGCAGATTACAATAATAACAAAGAATAATTAGAAACAGAGCTTTTAAAAAAGGCAAAAGAATATCAGCAGAATGTGATTATTTTTTTGGGCAGAGAAGAGTACAACATAGAATGAACCCAGGAATCGGGTCAACAGATAAAAAGTACACTGTACACTTCCTAGAGGGAGGCTATGATTTGGCCCTGTGTTACAGAAAGTAATACAAAGGAAAAACTCAAGATTGTAAATCCCTGTGATTATAAATAAAGAAAAATTAAATGAATAAGAAAATGCAATAACCTGTCACTGAGATGAGAGATATATTTCTCTCTCAGAAAAAAATCAGATAAACAGGTTACAATGTAATTTAATGAACAATATCCTCAACAACATCCTTACATAGTAAATGCCAAGTATCTTTAACTTGGCTCTTTGTTACAATGTCTCTCAATGTGACTGAGCAGAGTAACTATCAAACATGGTTTTGTACAACTATTTCTTCAGAGGTTCTAATTATTCAGTTCAGGCACTCTTCTCTCTAGCAGTCTGGCTTACTCCAGAAATATATTTTGGAGTAGCTGGGCCAGAATTTATCAAAATAAACATGATTTCAGGTGGTGTTACAAAGCTGGGAATATGGAATGACACACTGTTATTAGTGTGCCAAATTAAATCATCTTAACATATTCCATTCACATGAAAAAGAACTGAAGAAGTATCTGTAAACAGGAAAAAATTTCCTAAAAATGTTTAAAGTGTCTGTCCTACTGCACGTAGAGATAGACAACTGGGGGACCCAAAACTCTATGGACCACAGATATAATAATAATAGTTTTTAAATCAAGTATTACTGAATGCACAGCTTACTTATAAAAATATCTCAGTAAAACTTTTGTTTTGCTTTGTTTTTGGAGAATACTGTAAACAAAATGGGTTATACATGTTCTGCTTGGAGGGAAAATAAGTTGATTTGTTTTATAAAGTCATTAGTTTGACAGCTCTAGATAGCAAGCCATCTCATGAGAATATCCATCAAAAACGACAAATTTGATTTGAAATTATTTATCTGAAGCAGTTCTTAGGGAGTAATTACATAGCAGTTAGTTGTCTATTAAGAACAACTCTATAACACCTGGAGACTAAATTGAATCATTGACACTAATGAAGAAATGAGACATACTGGTTTGGGGGATTTGTTTGAGGGATTCGAGTAAATTACATGTTAGTTTCATATCTTGTTAACATGAATAAATAGAGATATCTTGGGAGGAGAAGATTGGGTTAGTTAGCCTAAGAGGTCAAGAAAGGCCAATTTGGGATAATTATGCATATATAAGCTTGGAAATCATAAGAGTAAATAAACATTTAAAGGGACTATTTGTATATATAGTTTCACAACAGCAGATGATGAACTGAGTCTCTGTAAAGTTAGTAGTAAACGGGCAGTCAAATAGAACTGGAAAAAAATCATAAAAAAAAACTTAGGTAAGCCCATAATATCTGGCATATATTGATATTAAGAAATATTTGTTTAACAGGGGCACCTGTGTGGCTTACTCGGTTGAGCATCTGACTTTAGCTCAGGTCATAATCTCACGGTTCCTGAGTTTGAGCCCCACATAGGGCTTGCAGCTGTTAGTGTGGAGTCAGCTTTAGATCCTCTGTCCCCACCTCTCTCAGCCCCTCCCCTGCTTATGCACTCTCTCTCTCAAAAATAAAGAAAACATTAGAAAGGAAGTATTTGTTTAACAAATAAATGAACAAATGGATGAATGCATGCACAGATTTCAAGAAGAAAGTGTCACCAATTCTGTAACCAGTATTGATTGATGAACAAGTGTCACCAATGCTGATTGCAATGAAATGCTGCTTGAAACAATTCCTGTTTTCTAAAGAGTGTAGTTGGACAGAAAACCTTGATAGATTAATATATACAAAAGGAATCCTGATCTAAAGTTTGGGGAAAGCTCTACAAAAGAGAAAAAAGAATTTGGAGTTTACAGGGATTCCATGTCTCATGGAATCACACACACACTGGGTAAGGGTGGGGGGAGAGAATAAAAGGAGATGGAAAGAGAAACAACCAATAGAGGAGAAAGGATCAAAAGATCGAGTGAGACTGGGGATTCTGTGAAATAAAGTAGCAAATAGAAAAGTCCCTGATTGGGGGTGCCTGGGTGGCGCAGTCGCTTAAGCGTCCGACTTCAGCCAGGTCACGATCTCGCGGTCCGTGAGTTCGAGCCCCGCGTCAGGCTCTGGGCTGATGGCTCGGAGCCTGGAGCCTGTTTCCGATTCTGTGTCTCCCTCTCTCTCTGCCCCTCCCCCGTTCATGCTCTGTCTCTCTCTGTTCCAAAAATAAATAAACGTTGAAAAAAAATTTTTTTAAAAAAAGAAAAGTCCCTGATTGCCAACATATTTGTAAGAACAAAAATATCTACTACTGTTCCTTTTAGAGTCATGTATATTATTGCAATGTAAACCTCTCTTCTATGTGCTTATCACAAAATATTCAGTAAGGCTATTGTAAATACAATGTTCAGTGTGACTAGAATTGTCAAAATCATGCAACAAATAATTTTGCAGAGGCAGTCAAAAATGTATATCAAAATATTTCAGTGCCCAAATATAGTAAGTTTGAGAATCTGTTTTGATGATACAACAGCAGTTTGTATCAGATTAAATCTCCTGCAGATAACAACCATGCACCCTGGATGGAGGAAACAAACAAACAAACAAACAAACAAACAACTTGTGGCTTGAGGTGTCAGAGAATGGAATGTGAGACTGCCAAAGTAGCTGGAAAAGGAGGGAGCCAAAAAGGGGGTAGGCCTAAATTCTGGGTCTAAACTCCTCTGAAATCCTTGGCTACTCGCTTAATCATACATGTATAAGGACAGACTGAGGAACACAGTGGAAAGAAACAGATGGAAAACTGAGTAGAAATTTTAATTGCTTCCCAGTGCAGGGGAGACAGAATTTGGAGTTTCAATATTTTTAAAATTTTTTTTAAGTTTATTTATTTTTGAAGGAGAAAGAGACAGAACATGAGTGGGGGAAGGGCAGAGAAACTGGGAATTGCAGAATCTGAAGTGGGCTCCAGGCTTCAAGCTGGCAGCACAGAGTCTGACACGGGGCTCCAACTCAGGAACTGTGAGATCAGGACCTGAGCTAAAGTCGGACGCTTAACTGACTGAGCCCCCCAGCCACCCTTGGAATTTGGAGTTTCTTAATTTTTTTTTTCAACGTTTATTTTTTTTTATTTTTGGGATAGAGAGAGACAGAGCATGAACGGGGGAGGGTCAGAGAGAGAGGGAGACACAGAATCGGAAACAGGCTCCAGGCTCCGAGCCATCAGCCCAGAGCCTGACGCGGGGCTCGAACTCACGGACCGCGAGATCGTGACCTGGCTGAAGTCGGACGCTCAACCGACTGCGCCATCCAGGCGCCCTGGAATTTGGAGTTTCAATCCCACCAAATTAAGGGCGTGGTAAATAGCACAGGCCTCATATTAAAATCCTAAAAGGATCATATATTTACTTTATTCTCTGTTCCAGGATCAAGGAATTTCCTCTGTAGATAATAGAGAAACCAAAACCACATACTCACAAAATCATCATTCAGTAATTTAGTAGTCTGTTAGAATAAAGACTAACACTCTTAAGAACAAGATAACAAAATCCAGAGTTTATGCAAAACATCACCAGCAAAGTCTAATATAAGTTTAAAAATTACAAGGCAGGCAGGAAAATTACTAGTGACAGGAAAATGTGACTCATAGTCAAGAGAAAAAAGTGTTCAACAGGAAAAAAAATCACAGAATACCTCAAGTGTAGGAATTATCAGAAAATAAATTTAAAACTATGTAAATATTTTATTTTACTTAACAGAAAACATGACCATAATTAGAAACCAAATAGGTAATTTCAGCAGAGAAACAGAGATAATAAAACAGAATTAATCAAAATTCTAGAACTTAAAAATACATCTGAAATGAAACATTCATTGGACTTATAACAGCTTAAAGACAGCAGAATATTGTCAATAAACTTGGTGAAACATCAATAGAACTCAATCTGAAGAACATAGAAAAAAATGAAAAAAATTAATAAAGCCTCAGTCACTTAAAGGATGATGATATCAAGAGGTTATAAATGGAGTCTCAGAATAGGATAGAAGAAGGAAGAAAAATATTTGAAAAAATAATGACCAGAAATTTCTCAAATTTCAGAAAAATATTAATTTATCAATACAAAAAATTAAATGAACCCTTAGCAAAAAACAAATGCAACAAAAAGCACATTAGTCATATCACTGACAAACTGCCTTAAAGAAAAGATAAAGAAAAATGTCTTGAGAAGTGCCAGAAAAAGTAATATGTATCACACACCAGAGCTAAGAATATAAATCGCAGCTGACATCTCATCAGAAACAATAAGTACTAGAAGACAAAGGAATGACATTTTTAAGGTGAAAAATACTGGGGTGTGGAGGGTGGCAGGGAGATGGGGTAACTATCCATCCAGAATTTTATATCCAGAGAAAAAAATCCTTCAAAAGTGGAAGCAAAATAAATCTATTTAAAGTAAATAAAATCTGAGAGAATTTGATGCAAGCATACCTGCACAGAAGAAAGTCTTAAGAAAGTTAAAGGGCAATGACACTAGAAGTATGAACCTGGATGAAATGACACTGAAATAAAGAACACCAGAAACAATAATTATATAGAAAAGATATGTGCTCTTTTCTCAATTCATTTAAATCTCTACTGGCCCTGTAAGAAACATAATACAATAAACTGTGGTTTACAATGTACATATATGTAAATTATTTAAAGTATACAGATATCAAGTGCATGACATGAATAGCACAAAATATGGCAAAATGCATGGAATTGTATTTTTGCAACTTAATATTGTTTTAATGCTTATTATTTTTGAGAGAGAGAGACAGAAAGCAAGCAGGGGAGTGTCAGAGAGAGAGGGAGACAGAGACAGAGAGAATTGGAAGCAGGCTCTAGGCTCTGAGCTGTCAGCACAGAGCCAGACGCGGGGCTCGAACTCACAGACTGAGAGATCATGATCTGGGCTGAAGCTGGCTGCTTAACCAACTGAGCCACCCAGGTGCCCTGCAACTTCACATTTTTATGTGAAGTTGTACAATATTAAGTAGCTATGACAAACTAAATAATCATATTGTAATCTCCTTGAGCAACCACTAAAAATAAGTATAGCTAAAAATCCAACAGATTAATTAAAGTAGAAAACTAAAACTATTCAATTAACTCAAAGGAAGGCAAGAAAGAGAGAAGAGAGGAACTAAAAAAGAGATAAGACAAGTAGAAAACAAATAGCAAATAGTAGAACTAAATTCAATGAAATTAATAATGACTTTAAGTGCAGATTAGGGGCGTCTTCATGGCTCAGTAGATTGATTATCAGACTCTTGATTTGGGCTCACGTCATGATCCCAGGGCCTGGAATCGAGCCTTGTGTCAGGCTCCATGCTGAACAGGGCGCCTGCTTAAGATTCTCTCTTACTCTCCCTCTGCCCTCTCCCTAGCTCATGCTCTCTCTCTCTCTAAAAATTAAGCCACGAGATCATGACCTGACCTGGTTGGATGCCTAACCGACAGGTGCTCCCAAACAAAAGAACTTTTAGGACAAGAAGTATTCCCAAAGATAAAAGAGACAGTTGATAATGATTAAGGGTCAGTTAGGAAGTTATAGCAATCATAAATATGTATTTGTTAAGGAAAAAAAACAAACTTTGAAGTACATGAATCAAATATTGACAGAACCGGAAGAAGAAACAGACAAATATACAATCATTGTGGGATATGTTAACATTCCCTTCTCAATAATTGATAGAATAATTAAACTGAAAAGTTGTAAGGATCTAGATTTGCAAAACATTAATGTCAAACACATTCAACTAATACATAGAACATTATAGCCAATAACTGAAGAATATACACTATTTTCAAGTGTGCATGGAAGAATATTCAACAAGTTAAATCATATGCTGAGCCACAGAAAATTTCTCAGCCAGCTTTTAAAAATTAAATTAAAAAGACTGTTAACACCAAATTCTGGTGATACTGAGAAATAATTATAACTCTCCTATACTGCTGTTGGGGTGTATTTAAAATAGTACAACCATTTTAGAAAACTGTCAGTTACTTACACACAAACACATATCTAGACTATGACCCAGGAATTCCACAAAAAAAGATTTAAAAAATATATGTATGGCAATTTTATTCAAAATACTTAGTTTAGAAGAAGCTACATGTTCACACACACACACACACACACACACACACACACAAATAATGCAATATTCATAAGATGTGAAATTACCCCACAGTAAAAAAGAACAATTACTGAAATTTTCACAATTATGTTGAAAGAAACACACCAGACATTAAAAAGTACATACAGCCAAGAACAACTTAAACTAACTTCTGCTGATTGAAATCATGACAGTGGTTGCTTTGGAGAGTGGGTATCCAAGGGAATTTTCTGTGGGAGATGGAAATGTTCTATATGTTGTTGAGTGGTGTTACATAAGAGTATGCATTCGTAAAAACTCATTGAATTGTACACTTAGGTTCTGTACATTTCATTGCATATAAAATAATTTTCCATAAGTAAAAAACATTTAAAAAACACAAAAACATGAAAAGAAAAAAGCTTTCCCATAAAAATGCAGCAACAATATTCAAAATAAGTTATATATTTATATAGAAATTTTCTTTTTTTTTTAACGTTTTTTTTTTATTTTATTTTTATTTTTTTATTTTTGGGACAGAGAGAGACAGAGCATGAGCGGGGGAGGGGCAGAGAGAGAGAGGGAGACACAGAATTGGAAACAGGCTCCAGGCTCTGAGCCATCAGCCCAGAGCCCGACGCGGGGCTCGAACTCCCGGACCGCGAGATCGTGACCTGGCTGAAGTCGGACGCCCAACCGACTGCGCCACCCAGGCGCCCCTAGAAATTTTAAATGCTAGGCAAATACTTCCTAACTAATGTTTTACAAATCTAGGTGTTAGTAGAAATGATGAGTTTTATTGTATTTTTGATATATCCATTCTAGAAAAGAAGCCTTACAGATTAGGCTAAGCATGTCAACAACTGTTTTCAACTATCTTTTGGCAATTGGTTAATCTTCATGCAAAGTTCCTAATATACTTCTGAGAATAGCATTCTACCCAGCTTTCACAGAGCATATCTTAAACAGTTAACCATTCTCTGTAAAAACATCCTAAATACAAAGTTAGTTTTAAATCTTAAGTCTAAACTTTAAAAATGTTAGACTTCCATATAACAAATATTAATGTAGTTGTATTTTAAAAATTACAAACAAGATCTTGGCTTTTAAAAAATCCTATCTAAAGTAGGCTAATTTAGGGGCACCTGAATGGCTCAGTCAGTTAAGCATCTGACTTCAGCTCAGGTCATGATCTCACAGCTTGTGGGTTTGAGCCCCACATCAGACTCTGTGCTGATTGCTCAGAGCTTGGAGCCTGCTTTAGATTCTGTGTCTCCTCTCTGCTCCTCCCCTGCTCACGCTCTGTGTGTATGTCTCTCTCTCAAAAATAAATAAACATGAAAAAGAATTTTAAGTAGGGTAATTAATTAGTAACAAACCAGAAAATTAGGCTACTGATTTTTAATGTATCTTTTATTTGTATAGATTTCATTATTGTGATTCTTATGGAATACTACTTATTATCTTTCTAACATTGCAAATTGTTTCCAAAGTAATAATTTTTCATAAGGTATCCAGACACAGAACTGAATGGGTGATTTATTTGAGGTTGCAGTGAATACTAGGTGGTAAAAAATTCAAATTACAATGATAACATTAATACACTAAAAAGCATTATTTCTTTTCTTGAATTTTGAAAGTGTTCAATCATCTAGTGGTTTCTATTTATGTGTGCCTTCTATTTATAAAATAGCTTCCTGACCAAAAGTTATTTTTTCATATGCCATGAAACTTGTAATTGAAATTCACTAAATTGTGGTTAACAATAATTTGCACAACCTTCTCTTTGCTCAAATAATTTTCTTTGTATTCATATTGCATTATTTTAAAGTTGAGTTGTTACTAATGAAAATTTGCTGTCATTAAAAGTCCTATATTTTAGGGGCGCCTGGGTGGCGCAGTCGGTTGAGCGTCCGACTTTAGCCAGGTCACGATCTCGCGGTCCGTGAGTTCGAGCCCCGCATCGGGCTCTGAGCCATCAGCCCAGAGCCC
>NW_024412413.1:38624310-38656364 GCF_014898765.1 Herpailurus yagouaroundi
CGTGACCTGGCTGAAGTCGGACGCTCAACCGACTGCGCCACCCAGGCACCCCCATATTGCATTATTTTAAAGTTGAGTTGTTACTAATGAAAATTTGCTGTCATTAAAAGTCCTATATTTTAGGGGCGCCTGGGTGGCGCAGTCGGTTGAGCGTCCGACTTTAGCCAGGTCACGATCTCGCGGTCCGTGAGTTCGAGCCCCGCATCGGGCTCTGGGCTGATGGCTCAGAGCCTGGAGCCTGTTTCCGATTCTGTGTCTCCCTCTCTCTCTGCTCCTCCCCCGTTCATGCTCTGTCTCTCTCTGTCCCAAAAATAAATAAACGTTGAAAAAAAATTAAAAAAAAAAAGTCCTATATTTTACATTTCAGTTTTTACACCATTCCTAAGTGTTTTTCCCTGAAGCTTATAATCTCACAGAAATAATGGTTAAATTCCTGAAGCTTTCAAGTAATACGGTTACTAGAGATAAAGAAAGAAGGCTTTTGCATGCACACACACATCCTTAATTTTCTTAAAAAGGAAAGTAAAGGAGAATAAGAAAAAAAAATGGAGTGCAATGGGAGAGGAGGTTGATATGCAAAGGCTGTTATGAAAAGTATCAGCTACAGCTGCATAGGACAGGAATGGAAAATAGAGTAATAAGATATGCCCCAGTTCTTAAATAAGTTAATAAAAATGCTGCTTGAAGAACAGCTGTCTTTAGCTGGAGCAGGGATGAAGAAAAGAGTGGATGCCTGGAATATACTTAATGAAAGGTATTAGAGCATCAATGGGTCAAGGAGAATTAAGCAGTAACTCAAATTCATTTTTTACCAATGGAATTATATTTAAAAGGACTTTTAAAATTATAATTTACAATCTGACACCTAAGACAATTTCATAATAGCCAACATTACACCTTTGGGATTTATCCAGGATAAAAAATGCGGTACGTACCTAGGAACTCTAACGATTTCCCAGAATGGCTTCAGTATTTTACACAGTATTTTTAGTATTATAGTATTTTGGGTATTATAGGTAAGCACATGTTTGATGATAGAAATTTAGTTTTCCTGAAATTTAAATCCATATTTGGACAAAAGTATGTATACAGTTACATCATAAATATATCTGCAAAAATTAATGAGAAAATTAATATAATGGGCCTAAATTTCCCCACTCCATAAAAATTCTACTTAGCTACTGTGAAACAATGGAAGAAAACTATTCTAATTCCAATAAGTGCAAATGATTCGTTGAATTCCTAAGGTAAGGAAAGCATTATAGTATAGTAGGAGGAGTTCTGGATTAGCGGGAGTTCTGCTAAGAATTAGTTACAGCTCCCTTAGTAGACACGTAACCTGTGTGCTTCATTTCCCATATCTATCAAATGAGATGACTGAATGAGATTATCTCTGAGAGCCAATGAAAATATAAAATTATATAATTCTAAATTTTAAAAGCACAAGAAATAAATTTGTTTATTATAGTCTTCCCAGTAGTCCCTAGCATTCTACTTCATATGTATTAAATAACTTCATCTTAAATAGATGAATAAAAGGGGTACCATGCATATTAAGTATCTGTTCAGAATTTTAAAAAAGCATCTTTTTTGCAGCATTTTTGCTACATAACTAATAGGCCATAAGGCAGTTCTGCCATAGAAGATAAAATCATGAAAAATAAAAGAGGGACATTCATTAAAAAGGATGTAATGAAACATTAAAAATGAATGACAAAATTTGAAAGACTTTATTGCAAATACTAAATATTTGAATACATTCAAAATGTATGGTGTAGATTCATGGCAATACTACACAAATAACTGATTTTATTTTTTGGATTATACCTAAACACTTGTCATCAAAGTTTTTCATTCATAGTGTCACACATTTTTTTTTTTTTGCTTATTGATTCATTTTCTTGTTCAGCATCTCATTTTCCCCCTTTTTTGCTACAATTTCTTCCTTCATTAAAAGATGTTTTAGTTTCCAAAAACTGGAATGCATGTTTGTGAGCTTTGTATTGCATTGTGAAAGCCTTCCACACTGTTGTTTGTTCTTGGCATTTTGTCACATGCCCACTGATGTTCCAAAGTTCCATGGGAATGTGGATTCATTTCAAGGATTCAAAAAAACTCCTTGCCACTGTACAGACCATTATGGGAGCTGGCTAAGATTTATATAATATAAAAATGGGAGAACTGTATCAATAGAAAAATGAAACCAAACAGTCAACCAGCTGATGAAACCAACCAACTGTCAAACTAAACTGTCAACTGGTTATTTTTTATCTTTTTCAGCAAAACTGCCTTACAGGGTGAAACACTGTGGTGAAAATGCCCACAGCAAAGATTCTTACTTAGAACCATTAAATGTATCCCCATGTATGAACTTCTGCTTTGAAGAAGGTGGAAGAGATGTTTTAATCCTACTCCTTCCACTAAATGCAATTAAAACCATGGACATTAAATATAATGCAAGCATAAGAAGACTCTGAAAGATGGAGAGAAGGCAGAGCAACTAGGGAAATCAGGACCCAAGAAACAATACAGTGGTGAGTTCTCTGGATTTTCTTTTTGCCTCATATATGCCAGAAGGCAGCAATCTGGAAATGTCAAGTAGCTCAGGCCAAAAAGCCCTAGTAAAAGCATGCTGTCTCTAGTCAAAAAACAGTGTAGCCTTGGGGCACCTGGGTGGCCCAGCTGGTTAAGTGTCTGACTTTGGCTCAGGTCATGATCTCATGGTTCGTGAGTTTGAGCCCCACGTGGGCCTCTGTGCTGACATCGCAGAGCCTGGAGCCTGCTTCAAGTTCTGTGCCCCCCTCTCTCTTTGCCCCTCCCCTGCTCACAATCCGTCTCTCTGTCTGTCTGTCTGTCTCTCTGTCACAGAAATGAATAAACATTAAAAATATAGTGTAACCTAGAAAGACAAACTTTTAGAGAAGAACAGCTCTACCCAAAAACCACAGAAGAAAACTATGGTCCCATTCCCTCCCATGACAGGAAAGGTCAAATGGGTAACCTAGTCTTCTGTCCTCATTAGGCAGAAGTGAGGCACCTCAACCATCTTTGATAGGGTGAGGTTGGAGAAAGCAAAATAAGGAGCTAGAACTTCTACCCTTTCCAGAAGTCACAAGTCTCCTTCACCATGTCAGTGGAGAACCATGTGGAGAGCAGTAATGAGGAACTCCTACCCTCCTGAGCTAGGGCCAAGAGGTCTCCTCAATGGAGGAGTCAGCAGAGGGTGAAGGGGGAACTTGGATTCCTACCCCCATCTGCCAGTAATGGAGAGTGCTCTTCCTTTCCCTACCAGAGTGGGTTAAAGGAAATCATTACAAATTTAATGTCCTTAATAGTTATAGGGATATTCACATTATTTATTCCACATTAGGTGAGCTGTGGTAGTTATGCTTTTTGAAGAATGAGTTTGTTTCATCCAAGGTGTAAAAATTTTGTGTGTAAAGCTGTTGGTATCATTTCCTTATTATCCTTTTGAAGTTGGCAGTGTCTGAAGTGGTTTCATTCCTAAATATTGGTAATTTGTGTCATTTGTCAGGCTTATCAATTTTAACTTTTCAAAGATCCAGCTCTTTATTTCACTGATTTTTCCTACTGTTTTACTGTTTTTGATTTCACTGATTTCTGCTCTTATTTTTATTATTCTCTTTCTTCTTTCAGCATGCTTTTTCATTTTCTAGGCTATAGTGGAGGGGAGGGTGACCTTAGATTATTGATCTGAGACGTTCCTTCTTTTCCAATGTATGCATTTAATGCTACACATTTCCCTCTCTTCACTGCTTTAACTCTGTCCCACACATTTTGACATACTGTATTTTCATTTCATATCAATTTAATATATTTTAGTTTACAATATTTCTTTATTTCTCTCGAGACTTCCTTTTTGACAAAATGGATTAATTAGAAGTACCACTTTCTGCAACTGGTTTGATATCACATTTCAGCTCCAATTTTGCATTCTGAAAGCACTTCAACATAACTTTAAATCTCCCCAAATAGAGATCTCCAGGCCCAGAGAGTTTCACTGGAGAACTCTCCCAAATGTTTAAAGAAGAATTAGTACCAATTTTACACAATCTCTTCCAGAAATTAGAAGAGATTCATATGATGAAACTAGTGTTACTCTGATACTGCAACTACACAAGTTAGAACCACCCCCACCCAAAACTACAGACCAACATCTCTCATGAATATAGAAGCAAAAAGCCTTCACAAAATATTAACACATAGAAATCAGTAATACATAAAAAGTAATACACCATGATCAAGTGAGGTTGATTCCAAAGACCAAAGGCTTGTTCAATTTAGAAAATCAGTCAATATAATCCATCATATTAACACACTAAAGAAGAAAACCACATGAACATATCAATAAAAATGACAAAATTATAGAAAATGGAGAAAAAATTAGTGGTTGTTAGAGGGTGAAAATGAGGGGGAGGAGGAAGAAGGGTGGTTAAGATTTGGGCGAGGATGCATAGAGGTAATAAAAGGGATTATTTTCATGAAAATATTCTCTATTTTGATTGCATTCACATAAATATGGTGGTTGTGATAATATACCATAGTTTTAAAAGACATTACCTTTGGGGGAAACTGCATAAATGGAACACAGGATTTCTCTGAATTACTTTCTATAACTGTATGTGAATCTACAATTATCTCAAAATAAAAAGCTTAATTAAAAAAATATACTCCAAAAGACACACCTTTCTTAGATATTTTACCATATAATTGTCTAGAAATAATTTTGTAACTATAAGTTTCTACTTATGGTTCCCAAAGTATGCATATTGAATGTCTACTATGTGCTTAGCACTCTTCTAGGACTGAAGATTGATTGATTGGTTGATTCATTCAATGTTTCATAATATATTTATTGTGTTTCACTGTATTTCAGACACACTTCTGGGCATTTAAAATTTTTTTTTTTATTTCTGAGAGACAGAGTGTGAGCAGGGGAGGGGCAGAGAGAGAGGGAGACACAGAATCCAAAAGCAGTCTCCAGGCTGTCAGCACAGAGCCCAATGTGGGGCTCAAACCCAGGAACCACCGTGAGATCAGGACCTGAGCTTAACTGACTGAGCCACCCAGGCGCCCCTCTGGGCATTTCTTTGTTAACTACACAAAGAAAAATCCCTAATCTCATGGAACATGCATTGTAATGAGGACAGATCCAGAGACAATGCTACATACAATACAGAAAAGTAAAGCAGATAAAGAGGATGCAAAATTCTAGCAGAAAGGAGGTTCAATTATAAATAAATCAGATCCTCTTTAAAGAGGTGGTATTTGAGGGTAAATTTCAAAAAACAAAGGAGGAGACAATACATACCTAAGGGAAGAGAATGGTGGGTTAAAAAGGACCCTATGGGCCATTAAGATGACTGTGGATCTTATTCTTTGCGACTCAGAAGGCTCTGTAACTATGTAATAAACAAATACTTCTTCTAAAAATTACTGCAGTCTTTTAGGACAATGGTCAAAAAAACAATCACTATTTTTAGAGTTACTTATGTTGCTTCCTATTTTAAAGTTAGCAGAGTTCTCCGGGCGCCTGGGTGCCTCAGTCAGTTAAGCATCCAACTTCAGCTCAGGTCATGATCTCACAGTCCCTGAGTTCAAGCCCCACTGCAGGCTCTATGCTCAGAGCCTGGAGCCTGCTTTGAATTCTGTGTCTCCCTCTCTGTCTCTGCCCCTCCCCTGCTCTGTCTCTCTCTGTCTCAAAAATAAATAAAAACATTAAAAAAATTAAAGTTAGCAGAGTTCTCATTTTTCCATGATATTATATTCAAGCCTCTGCAACAAATATGCAAAACCAAGAGCAAAGTAAGGCTAAGTTATTCAACCTCCCCGCTACACTCTTTCCAATATAGTACCCCCTCACTCTATCAGGCTTTCGCCTCAGCCTGACCTCTTATATCCCATTCCTTTATTCCACTGTGTGTTTTCTCTTGGTGTATTTTGGAATTCGCATTTACTTCCCTCTCTCTATTAATCTCAGTATTTCCATGAATAGTGATTGTGCCACAGGCTGGTTAACCATGAGTACCTTAGCATACCCATAATCTGCAATTCCCCCTACCCTTCATATAGCTCAAATAAAATGAAGAATGTTTTTTGACATGTGCTCTGACATTTCTCATAGCACACTGAAGAACAACAAAAAAAGAATACTTCAAAAACTTGGCTATTTTATTGATCTATATCAGAGAATCTAAGTAAACACTGGTGTAACTGTCTATGAAATTCAAAGTTCAAGACCATATCATAATTTCCTGCTAGGTTACTGAGTCTATGCTTCTCATATAAAGAAATTCTGAAGCTACAAATAAGCAACATCCAATTCATATTCCACTTCTTCAACATAGCTTTCAATATTGTCCTGAATTCCTATTTGATTCAATCTTCAATCCACATAATTGACTAACATATTAATATTGTTTTGTATTTAATTGCTTTATATGTATTGGGTATGTCTTTACATTAATGGTGGAGTTATTTGGATGCATACAGCAGAGATCATTGATGCTATTTGGGATTCAAACTTGGTTCTTGAACCCCAAACACGAGCCTGTGCATAGTAATAAGCATTAAATAAGCATGTATGGGTCAAATTTCCACACTATAAGTGTAAAAGATACTTCTCACCTGATGTTCACTCTTAAGAAAAGCATTATATTTAATACTTGAGTCTACATGAGAGATATTTTGTAAAACACTTGAATTTCAATTAGAGTAGCAATGCTAATAGCTATTTCTTTCTGATCTGTGACAGGCAACTATAATGGCTTTTACACTTTCAGCAATTACTTACTGGTAAGTAGAATGTGTCAATTCACTTGCTTAAGAACAAACAGGATCATGCAATTTTCCTACATGCTTGACTTCTCATCTCAACTGAGGAGACGGATAAGGAGAGCAAAGTCAATTGGATGCAGACAAAGGAAAAAGGGAACTTTTGAATTAGTGCATTAATTTGCAACCCTGAGGAATACTTTTACCACTCACATTCAGTCTAATAAGTGCTGTTTGAGAATGGTTTGCGTTCCTAAAAATGATATAAATGTTTTATTTTTTCAAAAAGCTGGTAAATGGAGATCAAATTTAGTCATAATCACAGTTTGCCTGGTCTCTGCAGTGCTCAGAGAGGTGCACAAAATAGGGATTCAACTAAAATGCATAACAGATAAATTTCTTAAATAATTCTTAGAGGAACAGTGGTCAGGTCTGTGAAGAAGATGATTGAAAGTTAACATACATAAATGTAAAAAATATATATTTATATATATAATATGTTTACATATTATAATATTTATATATTACACACATATAATATTATATATTAAATATATATAAGTATATGCATATTGATAGTTTGCCATATGTTTTTTTTCAAATAACCAAGAGTAGAAGAAAAATGAAAAACAGGGAAATTGAACACATTCAATAATGTTGCACCATATTAATAAATTTGCTACCTCAGTGGACTTGCAGTGGGTCGCTACCAGTGCCTGATACCTCCTGTTGGACAAAAACTAATGAAAAAATCATATTTTACTTTCCCTCAATTAAGTTTTAGGCATCCAATAGATATAGCTTATTTTTCTCTTCTGATTCTAAATTAGTGAACTTGGAAGAGCTTTGAATAAATACAAACTGTAAAATTATCTTCCAGAAAAAAAGTTTTAAAAACTCAATATTAAATCACCACATTTACTAAGATTTGAAAATAATATGGATAAGTGCATGCATTTTGAGCTAATATGAGATTCTAAGAGTTCAATATTGTGTGCACATGAACTTGCTATAATATCTTTATTGGTACATATATTTTGACATAAAATGTGGCTAAAAGCACCAAGTTTGGGGGCCTTCATCTACATCTGCCCTATTCCAACATGTTTGACTGCGACAATGGAACCACCTTAGAGACCAAACACTAATCTCCTCATAAATTCAATCATTATGATGCATGTTTAACTGTGCCCAGTTATGACCAAGTTTACACTGAGAAAAATACCCAATAATCCCTGGAAGGAATGTTAAGTTCAGACACCAGGCAGTAAGAGAGTGAGCCAAATTTGATTTTACTTTACATCAAAAATAAGCACAGAGTCAGTGACTCAGAGCTGACTATGCACCGTGACTAATCTTAGACCGCTATAAATTAGAATTGTGCAACAGCTATAAAACTGTTTCCATTCTGAACAATGAATCTCCAGTTCTTACTAATGTCTCATCAACAAACAATTCATACAGACCCAGATAAAAGCATTTACCTAACAAATATTATAATCAGAAATATAATTACATCCTAGACCTGAAACTTAATTTTAAAGATGAAAAATTATTTAAGAAATTTTGAAGTACCAATTAATGCTTACGTTTCATATGATTGATTGTCCTTAATTAAAAACACTTTTACATTTGCATGGGAGAAAATATCTATAATTTTGCCTGATAGAAATGTGGGAAATCATATTTTGCAATGGAATAAAAACCCTTACGGAAAATTATAAATTTCACAAGAAAAGAATTCATTTCTTTCTTCTACAAACATGTGAGTGCCTGTAATTCCCAGGGTATCTGCTAGGAACTGTGAGTAAAACAGTGATAAATAAGACAAAGGCCCCGCAAGCAAAAAGTTTACAAAGGAATAGAGCGTGTCTCCAATTTCAGCACTGTTTTCCACACATATCTTGTTTACATACAGATTTGTTGTGAGTCTTACTTTCCAAATTCTGATTTCATAGGTCTGGAGTAGGGCCTTAGGGATATATATATTCTGATGCAGGGAGTTAGAAGTCTAATGTCTGAGAAGCATTTGTCCTCAGTACTAAGGGAGTACATAGCACAATATGTATGTCTGATATCAGCCTAATTCATTGATTTAGATTCCCTTTAACTTTTACTCATGTGGTCTTTTAACCCTGAGGTAAGATCCAGTTCAAATCCTTAAATAAATATTTACTTTTACAAAGACCTGTACCTTAAGTTCAGATAGCTCTATATCAAACGCATATTACTACTTTGATTACGTGTCTCAGTTCTACTAACTGAACTTCTGCTTTGTTCCTGTGATGAAGCAGTCATCTTGAATGTCCGTGGACTCAATTAATGAGTCTTCTGTCTTGTCTTCAGAGTCTTTTGAACCTCTCATTTATCTCAAAATTATTGTCCTTTTTTTTTTCCAGTTCTCTAAGACTCTGCTCCTGTCCAATAATCAAGATCATTTTACCTGATGCTAAAACACCTGATGCAGACCATCTGCCTGGATTTGAACATATTTCCTTCTGCCAGATTTTGCATAGCAATGGTCTGCTACCCACCTTCTGGGGAAATACCTATCACTCCTTTTGGACCTCTTTGACACTGCCTGTCCTGGATGCGACATATCACCAGCAATCAGAGTTCATGGGTAACCTACTCAAGCACTTCCCATAACTTGCAGAGCATCAGATTACCTAGAGAGATGACTGAAAGTACAGGTTTGGGCATCACCTCTTTAGGCCATGAATCAGCAAGTCTGGGGTGAAGTCCAGGAATCTGTGGCTTTAAAGGTTGGCATTTCATTGAAGAATTTCACACACACACACACACACACACACACACACACACACACTTAAATTGGGCTTTTAAGAATGAATACAATTCTGTGTGACATACAAAAGGAAAAGGACAATATAACCACAGGAAGTAAAGCAATTTGATGGTGAGAAAGTGTTGAGTATGTTTAAAATAGAAAAACTAATCAATTATTAGCCCATAGCAAGTAGCAAGTGCTTAATAAATGTTCTTTTAATTGAATACATGAAATCTAATGTACTGAAAAAAAAACAAAATTTGGCTAGAGGCATAGGGTAGATGAGGAAATGTAGTAGAGGGACATAAGAATGAAAACATAGACAGAAGCCAGATTCTAACTGGTGATAAATTCTGGGATGCATTTTCTAGACAAGAATAAGTAAAACATTTGGAGTATTCTGAGCCATATCCTATACCTTGTGCTTTTCATTCTTATCTCTATGTTTCAAATACCTGAATCTGCATGTCTCACTTTTACCCTCAGATAATGAACTTCAACTGCCAACACATAAATGCTCTAAACTGTGTATTAGAAACAATTCAAAGAAAATAAGTGGGTACGAAGAAAAGACTGATGGGCAGACTGGATGAGCGTGGGTGGTAAGGCTACTTTAGGATATTTTTACAGGAAGCAACAAGAGGCTGATGTAAAATGGGGCAGTCACGTTGGAGAAGAAGGAACAAATTGGAGAGCCATGGCAGAGACTGAATTGATAAGATCTAATCATATGCAGGAAAAATGGGAGAAAGTTCACATAAAAATATGAAGCTTGGTATCCAAAGGATTACAAAGTACAGGCATAGAAAAGGGGAAGAGAAGAATTCATCTAGCATAAATTCCATTTTGCAGATATTGGGGTTGATACACCAACCAGTTCCTCGGCTAAAATTTTCGAACAATTTGCGGGGTGGGGGGGTTATGGAAAGAAAGAGAATGAAATTCAGGAGAAAGTAGATTGAACGATGGAGTAATGTTCTAGAGGAGATATGATACTGAAACAAAAAAATAAGCAGCTACCTTCCTGAAAAGAAGGCAATGACATCCCTGAGAGAGGATATCTTGAGAGCATAAATAAAGATATGAGTAAATATGAAGGAGGGCAAGTCAGTATCATTGATATTATTAAGAAAATCACATCAAATATAGATGACAGTGTGGGCAGATTATGTTCAGAATGAGAGCAGAATTCTCCTATGGAAAATCGATAGAGTGTAAACAAACAAATTGATATAGAAGATTATGGGGTAGCTAGGAGAGTTAGAGAAGGTGAAGTTATAGCTGGAAAAGGTAAACCACTTCTGTTTTGTATAGCACTATTTATCAGCCAACATCTGGTGAAAACAGTGGAATCCCCTCAGAATGGGAAAAACCCCTAGAAGATGAATCACAATGGCATGGTTTGAGATCTAAGGAGCAAAAGATAGGTGTTGCTGAGAAGCATCTATTCCAGCTGAACAAGAACACTGAAGTCTGATGAAGAGTTGCACTGGAAGGATGATAAGGAAAAAATGTTGATGAGGATGTGGAAACCAGGGAGAAGGTACACCATGTCTTGAAATTCTGTGGTTTACTACCTCAAGGATAGAGGAGTGGAGTAAAATTGGGTGATGCTGATTTCAAAAGGAGGAAAGAATTAGAAGATGTTTCCAAAATAATGGATCTGGATGTGCCAGAAGTAAACAATTATGCCATTACCCACAGTCCGTATAAGGGAGGACTTCCAGGGAAGTAGTACTATCAGGAAGGAATCAGACTTACATTGATATGAGCAGGTATAATATTGGAGAAGGTAGAAGGAGAAAGGAAATAATACGGTAGGTCAGACCACTGTTAGGGAAGGCAAGCATTTTCTTCTTTGTAGACTAGACTTGGTGACCAGATATTTTCATTCAAATACTATACAAGACAAGGGCTGATGTATAGGAAAAGAAATCGATGAAAGAGAGTTTGACACTGCAGCTCTGGAATTCAGGAAAGCATCTGGAGTTCTATAAAATCAATTAAATAAAAAAGAGATAAATATCAAAACATTTACATGTTCACTCCATATTTTAATTCATGATAAAGAATAATTCAGTAAGTTCATAGTTTGGATAATAAGACATAGATATGTGTGGAAACACAGTAGAGCAGATTTTCTCTCCTTTTCCCCTGTTTAGTCTCCCCATGTTGTGGAGAGGGATCAATATACTACATAACCAGTATTCAGTAACACATGTCATAAAAATGTATGTGTTACATTTTAAAATATTTCTTTCATATCTTTAGATACATGTGCTATAAAGACAAATATATGAATTCATTCATAGGTGGAATTTAAGAAATAAAGCAGATGAACATAAGGGAAAAAAAAGAGAGAGAGAGGCAAACCATAAAACAGATTCTTCACTGTACAGAAGAAACTGAGGATTACTGGAGGGGAGGTGGGTAGGGTGATATGTGAAATAGGTGATGGGGATTATGGACGGTACTTGTTGTGATGAACACCGGGTATTGTATATGAGTGATGAATCATTAAATTCGACTCCTAAAACTAATATGACACTGTATGTTAACTAACTGGAACTTAAATAAAAACTTGGAAGAATAAAAAGATTACAAATGCTATTGACAAATGTATGACACAATCCACAAGTAGTTACTTGTTTCAGGTTGGTTTCCTCTTTCAGGTAAATTACCTGTTTCAGATTAGTTACCTGCTTCAGGTAGCGTGCTGATGTTGCATGTTTTCTCATCACCTTCACCTGCTGAAGTTGAAGCTCTTATTTTAAAGATATATGAGGTATTGGCAAGAAGTTTCACGAAAGTATACATATCATCTTGGGGAGAGACTTTTGTAGAATTCCTTCCAACTGTTATCATATAATGTATAATTATTCCATTTGCCTTCTTGGGTGGATCCCATTTCACTACAGCTGACTGCCAGCTAGTTGCCATACATTGTACATTCTGTACAACATCTGGAACTTTAAAGATAAACAAATGCCCGAAGTTAAAATTCACACATATGCAGTAGGTAAATGATTTTATTACATGATTTCTAGATAAAATCATGTTTAATAGGGGTGCCTGAGTGGCTCAGTCGGTTAAGCGTCGACTTCAGTTCAGGTCATGATCTTGGGTCTTGTGGGTTTGAGCCCTACATTGGGCTCTGTGCTGACAGCTCAGAGCCTAGAGCCTGTTTTGGATTCTGTGTCTCCTTCTCTCTTTGTCCCCCCCCCCCCCACACACACACTCTGTCTCTCTCTCTCTCTTTCTCCCTCTCTCAAAAATAAACATTAAAAAATATTTTAAATCATGTTTAGTAGAGACCAAATAAAAATTTAACGTATCAACCTTGCAACCTGTGCTCAAAAAGTTCTTAACATAGGCTAAATCAAGTGTCAGTTGGCCCAGGTTCTATGCTATTATGTGAATCCTTAAAATACTGAGTCAGCCACTGAATATTTCTAGGTCCAAGTAGCAATCACATCCTCAAATACTGAGAAGCAACTAACTGTATAGCCTCAAGCTCAGGCGGTGCCTGGAGCCTGCTTTCTTTGTATCTCACTGGAAAGGAGTGGTCTTAGCAATACCTTTATATGGAACCTTTTCATGCAAAACATAGATATAGGCGCCTCCATGATGTGGCACATCTGGGCCAAACAGTACTAGGAGACATGCAACCAATGTAGGGGTTCTGTTTTTACAATTGGTAGGCTTTGGAAGAATTGTGAAGACCTGATCCCTCAATACCTTTTTAAAAATCAGTGGAGGGAACATTTAAAACAGTCCCAGTTTTTAATTCAGTCCTAGTTTTTTTGTTTTTGTTTTTCTAGAACTTCCCTGAATTTACTTGGAAGTAACCCAAGTTCTCAGAGGGTAGACCTGGTTGAAGGGCAGTTTCCCAACCCACCAAAGTGACTACAGATTGGAGAGACCAGCTACTTCCCATGGAAAGTAATTATTTAATGTCCTCAAATGATAGCATAGCTTTTCTTATTATAGTGTAGAGAGGATGCTACAAGAAAAATTCGTATATAGTCAATTTGTGGATTACAAACAAGTAGTGAAACAACTTGCTGTCCTTATGCAAAACATATTTAAAGAATACTCAAGTTCAAGTTATCTTTGATTTGCTTACAGTTCTCTCTCCTGACCTAAATTTATCTTTACTAATTCTTCTTCCTCTGTAAAATAGAGGCATCAGAATGAAAGGAGAACACTTAGGGAATGGATGTGTGGCATTTAAAATTTTTGAAAAGACAATTTCTCAGCTGATCCAGGGTTCTATTAAATATTATTGTTTGCTTATTTTCAAAAACATATAATAATATTTTCATAAAATAACTGTGCTGAAGTTTAGTTTATAAACTTGGGTTTTGTGACTATTTCACTGACTCTGTGAATCTAAAAACAATTAATTAAACAGCTGATATTTAACACTTAAAGTTGAAAATTGTCTTTTATTTAACCAATCAAGGCATGTGCAATAATTTTATTTTATTGATAAAAATATTTATTGGTTTACTGTCTACAAGATTAACCTTAATTTTTACTAAACGGATACATATATATATATAGTTAAAATAGTTTTTTCTTTACATGTTTAGCATTTGTATATAATACATAAATTATCAGTTATAATATATATTTCCTACAGTTATGTCCACCCTACACTAGACATCAGAAGTTGATGTTCTAATTCAGTTTCTTTACTAACTTTCTCAGATCTTCTAATCTCAACTTCCTGAATAATGGTTTCTTCATATGTAATATGAGAATAGGGGCAACAGTAATATTTTTTTGAGCACTAAATGTGTGTCTGACACTCTAATAAGTGCTTTATGTGGATCTTTTCAAATATTTTCCACAACAACCTTATAGGTGGCTACTGCTAATATGTGTTTCTTTTCATACATAGAGGCTCTGAGGAGTAATGAGCCTTTGCAAGGTTATACAGCTAGTAGGTCACAGAGCTTGGATTCAAATCCAGACACTCTGACTTCAAAGCAAGCACTTCTATCCACGATAAATACTATTTTATTGGCTTGTCTTATAGGCATGCTATGAAAAAAAGTATCAGGTATTCATAAATTAATGCAAAAATGATTAATTTATCAGTGAGTGCTTTCCAATTTCAACTTAGAGATTCACTAAAAGAAGAGGTACGGAGAAAAATTAACTGGAGCAGGATCTTAAGCTCATTCAATAATACTTGATGAAAAAAGTGAGGAAGAGGTGCCTCTAAACATATAGTCCGGTTGAGAAAAGGAAAAATGCATTTCTAAGCCACCCATTATATAGGTCATAAATGAAAACTATCTAGCATAAACAAAGGTGAGCTATGGCATGTGTGTGACATGTGGGTAAGTTTAATTAGACCAGTGGAATTTCATAGTCTTCATAATCCCCTTCACATGTTACAAATGGACTATGGGAAAATAGAAGCTTACATAGTGACCAGTGGTCTTCACATGTTACATCTTCTTAAAAAAATCATCGTTATCGTTTCATGGAAATATAAACCAACCTGTTAAAAGTGAATACTGGTTCATTTCTCCTCCTACCCCCCATCCCAGCTGTCTCAGTTGATACTAAGAATTTTAAAAACAAAACAAAGAGCAAAGGGAAATAAAAAAGGGAGAGAGAGGCAAACCAAGAAACAGACTGTTAGCCATAGAGAACAAACTGATGGTTACCAGAGGAGAGGTAGGTGGAGGCATGGGCAAATAGGTGATGGGGATTAAGGAAGGCGCTTGTGATGAACACCAGGTGTTCATGTAAGTGATAAATCACTGTGTTATACACCTGAAACTAGTATTACACTGTATGTTAACTAACTGGAATTTAACTTTTTTTTTTATAAAAAACAGAATTAGGTAATTTTCCACAGATATCTAGAAACCTACTTTGTTCCTAAACTAGTCCTTTATTTCAGCTTCCTCAGTTCAAAAGGAAAAACCACATGTAAATATATATATTTGATTGCAGACAAGATACAGCCTAGTCTTAAAGCACTGAAATTCAACTTCCATTTGAATGCACTATTAATGATACTTTCATATAAACTGAAAGGACGGGGAAAGTGTTAAATACAAAGTGAAACATTTTAGGATCAAAAAACTGTATCTCACCTGATTCTTGGGTTGTGAATTTTACTACATTACTATATTGATTGCCATTTCCGACTTTCGTAAAGGCAGATATGCTAATAGAATAGGTGCTGACTGGTTCCAACCCCACAAGCTGGGCTTCAGTTTGAACACCTGAAATGTTCTGAAAACCAGAAAAAAATTCTTTGTCATGATGCATCACCAAAAATTCTTAACTGAAAGAAATATTTTATTACATTGAAGTTATGCCTTCTATGTTTAATTTAGGATTTAATAAGCATGGGCATTTTCAATTAAAATAAAACAAATACTAACCTGTTTTTTTTATGCACTCAGGTCATGATACAGGATGAACTGGGCACCCTCTCAGCCCTGAAGAATCCCAAAATGGCCATTTAAAAAAAATTTTTTTTTTTTACACTAGGGTATTTTGTTTTCATTTTGTCTCCTGACACTTGCTTGGAATTAAATACTCATTACTTCCTTTAAATTCTCAAAAATTGAAGTCTCCAATTTAAATCAAACTTATGGGTGGTCAGCAATAGTAGATTTTTCTTGAATTCATCTAGAGTCGTTTTTTAATACCAGTAACATTCTGTGTAAATTAATTTATTCATCAGCTACTTTATGCTAGGCATTGGGAATACAACAGTTAAAAAAAAATCTCTACTCTCATGAAGCTTAAATTATGAGTTTTCCCAGACAACTCCTAAATTCATAATTTTACCCAATCTCTTAGGAAAATGAAAAAAAAAAAGGAACAAAACAGTTATCACAACTGCTCAAGGAAGGATATGTGTTCTCATAGAAAAATTGACCATTAAGTATAAAGTCTTCATTCAAAGATAATTGTCATAACTGAGAGATCAGTTAAGACTAATCTGCTATCTTTACAGAAAGAGAAGACAATGTCTCCTATAATGGTATCATTTTAAAAATACTCCATTTAATGGACCCAAAATATAAACTACTTTGACTTATTTATTAAACATTTCAGTAACAGAAATTTAGCAAGAATACTAACTCACAAGTCACTTACATTTCAATCATATTTTAAATTAAATCAAATTTTAAATTAATATCCCAAGTTATTGACATACTTTAGGGACTCATTGTATTACACTCTATCCTTTCATTCTTTCATGCTTACTATTTATAAAGCATACTGTTACATAACCAGAAGTTTATAAAGATACATATATAAGATACATATGGTCACTGTCATCAAGGAACTTTTATGTTAATCAAAGAAATCTACAAACAAATGTTTACTGAGAAGAAATTAGAACAATGCAGGTAAATTTTGACTTGGATTAGGAAAGGTCTGTACCCAGAGAAATGACTGAACCCAAGATTATAACAAAACATGTGAGAGCAGCTCACTGGACACTGACCAGATTTACATAAGAGTAAAATGTAAGAGGGAGACATGAATGAGGAATATTTCCAAACATATTTTAGCAGAGCTTTTTACTGAATAAACAATTTATTTCCATATTTGAGAGTGACCCAAGTTACCAGTAGACCTGGATCTAACTGGTTCCATGGGAACTCACTGGATTGACTACAATGGCAGGAATCTTTGGAATGGTTCTGGAGTTACTCTGTCTCCACAAACCCACATATAATTTGAAAGAATAAAAAGAAAAAGAAGAAAATAATATAAACCGATAGGACATAGACGGAGACAAGGACGTAAGGAAAATAGGACAATACACTCAGAAAGAAAGCTAAACAGAGGGACGAAAGCAAATAAACTAGATGTTAGGAAAGGAAAACAGGTGGCATGAAGTATATTCAAAGGAATTTAGAAGAAAATAAGACTATGAAAATCAACGGAGGACAAAACAGGTGTAAAAAGGAGTAACTAAAAGTAGGACATTTTCAAGAAAAACTATTCCTTCTACCCAAAAGTAATATATTTAATACTTTATGGTATAAAGATTATATGTTTGCTACTAGAAACATTTTAATGGTGGCATTTCCACTGAAATATCAGGAAGTCTAAAAATCATAACTTATTCTCATATTCAGGTAAAGGTATACTGTCCTTTCATACTTAGTGCTATGACAATGCTGGATGCAGTTTTTAAAACCTTTTCTTAAATGATGTACAATAACACAACAATAGCTAACACATTTATCATGTGCTGAAGATTATTCTAAATGCTTGATATAGATTTGCCCTTACAATTCTCACTTTTTAATGTATGCATCCTTATAACTCCAATTTTGCACTTGAAGAAACCAAGTCAGAAGAGGTTAACTAGCTGCCTTAATGCCACACATTAAGTCTCAAAAAAAATGTCATTGCAGTAAAAAATGATTGCTTTGGGGCGCCTGGGTGGCGCAGTCGGTTAAGCATCCGACTTCAGCCAGGTCACGATCTCGCGGTCCGTGAGTTCGAGCCCCGCGTCAGGCTCTGGGCTGATGGCTCAGAGCCTGGAGCCTGTTTCCAATTCTGTGTCTCCCTCTCTCTCTGCCCCTCCCCCGTTCATGCTCTGTCTCTCTCTGTCCCAAAAATAAATAAATGTTAAAAAAAAAATGATTGCTTTTTCCTTTCTGATATTCATTTCCCAGTGACCCATACAGACAAAGCAAATAAAAAATGAGAAAATGTTAAGATTAGACCAGTATAGATAGTAGGGGCCTAGAGACTTAGCATTATTAGAATTTCACACTTTTGGGGAACAGATTCCACATTTATGGAGTACTACAATTCAAATTCTACTCAGCCTACCAGATTTTAAAGTAATATCTTGATTTCCAGAAAGAAAGTCATTGTTCGTTATGACATAATCTTAACCATTGCTTTTGATTTTTACTAGTCACTTTGCAAGCTACACATGCTGTAAAAATAATTTACCATCAGCAATAAATTGTAATGCATATAATATTGGGACATTGTTTACTGCAGATTTTTTTCACTCTTCTTGTTGTAACTAAATAAGAGCATCCCAAGTACTTCATCGCCTTTGGAGAAAAAAATAAAAACACTTTCTTAAATAAATGCTAGTTATATAACATATTTTGGCAATTAAATGCTAGAAATCACACAAGTATATTTGAGATCCTTTGTTATATCTGTAATTTGGGTATTTTTCATTGATTCTAGAACCTAAAAATGGAGAAGGGAAAGAGTATTCAGTGTTGTAAACTAATTGGCATTGAAAGGAAAAAAAATAATGATATACCTTAAAAGCCCAATTAGTGTGGGATTATATTCTATCAGGGAAGATTACCAGAAGTCCAGTAGAAATACTTTTCTTACAAGGTTAAGAACACTCACTTGGTATCTTTTTAACAACAAATAGAAATATATTGCATTTAAGATAATAACAGTTTTTAAATAGTCTGAAAAAATTTACTCTATACTTTCCAGCATTAATACAATAATGCAATTATTTCTTAACTTGCAAATATCTAGAAGTCGTAAAGTCTAAGTAAACTGCTCTACAAATTATTCAGCTGTCATATCTGACAAATGTCTTCTGTGTTTTCCATAAATCCTTAAATTGTAGAGAAAAAAAAGATTATTTAAAAAGATGGTCCTTGTTTAATTTAAAGCAGTCCATTTTCCTCTGCATGTCAAATGATTTTAATTCAATTTCTGAATTTTTAAATTAACATGTACTGTTATAATCAACCTACCTTATAAAATATAGTATCAGTTTCATGCTCATGAATTTTTAAGCTATATATTTTAACAATACCGCCTGGAACAGGACTTGGACTCCATTTCAGCCATACCAAGTCTGAAGTGTAGTTGATTAAAGTCAAATTTTGAGGAGGTGCTAAAGGCACTGCAGGAAAACACATTATAAAACTTATATTCATAAAATTTTTAGTAAGTGATATTTAGTAAAAATATCATTGTGACTCTAGCTTCTTGCAGGCACTATTAAGAAAGATTCCTAAAATGATCATATTTCAGAAATAAATAGCATCGGTAACTATGTTTTTATACCTGGAACTCAGTAATTCCAAACTAATTTTAAACAAGCACTTTGTTCTAAGGCTTGAATTAAAAAAAAATGTTCAGCAAAGTAGATGAATAGTTGTAAGCCTGTTACAAATAGATAACTGAATATCTTTTCATTTTCCATGTTGTTCTTTAAAAAGAGAGAGCAAGGCTGCAACAGTGAAATCATTTGAAGAGTTATGGATTCAGGCTTACCTGACTCATCTGTATAAAAGAAAAGAGTACTGGAAGGACCAAGTCCTTTTATAGTTCTTGCGGCAGCAAAAAAACTATATAATGTAAATGGTGAAAGTTCTTCCAGTATTAGATAGTTATCAGAAGTAATGAAAGAATTATTTTCATTTGGTCCTTGTAAAGTTAAATCATAACTTATTATTGCACCATTTGGTTTTACTGGGGGATCCCATGATAAGAGAACTGAGGTAGAGGAAAGGTTTTTAAAAGTGTTGATTATTGGTGAAGTTTCTGGGACTATAAAAGAAAAAAAGAATATTAAATGAAAAGTGAATTAGCATTAAAAAGAAGAGGCTTTAATAATAGTGGGACATAATTTCATTAGCAGTAATTATTTTAATTTTAAAAAACAGAGCTTATTATGTTTATTGAAAGGCTAACTACTTGAGAACAAGCAGTCTCTATACAGTTATAAAAATAATGTTTTCTATCAGAAAGCTATGTAAAGAAGAGAACACCAGCAATCTGCTTAATAGGCAATAAAAGGGTCCAGCCTACCATCTTCTTCAGTTTTGATGTGTAGCTGGGCAGTATAGGTATCAGAGAATCCCTTTTCTGTTGATGGAGTGATTTTTAATATATAATCAGTATATTTTTCCAGATTATCAAAATATATACTTCTCTCATATGTCACAAGAAGTGGTCTCACGTGGCGAGGAGTCTGCTGTAAGCTCAGAGAAACATAGTAGAAGACTAGACCATTTGGATGAGATGGTGGGCTCCAGCTTACATTTATTGCAGTTGATGAAATGGACTCGTAAGTTAGGTTTCCAACAAACCCTTCGGGTACTATGGTAGGTAATGTGCAAAATATAAAAATTATCAGTCACCGTATATAAAATTTAGGTAAATTCACAAGCTGATGATAACTGTTGAAATGGCATCTATTACATCATTAGCTCTTACATTGTTTAAATGCAGATGTAGTAAATATCACCTATTACAAAATATCATTACAAAATAGTTATATTAAAAATGATTCAAAATACAAACCCTGTCATTTTTAATATGTGTTAGAATTGCTTTATATGATATTCTCTTTTCTTTCCTACAACGTGGTGATTATCCGTGTACATATACATGTATGTCTGTGTATGTATACTCAGATATTTAAATATTTTGATCATTTATATTATCTAAACAATATTTTCAGTTTCTTTCTTCTAAAGATTATCATTACTGTATATATATCAGATCTAGGACCTCTCACCTGGAACAGTGCACAATAAGTGTTTATTATTCATGGTGCTACAACAGTCACTGATAACATTTACAGATTGCTGAAAATATGGGGAGATATCCACATTTAAAGAATGCCTGAAATGATATTGACTACATACTGCACTAAAATACTTTGTTAAAGACTCTGCAAGCACATATTTTCATGTTTTTTATCATCTTACCCTGTTGATCAATGTGTAAACTATTTAAAAGATTGTTCAACAACAAAAGCATTCACTCATACTTATCGTGTCTGTCGATTTGCAATCTTCAGACAATAAACACAGAATCTTATTCTCAGCAGTTTAGGTCAATACCATTTCTCAATAAAAGACTAGTCCTTAAGAAATAAATAGACTCCAGAAACAACCACAAGAAGAAATAGGCAATGATTTATGGATCATTGTATTCTTGAAGCTGAAACCTAAAACATCAAATGCCTCAATCATTATAGTTTTCTGAATACTCAGCACAAACAGGATACTGCTGAAGCTGCATACAAGAAACTTCTAGAGTTAAAAAAGTAAAGACATTCCGAGTATGTTAGTCAAAAACATAAGAACAAAGATGCTGTATGGAGTCCTGTGTGGATTCAAAGGCTGAAATGGAAAGAAGTTGCTAGATTAAAACAAAAAAAGTTGTTAGATTAAAGCAAATAGACAAGCACCCATCGACGTATGCAACAGAATTTTTCATGCTTACAACTGGACGGCTGTGACATCTTTTGAAGCAATAAAAGTGACAGAAAGTTCATGAATGGTAGCAGTTTCCATAAATAGAAAAGGCTGTTATTATTATAATAGTTTTACAGTTATATTAAATGCATTTCCAAACTTCTATAATGACTAGTTAAATGTGCCTAAATAAATCACAGAATTTACTAGTAATATATACAAATAGAAAAAGGTTCTAAAATAAAGTGTTAAATTAAACCTTTTAAAAATTAATAAATGCTTTTTGTTTACATACTGTCTTGATCTGTGTATACTTGAACTATGTCACTGCTTTTATTCCCATTTCCAACTGAGGTACTTGCTGTTACCCAAAATGTATAGTAGCTGAATATTGCCAGTTTATCTATTACTGCAGATACGGTCATATTGTCAAAGTCATTGGTTACTTCATGGAGTGTAAAATTCTGAAAAATAAACATATTGTTTTAATTGTTCAGAATGTAGTTTTAGTATACGTAATTTCAAGTAATTTCAAAATAATTATTATCCATGAATTGGCCATCCCTTATTATTTTAAAATGTCAATTTTTGAAAAAAATCAATGTAAATTGATTAGTGCAATAATTAAACTGGAAATATGTTTGTACTAAAAGAGGAATAGATGGTATTGTTTTTATCATAAAATTAACATACAGAATAGGAAAGAGCAGAAACTTCCAGCTTATGGAGAAGGTCCAGTAGCCAACTGAAAGCGCTCCAAAGTGCTGAGCAGTGTCAGTTTTCATTATAAAACTTTCAAGTAGTTTTCAAAACATTGACCCTATATTTTATGAATATTATAAAAACTTTGATTTTTTTTCTTCCTATTAATGATGAAGAAATTATTAAAGTGTTCACCACTTTCTCTGAACTCAAATGGTTATTATTCATCTTTAATGGGGCTTTTTTTTTCTATACTCATGGGGAGAAATGGGAAGTCAGCTAAATGCATTCTCTTTATTAAATGCAGAGTAAGAGCAATTTAAAAAAAATTTGCCTGATTCCTAGTTATATTTGTCCTAAAGCATTTATTGATGATTAGGGAATTTATTTATGCAATCACTTTCTTTCTGATATTTTAAATACAAAACACATAGCAAACAAAACCAGTAATAAAATAAAGGAAAATATACTTAAAAGTATGTAAGCAATTAGTATGAATAAATCCATGCTAATAGTATGGATGTCCATATTATTAATTTAATAATATAATAATGCCCATCTACACCAAGAAAGCTCAATCATTCCAAAACATACAAAGTTTTAAGCATCTTATAAACCTAACTTCAATTCTAGCAGAGTAGCCCTCAATAAACCATCTAAACTCAGATTCTCTTTCCTCAACTATAAAATGGGAGTAATTATTTCTACCTCACAGAGAGATTTTGAGGATGATATGAAACACATAAAACAATATCATATCTAGCACACAAATAAAAAACAATAAATGGTAATTAGTTCATTTAAATGAAAAACTTAGGGTAATTAATTTGACTAAAGTTTACAGTTAGGATGGTCCTATAATGCATCAAGAAATTAAATTCAGCAAAGTTTTGTGGTTCTTTTGCCAGTATTTGGCAGAGAGGAGGGGAAGAATGAGTGTAATAAAAGATCTACCTCAATGTTGTGGCTGCTTATTCAGGAACAGATAAGTTAAAACAATGTAACAATCTCACACAAAATATGATCTGTAAACTTGAATTATCTTTCAACACATCTATCTTACACAGGGAATAACTGTTTTACATAAAGTGTCTCTTAAAATATTAGCGTAATTAATTATTTAGCCATTTAAAAAGAAGGAAATCCTGCCATTTGCGACGAGGATGAACCTTGAGGTCATAATGCTGACAGAAATATGTCTGACAGAGAAAGACAAATACCATATGATCCCACTTATATGTGGAATCTAAAACACACATAAACCCCAAAACCTGAACTTACAGATACAAAGAACAGATTTGTGTTTGCCAGAGGTGCAGGGTGAGAGGGGGTGGGCAAAATGGGTGAAGGTGATCAAAAGGTATAGACCTCCAGTTATAAAATAAGTAAGTCATGAGGATGTAATGAAAAAATATACTAATGTAGCTTTTTGGTGTAAATTTTATTTTTTCTTTGTTATTGAATTTATTCTGATTACCTATCACCTTGATGACTATTTAGAAATGAATTATTTTGAATCACCCAGTAGCCATTCCTGATGAGTGTGTGACTTATCATGCATAGACATGTACCAAATTTGGAATTAGATCAATTATCCAGATGATTATTTCAGTCATTTATTTATTTTTGGAAAAAAATTTTTTTCAGCTCAAATTATGTAATTAAGACTTGCTACTCTGTATATATAAATGCAGTCAGAAGTTATTTAGTAAAGGCTTTCAAATTTGATTAATCAACCAGTATTCATTAGCATTTTTTAAATATAATAAGACACTATGTCAGGCACAGGAGGAGATATGACATAAGTGGGTAAAAATGAAAATGTAGTGGAATTATTACACTATACTAAACATAATGTGCAACAATTGAAGGAAGAACAATGGTAGCAGAGAGATTAAATTCCCCAAGGTCAGAAGAAGGAAAAATCACTTTCCCACAAACTCAAATGCTCCAAAATTATAACTAAGTATCAAAAATAATGTTGGTACATTCTTTCAACTAAAAATATTTATTGAGCATTGAACCTATGTATGATATAGTACCAGAGGACTTTGGGGGATGGAATAAGTGTCACGTGATCCTTTTCAAGTTATTTGCTACAGCATAGGGAGCTAGGACAAGTAAGCAGATACCAAGAATGGTTAGCAAAATGTGATATACCATGCATGAGGTTATTCTACAAAGTTCTGTGGGAAAGAGAAGAAAGAGAAGGAGGAAGAAAAAAGCTACACACTTATTCTGCTATACAGTGTTCATTTTGAGGGTTTATTCCACTCTTCCAACCCAAAATAGAAAATCAGTTAGCAAAGATGCTGTATTTAACATTAACTTGAGGAATAAATTAAAGCACAGATGAACTTCACGCAATATGAGAAGTATCTTCACATCATTAGCCTGTGCTCTCTAGCAGCTGTCACACATAAAAGCATTCTTAAGATTATTTAATAAAAGATTACGTTTTCTAAGTTAGATGAATTGTAAATAGGTTTGAAACCATAGTTAGATGTTTATACTTCATTATTTAAGTGTGGACAAAGAGAAACAAAATAGAATAGTGTGTATAGGTCATAAAGTAAATTGTACCCAGGCAAAAACCTTTGCTAAGATTCAGATACAGACACCACCCCTTTGCAGTATTTTTGTTAAATGTGTGAAAGAAGAAATCTGCATTTTGAATGGCCTCCATGACATAATGACACATTTTTAAAATTGTAAACAACACTGTGGTAAAAAAAATTATAATAAATTGCATACAAATCCCATTTCTTTTCTCAAAATAGAGCAGAACAAAAAGGAATAGCAAAAGTTGCTTAATGTACACAGAAAGGGGGAAAAAAAGGATCCTCCTTTCTCCTTCTGCTCCTAAGGCAGTTATAAAAATATACATCTATAACTACATATATATCTATATCTTCATGTCTTGTATAAAGTAGTTTTTCTTTTGGCATTAAGTTTTAAGCAGTCACACTTATTCAAGCCCATCCTTAGAGGGTCTTGAGCAGAATGTAAAAACTAAACCAACCTTGACTTTCTCTTACTCACTGCTCAGTAGTCCTGAGACTACTGGCAAAATTCTGCTCTGACCCCATTCATCAGCCTAAGCTGCAGCATAGATACAGTAAAGCAAATAATTCAATACAGTAATGCTTTATTTCCTGAGATTGTTGATCCCAAGAACTAACTCCCATGGCTATATTAATGTCGTCAGTCACAAATAGAGCAGGACAGCCCAAAATTACTAAGACTTGTCTCTATTCTTCAGCTGCTTAAAAAGATACAAAGAAGTAAGAATGGACAGTGTTATAATCAACAGGCAGTCAACAGTTTCTATTAAGGTACGTGTTCTGTAAATTGTAGCCTTTCTTCAAAATTAGCTTTTTCCAAATTATATTCCAAATCTCTACATTCCTGATTCAATCATAACCATTCCAATTTTATCATTTTCATATGTTAGAGTTCTGTTAAATATTTAGTTTGGATAAATAAAGGATTTCTACTGAGTAAACTGAAAATATTTCTCTAAACAAAATGCATTTTAGCTATTTTCATAGCCATCATTATTCACATCAGAAAGTGCCCATCTGCAAACTGTATGACCCTAAAACCCTGCATACCTCAAGTGAAATAACCACATTTCTAGTGATTTTATTACATGTGATACTAAATAACAACAAAATCCCTTCAGTTAGCAGTTAAAAATTGTTAAAATTGAAGAAAAATATGCAAACACATCCAAACATTAAAACTATTTATATTGTATGCAAACAAAAGGGAAATTTTTTTAGCTGAGAAATGAGGGTAAATTAAATCATCAACTCTTTAGAGAACACTTCTTGAAGAAGTGGAATTGAGGACCATATTTATACACAGAATTTTAAATAGGTCACATCTTCATTGTTTATAATATGTTTGAAGCTGACATGGAAATGTGTGCATATGCACAGATAGGTTAAAATGTATCTGACATTTCCCCACCATATTTTTTCAGTTTCAATGAAAGTTTCATGAAATGTCTATTCATAATTATCAGTGTAAGAGAAATGGTTTTTCTACCATGCCAAGTCTGTATCATCATCAATAAAATTGAAGGATGTAAATAAAGAACTAACTAGAAGAAAACTCAAGTCTTACCTGCACAAAAGTACCTGAAGTATTTCTGTAATAAATAGAATAATATTGAATAATCCCATTAGGTTTTGAAGGAGGCATCCAAAAGAGCATTATTGATGAAGAACTGAGATTTGCATAACGAACATCTTTGGGAGGATCACTTGGTGCTATAAAACAAACAATTGAACAAAAAACTGCACCTGTGGCTCTAAAGAGTGTCTGCAATGTTCTAAATTTTACCTGTCTTTGATAAGCAATAACCACTGTTTTTCAAAACAAAACTTAAATTAGGTATAACATCTAATGAGAGGTCAGAATTGAAATCCACAAGGCTCATTGGGCCATCTCTCTAATACCATATCATAGCAAAATCCAAGCAGAGGACAGATAGATTTCTTACTAAAGAAAGTAAAACACTAAAAAACATGCCACTTCTAAAACATCCCACTTCTAAAACATGCCACTGCCCTGTATTGGAAAACAACCTTGTAACAAGTTTCCAATATAAAACACATAATATGAAATTCTTATTTAACTTAGAATCTTGAAATCGAGTAATAAAGAACAAAGACAGTGAGATGACTTCATGCATGTTATTTTGTTTCATTTAACAAATACATAAAATACTAAGTGTCAAGTTCTATACCCAGTGTATTTACAAATATAAACTCATTTAATCCTCATAAGGACCCTCTTAAGTAGGTAATGTATTGTTTCCATAATATAGATAGGAAACTGAGGCACAGAGAAATTATTTTCCCAGCATCACACAGCTAGGAAGTGACCAAAAAGCAATTTCGCTTCCAACATGATGACAGATATTAGGCTTAGTAATACATTTTGATATTTAATACTTTTTTTTTTTGTGTGTAGGATATTTTTTTACTTGGCCTACATCCAAAAGAACTCACCTCCCTCAGGTGTTCGAAAGTTAATGATACTGCTTCTCATTTTCCCATCACCAAACCTTGTGCTAGCTGTTACATAAGCACTATATTCAACATTATAGTCCAAATCTGAAAACTCTAATGATGTTTCAGTTACATTAATAGTTTTTAATGATGACCTATCCCTGTGAGAAAAAAAAAATCTGTATAATTGACTATTAAATTAAACATTACATACACATTTTGAGCACAAGTATGTTAAAAATAAGCAACATTAATGCACACAAATGTATTAATCCAGACTAATAGGATAAAGACACCACTTATCCTGAAATGCTAAAAAGGGTGAAATTAAGAATAATTCAATAAATAATTTTTTTTTGTTTTCAAGTATACTGAGTAATTCAATCAAGTGTTAATAAGTTGTTCATATTAGAAGTTACTTGGACTGATTTTAATAGATCTCTGGGAATACTGCGTGGTCCAACTAATTACAGCACTCCTTTTCATACCCATGTTTTACTTGTTCAAATATATGTTCTTTTTTTTTTTTTTAATTTTTTTTTCAACGTTTTTTATTTATTTTTGGGACAGAGAGAGACAGAGCATGAACGGGGGAGGGGCATAGAGAGAGGGAGACACAGAATCGGAAACAGGCTCCAGGCTCTGAGCCATCAGCCCAGAGCCCGACGCGGGGCTCGAACTCACGGACCGCGAGATCGTGACCTGGCTGAAGTCGGACGCTCAACCGACTGCGCCACCCAGGCGCCCCAATATATGTTCTTTTTAATGTTGGTGACATCTTATATATACCCTTTGTCAAACAAATTCATTTTTCATACATCGTACAAAAGTAATATTTACCTCAGAGAAATTCAAATAGTAAATATCTAAATAGTAGTATATAAAATAGCAAACCTGTGTGTTATTTTTTACTAATTATAGTAATTAATTACCCTTTATTAATTTCTAAATTAATTATGTATTATGTATGAAATTATGTAGTAACTGGAAACAAATTGAAAATAATCTATGCATAACATACAGAAAAGGAAAAGGTAGAGCTCACATCTCTCATCCAGTTAAAAACTGAAAAGTATTTAAAATGTCATTCCAGAAAACACAAAAAAATGTTGATTATTAAAATCTCTTCAGGTCGCCTGGGTGGCTCAGTTAGTTGAGTGTCCGACTTTGGCTCAGGTCATGATCTCACAGCTCATGAGTTTGAGCCCCACATCAGGCTCTGGGCTGACAGCTCAGAGCCTGGAGCCTGCTTCAGATTCTGTTTCTCCCTGTCTCTCTGCCCCTAACCCCCTCGCATTCTCTCTCTGTCTCTCTCAAAAATAAGTAAACATTAAAAAAAAATTAAAAAAAAATTCTTCAAGTAAATACTAATATCTCAAGGAGGGAAAAAGGCTAAATGACAAAATGTTGCTAAGTAATATGATACTGCAATTATTTTATTACAGTCATGCTCGTATAGTTTCTATAGTTTTGAATTAAGTATAGGTTAGAATCTAAATTAAAGAATGAATATGTACATAATGGTACTGAAAACTGCATTTAAAAAAATTAGATTTTAAGACCAATAAAGTTAATTGTGAAAGAATTTAAGGGAATATGATCAACATTACAGCAAAAGTGTATCAATCTCATGCAATCCTATTTTTTCCTTCTTTAGTATCACATGGCACCCAAGAAGTAAATGTGTATTTCCTCTGAATATAAGATGCTCTTTCTTTGCCATTGAAATATTGGAATTCTTGAATCATTAAGAGGAATAATAGATTATAAGTGAACTAAGGGTATCCACAAAGACACATACATTCCAGCCATGGTTTAATGATTACAAAAGTGTCAATTCACTCCAAATATAGGTATGGTTATCTGAAAAGTAGTCAGAAAGCTTACCATAGTGAGAAAAATATGAATTCAGAATCTGTGATTGTAGACCAGCAGGATTAGCAAGGCTATTCAGCAATTTGAAACAGTTTCTTCAGATAGCTTCTCTCAGAAGCAGTAGAGACTTCACTGAGACCCAGGAGGGGGCTTTTAGAACTTAAGGCTGTGTCTGTTAGTCTCAGAGAAAGACGCTTTGTCATAGAAACTTTACCCAATTCCTTACCCCTGTCATTGGTCACAGGTCATTAGAACACTGCAATATGGTTAATGCAATTCAGATCTCTAAAACTGTGAAATTAGCTAAAGTGATCTAATTGCACCATATCTATTTTTAAAATTCCTTTTCAAGCATATTTTTCAATGCTATCTGCTGCCTTGCATCACTACCTTCTTGCCCTGACTGCAGATAAGTGTCTGCCTACAATAAGAAAAACCCTGATTACATTCCATAGATAATTTAGAATCAAGGCAATTACCTGGAAAAGGCAGATCAAAAGCAAATTTTGTCTCACATACCCAGGTATTTCAGTAAGAAGATAGTCTTTGTAAACTGTCTGAATAACAAAGTCAATAATCCACCTCTGCATGTACAGATATAGTTTCTACACCTACCCTGGTTTACCTCAAGACAAAATAGTACTAATAAAATTTTCAGATACTGATAATGTTCTTGTCTATTTGGGGCTTGTTCTTCTTTTGTAGTCTAGGATTGTCGCTATTTTAACAACTAAGGTAAAAAAAAAAATCTGAGCATAAATAAACGTCAACTGAAATTTCATTTCTGATCCAAGTTCATAACATAACTTAGATAAGAGATAGTTTGCTGCATAACTGAGAACTAGGAAGGGGAAAGAGAGAGAGGTGTTGCTGTCTCTAAGGATCTGACTCCCTCTTCCTTGCTCTTATGCAGTTGCCAGATTGAAGGAAAGACGCATAAATCTTCAGAGAACAGAGAACAGCCATCTCTGTGAGCAACCTGCAGCTCTGATGAGTCACTCCCTCCATGCATGAGAAGGCCTATGTTTGACACTGCTATAATCTTTTGGTTTAAAAAAAAATTTTTTTTTTTTAACATTTATTTATTTTTGAGACAGAGAGAGACAGAGCATGAATGGGGGAGGGTCAGAGAGAGGGAGACACAGAATCTGAAACAGGCTCCAGGCTCTGAGCTGTCAGCACAGAGCCCGACGCGGGGCTCGAACTCACGGACTGCGAGATCATGACCTGAGCCGAAGTCGGTCGCTTAACCGACTGAGCCACCCAGGCGCCCCATATAATCTTTTGGTTTTAACTGGTGTAGTTTAAAGATCTGTTTTGTCTGTATTACTTTGAAATACTGTAATAGGGATATTATATGTTGCCTTAGAGTGTTTTATTTCCATTTATAAAAGTGTATGTTCTTCTATATCTTGACCTTGTTTTGCTTTACTTATGTGATGACAATGATCTACATCATTATTTTTTTGTAATTGCCTAATTTGGATGTATCATAGTTATTCAGCCATTCTGCTGTAAAATTAACACTTAGGTTGCTTCCCACCCCTCTTTTAGTTACTAACTGTGACACAGCAATCATTCTTATACAAATATCTTTTCATAATGGTCCTTGGATTTCTGTAGGTTAAATTCCCAGTGGTGTAATTATTACATCAAATGGGTTGATTTTTTTTAATTTTAATGATTACTGTTCTAAAAGTTGTTTCTGTTCCAAATTATAAATTATTATAATTTAGAACTACAACAATGTGTGAGAGCACACCTTTGGCAAACTCTCATTACTAGTCTGGATATTAATCTTAATTACTGCAAACTTGACTCAAAAAATATTTTTAATCTGCAAATCCCTAACCATTTGTGAGACAGAATATCTTTTATATGTATATTGGTCATTTGTGGCCCTTTTTTGCATAACGTATGCACTTTCTTTTCTATATTTTATTGTAGTGTCTTAAATGGAGAATATATATTAGAGTAGAAAGGCACTATTCTTTTTAAAAAAGTTTTTAATATTTATTTAGTTTTGAGAGAGAAAGAGTGTGAGCAGAGGAGGGGCTAAGGCGGGGGGGACACAGAATCCGAAGCAGGCTTCAGGCTCTGAGGTGTCAGCACAGACCCTGATGCTGGGCTCAAACTCACGAACTGCAAGATTATGACCTGAGCCAAAGTTGGACGCTCAACCAACTGAGCCACCCAGGTGCCCCTAGAAAGGCACTGTCCTTTTAGATAGTGCTCCAAGCAAACAAGCACAGATACCTTCCTAGCCCCTCTCAATTTAGAGATGATATGTATGCCATCAATATCCAACAAAATTTATTGAGTATCTACTTTATGCAGGAACTATGTTAGACACAAATATGAGTAAGATTCAGCCCCTATCCTCAAAACAGACAAAATAGTAAATAATTATAAAACCTTTCATTAATAAAAATGGGATCCCTTTAATGACAATGACAACACCATCTCCACCCTGCCCCACCAGTGGCAAACAGCAAAGAAAAAGAGATGAACAAAAAAATTAAGCCAGTAAAATTTGATTATTGGTAACATCTAGAAAAGGAGAATACAACATATCTCCCAAAGGTGCAGGAAATTGTTGACCAGAAAGCTAGTTTGTAAGGTTTGAGAGAAGAATAGGGAGTTGAGTGGGGGGGGGGGGGGGGG
>NW_024412413.1:38656464-38661280 GCF_014898765.1 Herpailurus yagouaroundi
GGAGAAAGGAAGCCTCCCTGACAACAGAGGTCTAAATCTTACATATTCAAAATTATAAACTGTGTATAAATGGAAGGAATATAAATGTCAACAATACTTATACTCTAAAATACATAACCTTCAACATCAGGCAAACCTCCTAGCCAGGGTCAATTTTCAAACTGAGGAAAAAACTTGAGGGGAGTTCTCAGTGCATTCATTTTACTGATTTAATACTAGAAATTTATTAGAACATTTTTCTAGCTAGAATTTTTTTAAAGCTTGAAAAAAATGATAACCCCCCCAAAAAACCCAAAACCAAAACCAGAAAACCCAGACTCATAACTATAGACAATAAATTGATGGTCACCAGAGGGAAGGCAAGTGGAGATATAGGTTAAAAAAAAAAAAAAAGTGAAGGGGATTAAGAGTACACTTCTCATGATGAGCACTGAATCATGTATAGAATTGTTGAATCACTATGTTGTGCAACTGAAACTAAAAACACTGTATGCTATCTACACTAGAAATAAAATAAAATTTGAAAAAAGAAACTTCTTAGAACATTTTAAAAGCTTTCTTGAATTTGAGAAATCGAAATTATTTGAATGACCTTGAAACAACTCTGAATAAATGTAGGATACAGTTTTTCCGTGTACACTCACTGGTAACAACAAGAAAATGTCTTGGGATGGAATTAATAGGGTCTTTAAAATGAAGTTATTTCCTAAGTAATTTATGATTTTTTTTTTATCAAAAGACAGACCACATTGTGACATCTAGGGCATGAAGGAAATTCTAGAGTATAAAAGCAGTTTCTCTGGTCTCGTTTAGCACTTTCTTTACTCATCTCTTATCACAACAAGATCACACTAAGCAGCAACTGCTAAGAAGGAATCTTGAAGGAATCTTGAATACCAAACCACCTGGGAAGACTGAAACCAATTCCCCCGTTTCCCTAAGTGTGAACATAAAAGGTTTTCTACACAAGATTTGAGACCCTCTGAAAGGTCAGGGTCTTAATTCTAATCTTCATCATTTGATATTTTGTTCTATGTGGGTAATCTAACCTGATGACACATCCTTGTTCATTCCTATGTATTTATATTCAAAGTTATAATCTGCCATCATCTAAATATTCTAGATTAATCATTTCACTCATTAAATAACACTTATAAAAATAATTTCAACATCCACTTACTTGACTCTCTCAAATATTCTCTTCCTCATACGAACAAATGATTTTCACTAATTTTCTCACTATAAGGAAACCACTCTTCTGTGTTTGCACCTTACTCTAGAACAGTACTTCTGCATAGCTGAGTAGGACCAACAGATTAGAAATTATGTGTTAAATAACCCCAAGCTAGCAAAGCATCATATTCTATGATGCTAAAGCTTTTCCAGAGTTTCAGAGAAAGTCAGAGTCAAAGTAGGGTATTTATTTGTTGTTACTGTTGTTCTCATTGTCATTTGGTTGGCTGATTGATTTGCTTTGATTTTGTCTTGTTTGCCTTTAGCAGAAAAGACACATTTATAAGATAAAGGGAAAAAGCCATTAAAGAGAATGAGGTTGAAGCTGCAGAACTATTTATAAACCACGATCTTGGAGAAGACACAAGGAATTAAGGTCCAGAAGACAGGAGGAGGGATTGTGCTTGAGCTGAAGGAGAAAGATCTCATTCCTTGAGAGTGGATGCAATTCCTCAGGCCATAATAAGAAATTTGGATTTTATTCTAAGAGGCGTGGAAAGTCCTTGGAGTATTTTCTCCAGCAGTATGATCTTTGGGTACGTGGTTAAAATATAACTTTAAAATCCCTTTCAATATTGAGATACATATTCTCTCCATAAATAGACATATTCAAGATACAGGGTGATCTTGCTGTTGTCCATACAAGCTTCTTACCATTAACCACATCTAGTGAAATTATTTGAGCTCCTACATCCAGTTACACCCTGGACTTTTCAGCTATGTGTCAATAAATTTTCATTTTTGCCTAAGCTAATTTAGGTTGAGTTTAGTCACTTGAAACTAAGAGTCTTAACTAATACCTTGTCCCATTCTTCCAGCAATTTCTCACATGCCTTGATCCTGAGTATTTCCACCATCTGCATCACTTCTTGAACAAGCTCTTCTTTGTCCATATACTACTTAAACTGCAGAGATCAGTAATCCAAATGGTTTACACATGAAACAATATACTTATTTTATCACAATGAATATAGTTCATCAACTAATGCACACCAATAAGAAGATAGTGATTTTTTTGGTAGAAATTACCCATATGAGTTAATGCACTAAGCTTAATTTTTTATAACCCCATAAGTGTTTATCACAAGTATTTTTACCAAACTAAGATTTCCCTAATCCTGTAAGTACACAGCTGAGTATTTAGAACAAATGCCAATTATAACACTTATTCCTAGTGATTTGAGAAAAGCATGATTTGGGAATAAGACAGACCTATGTATGAATTCTGATTGTCATCTTCTAGCTCTGTAAATTTAAGTAACCCTTTACCTCAAAAGTCAGTTTCTGTACCTACAAAATGGGGATAATATTCCCCTTATGGTATTGTTATGAAAAATAAATAAGTAGAAAACCAAAAACATTTGTCCCAAAATGCTAACTTCTACACTATCCCTTTTGAGCCCTTTTGTCTAGCTCTCCAAGATGTTTTGTTCCCCAAATCTCTAATGCAAGCAAATCACAATTTCTCCCAGATGTGTACATATCACAAGAGTGATTAAAAGACCCCTAAACTGAGGGTGTAAGGACTCAAGATCCACACAAGCAAAATCAATGACTAAGAAGATTGGATTTGAAACAAGGTGTGGTGGGAACTGTAGTAAATTGCCAAGCAAACACTCCATCTAAAGACACCTTCTATTCCACTGCAGCTGATTTTCATCATGGGCAATATGGCAAACTATCCTGATATCTATAAGAAACAAAGGAATCTGAAGTTTCATTAGGTATCTATTAATTTTGAAATGCTGGCAGAATTCTATTCAAAATTTATTAATTTATTAACTTTATAGTATAATAAAGTTATGTGAATGTGGCTTCTCTCTTAAAATATCTAATTGTACTGTACTCACCCTTATTTTGTGATGATGTGAGATGATAAAACGCCTACGGGATGGGATGAAGTGAAGTGAATGATGTAGGCATTGTGTTGTGCCATTAAGGCTATTACCGACCTCATGATCTGTCAGGAAGATCATCTACTTCCAGGCCACAGTTGACTGTGGATAAGTGACATTGCAGAAAGCAAAACCACAGGTAAGGGGAGACTACTGTACTGTTTCCACTGAGATGATCTCCTTGTTTATCAACCTATCTTTACAACCTTCCCATTCTGATTATTGATCTCTCTTGTATTCTCAAGCAGATCATTTAAGTAGGGTAAAAATATTTTATAAAACAGGAAAAAACAGAACTTAGCAAACTTTTAGCATATAGAAGTATATTTCCAAAGGTAAGGTTTTATGATATGGGGGAAATTATTCGACCAATGACATCTAACAAAACGCTGCATTAGAATTGTTGTGACCTCCTAATATATTATTTAGAAAGTATTTTTAGAATTATTTCATACACATATTTTATCTCCAATTAGTCTACAATCATTTTAAAATTATATATGTATTTTTATCTCCCCACAGAGTTTAATAAACATTTGTCAGGCTGACTGACTCAGAATTACTTCTCAGAATTACTACTAAGAAAATGAAAAACATTTAAAAGCCAAGATTTGTGTATAAGCTAGAATTTACAGCATTACTTTCACTCCAGTCTTTTAGCTATATCTGATAAGGCATTCACTTAGAAGCTTTATAAACAAAAAAAGAAAACTATTGTTAAATTTTACTAACTATATGGAAGAAAAATTACTAAACAAATCCAGGCTGAACTCAACTACAGATGGTTCCCAACTTATAACATTTCCATTTAGGATGTTTTCCATTTTGTGATAGTTTATAGCAATACACATTCAGCAGAAAGTATACTTGAAATTTTAAATCTTGACCTTTTTTCAGGCTAGCCATAGGCAATATGATCCTCTTTCATGCTGCTGGGCAGAGACAGCAAGCCACAGTTCCTCGTCAGCTCCATGAATACAAGGATCAACAACCAAGGCACTTAACAACCATTCTGCACCCACACCACCATTCTTTTTCCGGTAAGTATTCAAGAAATTACATGATATATTCAACATTTACTAGAAAGTAGGCCTGTGTTAGATGATTATGCCCAACTGTAGGCCAATGTAAGTGTTCTAAACACATTTAAGGTGGGCTGGGCTGAGCTGTGATGTTCTGCAGGTAACATGTACTAAGTGCATTTTTGACTTCATGATATTTTTAATTTACGATGAGTTTATCAGGATGTAACCCTATTGCAAGGGAAGGAAGATCTATGTAAAGTAAATAAATAAACTTTGTATCAGTTTGCTACAATATTATACCTCAGTCCAAAGTGTATTAAAAGAATAAGATAACTGCTCTAACAGGAATTCATTTATTTAATGGTGGTTGCTCTAGCAATGCAAAGATTGTTTATCACTTAAATACAAATAAGCATAATTTATCAGTGTAACTGAGGGAAAAAAAATGCTACTTTACCATCTGGATAAATGATAAAATTTATTTCATAAAACAGACTTTAAAAGGAAATGTCATTTTAAAGCAGATTTCTGAGCACAGCATCTACAAATCAAATGTTACTCACACAGTAGTGGTTATAAAATGCCTGCACATTAACCTTCACCTTGTAGAGCTATTTTGTAAAGAATATTCATGAAAAAGAGAGAAGTCACTCAGTATAATAA
>NW_024412413.1:38661680-38779183 GCF_014898765.1 Herpailurus yagouaroundi
GCTCCACACTGTCAGCACAGAGCTCGATATGGGGCTCAAACTCACAAACTGTGAGATCATGACCAGACCCGAAATAGTCAAACACTTAACCGACTAAGCCACCAAGGTGCCCCTAAATAAAGATGTTGCTCTCAAAAGAGTTTGGTAATTACTAGAAAGCCAAAATAATGGAAACTGAGAAGAGAAAAATGTGAACCCCTGAAATAGGAACTTTGCTAATAATGATACCACCATTTATACAGTATTTTAAGAGAATCACGCAGATAATTGAGTGGCAGGGCCAGAATCCAAACCCATGTCTCAAAAATCATTCCAAGTCCCAGTTTAACAACAACAAAAAAAATGTAACATTAAAAGCTTCTATAAGGAGTTGTTCCTATATCCTTTGCAATCTAATTTCTGAAACTTCTAGGTTTCTAGAGTTAATATATTAAAAATTTATTCCTCTGATTTCAAATTATTAAATATCTTTGAAGTTTTACTAAATTTACACATCTTCAAAAAAAATCTTTATTCTATAACTTAAAAAGATTCACATATTCATTCCAACAGCTTTATCAGGCTTGGCTGCCCAATAAGTTACATACACACTCAGGCACTTGGAAGGTCACCCAACGGCCCTTTAACTGACCAAGGCAGGGCAAAGTGGCCACTTTCCCACAATTGGACTCCAAGTTCATTTTTCACAAGGACACCTTCCTCAAAATAAGCTGTGGGCAGTTGCAGTTAAACCTTGCCTCTGGATTATGAAACCAGTGAGGTTATCATGATTCTCATGGCTACTTTGATTTCAGAGTGTCTTATTTTTTGAAGTAGAACTTTGTGAATGGAGAGGCTAAGGTACTGCCTTCCCAGTGTGTATGTATGTATGTGTATGTGTGTGTGTGTATCTGTGTGTATGTATGTATATATACATGTATGTATATATATGTATATATACATGTGTGTATATATACATGTATGTATATATATATGTATATATACATGTATGTATATATGTATATATATACATACACAGACACAGACACACACACACACATATATATGTATGTATGTATTTCAGTAGCATTTTAGATTGTAGGCAAGCAATCAACAGTAAAATACATGTCAGTAACCTGTTCCTGACAGATTATACAGCAGCCCTGGTTCAAGGATTTCTTTCCCTACAAGAATCTTAAGACTGCTTGCTAGTTGATTCTTTGCTTTTTTGGCTATTTGCTGGTTTTGGTGAATTTGCTGTGAACCAGGGAGTGTGCAGTATTTTTAGAGTCAGCCTATGGCTAGGAATATACTTCAACTGTCTTAAAATGAGGTCCCTGGCTCCCTCTAGTACAAAGTCAGGGGATTTGAATTCAACCTGCAATATTCTATTGTAGATCTCTTGGTATGTGCTTGCCTCAAAAGGAGGCATCCCAACTAAAAATTCATAGCAAAGAACTCCAAGGCTCCGGAGATCCACCTTATCATTGCACATTCTTCCTTCCAACATTTCAGAAGCAGGTAGTCAAGGATACTACACAGTGTGGTTCCCTTGGAGAATGTGGCATGTACTGACCACCCTAATTCTGCAGTCTTAAACAATCCAGCTGATTGTAGGAGCAGGTTCTCTGGCTTAATGTCTCTATGAATAACTCTCTTTGAATAACAGTAAGCAGGGCTTGCTCCTTCTCAGGATGAAGAGAAACATGACAAGCCTCTTAGGAACTCTTTGTCTTCAGCATGCCACCATCAGCAAGATCTAAGAGCTCCTCTAGCAGATCATCCAATGCTAGGGAAGGGTGTAGTGGTCACTTTTGCAATCCTGCCCCCTGAAGATTGGTAAGAGCATCTAGCTCCCTAAAGGTTGAGACAGACATGCTAAAAGAGCCAGGACACTAGAAGAATCCTGAGTTTGGGTCAAGGATAAAACAGAAAATAAGAACCTTGAAACTAGAAGCTATGACTGCAGGTGGGCAGCAGCATGATTCCTACACAGCCAGGTGAGATGAGTCATATAATATCACAGACTTGAGATTCCCTGACCCCACTTTCAGTAGGCTTCCCTTTCGCACCTAGAATCCATCTTAGGAAGTGAGACAGAAAGGGGATACCCTCGAAAGAGCAGAGAAATAGCACCACTGGGGAGGTGAACTTACACAGCACAATCACTGTAGAGAAGAACAAGATTGTCCCTACAATGTGGGTCAGAAACCCCAGCCAGTAACATCTTGATTCTCACTTTTATTAGTTTGTTTCACTTTCATTTTTATCTAACTCGGTAAAATGGTGTCAAAAATCTCAGTCATCATCCTTGATTCAAAAATCTAAAATCTAAAAGTCATCATTGATTCATCTCTCTCTCTCTCTCGTTTTTATCCCCACAGCCAATGTATCACCAAGTTGTGTCTGTCAACCCTCCCTTCTAAAAGTAGAAGAAAACTACCCACTTCTCTCCTCCATGGGCAGTATCATCTATTGCCCAGACTACCAGAACAGTCTCCTATAGTATCCTTGCTAACCGCCTCCGTCTAAAATTCTTTCTCCTTTAAGTATCCAAAGTGCTTAATTTCTTCAGTAACTCTAATTACAGTTAAAATGAAAAACCAGACCCTTATTGTGGCTTGTGATCTTTGTCTGCCTTACTCCTCAGTATTAGTGTATCTACCCCTCAGCAACACTTACCTCTCTGGTCTTCAAAATGACAAATTATGTTCCTTCACAGAGTCTATGCAGCTGATGCTCTTTCTTCTTGGAAAATTCTAGCTTGCAGATCTTTACATGACAAAAAGCTCTTTCTTGTCATCAGGATTGTAACTCCATATCACTCTTTCAGAAAGGATTTCCCCAAGCATCCCATCAAAAGTAGCCCTCTTTCCCCCCAACTTTCCCTCATCTGTTTCTTTATGGGATATAGCCCAGCTATCCCTTCAGAATGTAAGCTCCTTGAAAGCAGGAGTCTTATGTGTGTCTTGTTCACTGGTATACAGGCAGTTTATCAATTTTGTTGAATGAAGTAATGAAAAATGGATAAACAAATGAACTGGGCCACAGAGGAAAATGCTTACCTTCTTTTCATTGCTTCTTTCTCACTGACATTTCTCAAGTCACTCTCAATTTTGCCACCACTAGGCAAAAGGACTAGGAATCAGGTAATGAAAAAAAAAAAAACAAAACAAAAACCCAGGAAGTATAGCCCCAATGAGCAATATGCAAAGAGTGTAAAGAGCGATTAGGGAAAGAAAAATCTTAATTTAAGAAAGAGAAGAGTAGCCTTCCTCAAATATCAGAACCTCTCAGTGCTAGACTTTCGAGTCAGGAACATAAATGTTAAGACATGCCCATGTTTTATAAAGGATTGTGTAAATTGTATTTTCTGAGTTGAAATATTTAAAATCCACTAGGAAATATATAACTGGCAAATCTTTCTAAGAGGACTTACAAGAGATCAAAGTGAGGGTTTCTCACTACTGAGTTTTCGTGAAGCAGTACAGCCATGTTGTTAATTGACATGAGATGTGCTATGGGATTTCATCTTTTTCACAACTGACAAATAAATTGGCAATCAGTGTAAAGGTGGTCAGAAAAAAAAATAGATACACTACTTAAATTTCATGGGAAAATGGACCTTAAATGACAGATTTATGAATAAATATCTTTTAGTTAAACTTTAGTTGAAATTAATCTGCTCAAAGAAACCTGAAAAGATGGTGACATAGAGAGTTTTTGTGTAAAACACTGAGTTTAAAATTATATGCATGTATTCACATAAGTTGATAAGTCAGTGGCTTTTAAGAGCAGAAGTGTGATATAATTATGCATAATATATACTTTTTGTGTACAAAAATTATGTTATTTGACTATGCTTGGACTTCTACATAATATGGGAAAAACTTGTTTCTTAAAAAAAGCATATTAACCAGCCTATTAATAATCAGGTTCCTAATGTAGCATCACATTCTGAAATAAAAAAAACTACATTCCTATTATGTTACAGATTAATACTTGTTCTCAGAACTATTTCCAAAAAAGAAAAAAATTCTTACCAGACATAAACTGTGTAATAGAGGATAATTCCATTTGGCTCCAGGGGTGGTTGCCATGACAACTTCACCATGACACCAGACAACTGTTTTACAGAGAAGCCTTGAGGGGGAGAATCAGGAGCTGAAAAGTTAGGGTAAGGATAATACATTTTATTAAACATATATAAGAGAAGGCTAAAATAGCAATGCACAAAATTTTCACTATAAACATTCTGGTCAATGAATCAGGTGCAGTGCCTTTCCCCACGAGCATGGGAGACTAATTGTTTACTTTCAAAATGAGATGATAAAAAGAGATTTTGCATGGTGGTGTTAGAACATCTGTTTCTGTGATTCAATGGAAAAAAATATTTCATGAGAAAAAAGAACAAGGGGTATGTCACAGTGATTCACCTACTCTTCAAGTACATCTTGGTAAATTATCATCCTCTAGTAAAAATAAAACTACTGGGGTGAATAAATATAATATGTAGTAAAAGTGTTCCTCAAACAATAAAAAGAAGTGGAAAAAAAATCACACATTCAAGAAGTGGTAAAGTGATAAGCATAACACTGGGAGAGCAGTTAAAATGACTGACCTCACAAATAAAAACTACATTCCTCAATTTCAGTTTGTCACTAAACTGTAAAATAGTATCAAAATCTGTCCACTGAGTCTCCAAAATTGAATGGTGACAAAGAAAAGCAACACAGCACATAAATAATATGGACAGGTTAGGGTCTACTTCTAATTCCACCAGTATAGCGGAAGGATCTAAATACCTGAGCCATTTTGCACTAAATAAGCTCTACAAAAATTACTACAACCTAGTTAGCTAAGTTTATATTTACATTAGATAAGACATATAGAATGGCATTTCTCAGCTCCTGTGTAACACTACAGTAATGTCTTAGAGCATTAATATACAATTTTGCAATAGAAATGTATACATTACTAAAATTTTTTATCATTGTTATAGTTATATGGAAAGTAAACTCATAGGTAGCTGATAGAAGTTTTAAGAATTTGTTCAGATCTTTGAACAATGTTAATTTATAGATTAGCACATGTGCAGATCACTTTTTCCAACAATTTAAAGAAAATGACACCTGAATTATTTTAAATTCTTTTTTTATTTTCTGAATAATCTCAACCAGAGTTGTATGTGTACATATGCATGTGTAATGTGTATGTATGCTTTTGCTATTTTAGTAACAACAATTTTCCAACACAAAAAATTACTGAGCAGAGAAAAGGTTTATGAGATGAATTCTAAGGAATAATGGTGACAGCTGTATTCATATTTTTATTTGTTATTCTCACTAGCACTACAATAAAAATGCTTTCAAATATTGATTATCACAAGAATCCGTATATCACTTGGAGATGTCTAGTTCCCAAGATATGAATTACTTCTGAGAACTCTTTCATTTGTCAAAACAAAAGCCTATGATATTTTCCCTAACATCTTTGTAAAACTTAACCTTTGTTTATTGTTGGAAAAAAAGGATTTCAATCAAAAATAGCACTGATAGAATATAATCTGTTGTAACTAACTAAGTATTTCTACTCTATAATATGCTTTAAGACTATTATGTCAAATATCAGATAATTCTAAGTGTTTTATTTTTAATTTCAGTATATCCTTGGGTATTTTCCTTTTTATGTGAAACATTTTATTGCTAACTAAATATAATTAACATGTCTATCTAAACAAAATACTATATATCTACTATAGCAAGCGAAGGTTTAATCATTTTGGCATTTGTATTCTAAAACACAATCTAAAAAAAATGAAATTGGTGCAGGGGATTAAGAGGTACAAACTTTTAGTCATAAAGTAAATTAAAAAATTATTTTAAAGAAAGAGGAAAATTAGAATATATAAATGCAATGATATCTTTTGCAATCTGTCCAACTCATCATAACAAAGCATATGAGAATAGGTGAAATGGGTATGCATAAGACTCTTTCTCCTCCTGGTATGGTCTTTCCTAACTCTCATCTTCCCTCAGGTCACATCTTAGACTTAACTTCCTCATCTACACTTCTTCTACCTCAGTAACTAATATGCCTCTTATTGTCCTGAGGAGTAATTTGGGGGAAATACTAAAGTTATAAAAACTATTTGTCTATACACTTATTGAATTTAGAACTCTGCCACTGAGCTGCAAGTTTCATGAGGACAACGAGCACCTAATACCCAAAATACAAAGCATCTCAGTCTTTTATCCATTCTTGATTTGTCATAATTTTTCAATAAAGGGGTCCAATTCTTCACCCCATTCATTAGTAATTATATCAATGACTTGACCAGACACTTAGATGCTAAGTTCACTATGGTGATTTGCCATGGTAACTTTAACAGTCCAGGTAATTCAGATGCACTGTAGAGTTTGAAACAATTGATTTAAGTGGTAAAAAGCTCTGTCTTCTTGAAATATATGTTCACTACTGGTCTAGATTCCTTCATATAAGATCTCGAATTCTTACCATCAGGACTATTTCATTAAATTAGGAGGTGGGGAAGTGGGTACTATGTCCAGAAAGGCATTGCATGAATTATCTAGTACATCTTTCTTAGGCATTATCTAAGATGGAAAAAAAGAGCTAACCCCCACTCTGTTCTAGCCTTTAACAATTGTCCCATTGGAAAGGATGTTTTATTAGTTAATTTTCATTTTATTTCAGCACAAAGAACTGAATTATGACAAAAATTAAAAGTTGGACAGGTGAACTTTGATGGAGAAATAAGCATAATAAGTAGAGGTAATGACTAAGGAAGACCAACCCATGAGAGGACTTAGAACCTGGGACAATTCAGAGCAGCTCACTTGGACACTGATGAAATAATTTCATAGAGAGAAAAATAGGGAAGGACCTCAACTGGGAGAAGAAGGCTCCAAAGACTATTACTTTGAATAAAATAAGAACAATGCAAGAAAAGTCTTCCTTCTGCTAGACATATATAACGCACATATTGTCCTGGTGTATGACTAGAAACATGCACAGAATGCAACTGACCTTCAAGATAGAAAAACTTGAAAGAGAGGGGGGAATAAAGATATCCTGCAAACACTTATGATACACCCAGGCCCAACTCTCATGGCAATAGGACTTCCTTTTGTAGAAATAAAAATAAAAATAACAGTGTCAAATATATATAATGTATAAAACATAAAATGCAAATCCAAATCCCAAATATATTCCTCAAAAGTAATTTTCTTAGCATGATATATGCCTAGAACTTGGTGAGGTACCAGTGTAAAGTCGTCTCAGTAGTAAAGTTGATTTTATTCAGGTTTAGGAAAAGATATGTTTAAATATTCAATATTTAATAAGGCTATTAGCATTCAGGAATGGCATCTTGGAAAATTACATACAGAAACCTAAAAACTGGCCTGAACTCATTATCAAGCTAGTCCTAATACAGTAAAAAAAAAAAAAAGAAGGGGGGGGGGGGTTGTTGCAGGTTGACATAACAGAATCTACTACAAAACTGATGTAAATGTCTATTCTTATGAACATTAAAGTTGAAAAACACAGCCATAACATACATTAGTTTATATTCAAACCATTCAAACTGAAATTTTAGCCTTAAAAACTGCCATGAAAAAATATTACTGATTTTTTACAGAGCACGGATGACTTGAGCATCAAATAAGAACATTTTATACCTGATTTTATTGAACATAAAGCTGACTTTGCTAGCTTCTTTTACTCTGTGACAGTGAAATTTCTGTATAATGCTGACATGCACATAACTGATACCCCAATCTAAGAGAATTTTCACATTATATCTTCATTTTATGCACATGTTTTTTTTGAAATGTGATGGATTCAAAACATATCAGGATCCACTACTGTATTTACCATCCTCTTCAGTCAGTATACTTATGGGTGCGCTCCGAACTCCTTCACCCCTGAGTGTACTAGCAGACACCTCAATCTTGTACTGGGTATATTTCTTCAGTCCTAAAAAGAAATACATAGGTAAGTTAAGACTTATAAAATATCCTTTAATAATAGGCAAGAAGGAAACTATGAAATGACTCTTAATCTTCCAAAAGTAAAAATTAAATGAAAATGTACTTCTTTCAAATAGTAAGTCCTATTACAAAGACAAAATGGTATAGGATAAGGCCACAAAGGATTGACTTTGAGTAATCTTTCATGTGACTGTAATAAACTCCTAGTTTATTTAACCAAAAAGCCAGTATTGTCATACTCTGTACAAAATGAATCCTACTTACCACTTATAATATAAAAGCAAGCTAATATTTTATAACCACATTGTCAGTACAAATATAAATGTACAACATTAAATATTATTTTTACCTTTAATGCTTTGGGTCAAAGAGGTTGTATTTATAGCTCTTTCTTCATTTCCACTACTTCTCCTGATGTAAATTGTATATTTTTGTATGATTCCATTAGGACTACTTGGGGGAAGGAATGATAGCTCAATCTCTCCAGAAGATATATTTTTGTAGGTAACATTTTCTGGTGCACTATCGGGCACTGGGAAAAAACAAAAATATAAATGCATAAAATAATTCCATCTTAAAAATATATTCTTAAAAAAATCTATTTTGCTGAAGTTTTAAAAATTTTTTTTAATGCTTATTTTTTGACAGAGACAGAGCATGAGTGGGGGAGGGGCAGAGAGGGAGGCACAGAATCTGAAGCAGACTCCAGGCTCTGAGATGTCAGCACAGAGCCCAACACAGGGCTCGAACCCCAGACCATGAGATCATGACCTGAGCTGAAGTCAGACACTCAACAGACTGAGCCACCCAGGCACCCCATTTTGCTGAAGTTTTGATCCAAGTACACTAGAATATGTTTATAAGAACATTCACTAGAGTATAATTGTAATAAACATCCTAAATGGAATAAGATACACATAACTTATACACTTAAAACTGTATAGAAAAAATTTTATCTCAAAAGAAATTCATACTATGATTCTACAAAATAATGCTTATAGATGATATTTTTATTAAAATATTTGAGATGGTATTAAGCTATTGCTGAGGATCATACAGATGGAAAAAAAATTGAAAAACACCTAAAAGTCAATTCTGCCTTTCATTAATAATAATAATATATAAAACATTAATAATTAGTTTTGTATATAATGTATGATAAGGCAAGGAATCCTTCCTAAGTATAATGTTGCACATTATGATCTGTCAGGAAAACAGATATAGGATATAGGATATCGTTAAATAAAATACTAGTTTGATGTATCTACTAATGTTCTTATTGTATTGAATTCAATGGTCACAAAAAGTTTCTCCACATATGTTCAAATACTAATACTACATGTGGGATTCTGATTCTGGTAAATATTGAAATAGATACCCTACACTGAATGACTATATTAATTAAAACAATTAAAACCCTTCATAAAATTAAAACAAACTTTTCTTTAAAGGAATTGAAGAGGGGCGCCTGGGTGGCGCAGTCGGTTAAGCATCCGACTTCAGCCAGGTCACGATCTCGCGGTCCGTGAGTTCGAGCCCCGCGTCGGGCTCTGGGCTGATGGCTCAGAGCCTGGAGCCTGTTTCCGATTGTGTGTCTCCCTCTCTCTCTGCCCCTCACCCATTCATGTTCTGTCTCTCTCTGTCCCAAAAAATAAATAAATGTTGAAAAAAAAAAAAAGGAATTGAAGAGTTGACAACAAAACTAGAAATCTGTGGTGGCCAAAAAACAAAAGCAAAAAAAAAAATAAATAAATAAATTACACACACACAAAAACACAGTAAAAACAGGTATTGTGAAATGGAAGCTGGTACTAATGCCAGCTTTGTCTTGAAGGGTACTGGTCAATCCTGGTGAGGTTGAGTTTTTGCAAAACAGCTATGCGGAGTGCCAGATAAAGAACCGAAAGACTTGGGCCAACAGAAGAGTAAGGGATATCCCTGCATAATAAGCTGGAAAGCCAAAAGAATGCAACTTCAACCATGTTAGTGGACAATTCCAGGGGGTACCTTGAATTCTTCTGCAGAGTACCACAGAATTCAGTGTGAGTGGTAGCTGCTATTCTTGTGCAATATGGTGTGTTCACCCACAGGGAAAGGGGAGTGAGAAGTAAACCCACCATGCAAAAGAGGACAGAGGAGAATTTTTTTCCTCGCTGCTCTCTGGATAAAGATGCAAAAAAGAAAAAAAAAATTATGCAGTTTTGGAAGTGCATGCCTATTCCTATGAGTCTATGTGGCTCAAATCCATGCTACCTAGATAGCCTGAAAAACGTTCACTTCAGAATTTAAATGAAAATGAATCTGTAATCCTGAGTTGCTATTATTCAAAAGCAACTAGCAGAAGCAAACATAAATCCTCTCCGAAGGAACTCAACTTCAACTCAGGCCACATAAATTTACCACAGATAAATTTCAAGGAAAATGTGCTGACTGATAGCAAATCAGGCACCAATAAAGACAGCAAAGAAAACAGAAAAACAAAAACAAAAACAAAAACCTCTGTCTCTCTCTGTCTCTCTCACTCTCTTTCTCTCTCTCTCTCTCTCTCTCTCTCACACACACACACACACACACACACACACAGACTTCAAAAGACTTCAGATATTGAAATTACCAAAGAATAAATATATAAATGCCTAATGTATTTCAAGAGATCAAACAGATTTGAAAATATGAGCAAAGAATTATTCTTTAGATAATAATAAATGATGCATAGCCAAGCAGATTTGAAAGAGAACCAGACAGGCCTTCTACAATAGAAAAACAAAATAACTGAAATTAAAATTATTTTAATGTATAAAAGAGCATATTAGATAGAGATGGAGAGAAATTTAGTGAAAAGAATGACAGTATTGAAAAATTATCAACAATGGAGCTCAGAGGAAAAAAATACAGAAAATGTAAAGAGCAGTAAGAGACAGGAAGCATATACTGAAGGAGTTTAAGATAGATAACAGAAAGAAGGAGGAAGAAGAAATATTTCAAAGGGTAATGGCTGAAATTCTGAAAAATGTTGAAAGATATCAAAGTTCAGGTCAAGGAATCTCAATAAGCTCCAAGCAGGAAAATATTTTTAAACAATCATATTTAGACACATCATTGTAAAAGTACAAATAACAAAGAAGAGAAGATCTTAATAGCACCAGAAAAAACAAAACAAAACAAAACAGATCATCTACATAGGAATGACAATTAGATGGACAATTGACCTCAACTGAAAAATGAGAATTCTATCCCCAGAAAAATTAACAAGAGCAGATAAAAACATATTCTGACGATCAAAACCAGAAAATCCTCAATGAATGAAGTTATAAACAATGCATTAGGCAGAAAAATATTTACTGGAGTGAAAAACCACAGTTGCAAAGATAATGGTTTAAAAATTGCCTGCATGGGAACAATAACAGTAATGACTACTTTGAGGGGTTAAACAATATAAACTAACGACATAAACATTATTGCCATTATAAAGTCCTATTATAAGAATATTTCCTTTCAGGGGCGCTTGGGTGGCTTGGTTGGTTAACTGTCATACTTAGGCTCAGGCCATGATCTCATGGTCATGGGTTTGAGTCCTGCACTGGGCTATCTGCTGCCAGTACAAAACCCACTTTGGATCTCTGTTCCCCCCCTCCACCCCTCCCCAGCTCATTCTCTCTCTCTCTCTCTCTCTCTCTCTCTCTCTCTCTCTCTCAAAATAAATAAACTTTAAAAAAGAGTATTCATTTCAAAAGAAATAATTGAACCTATATATTGGCACTCAAAATATAATAGATATTAAAGTTGCTACTAGTAAATTTAATGAAGCAGAAAAACAAAATTCAAAAGCCTTGAAAATGTGGATGCAAAACCACTTGTCCCTAGTTGTTACCTGTTATGAAGTGTATTTCATCTAAGGCACACTTAATAGGAAAAACTGATGGAAGAATATTGATATTTCTAAAACTTTGGGAAGAACTGTAATTTAATACATAGTTTAATGTATCAATATAATTCTACACAATATAATCTTTTTGCATACTTTCAAAATTTCTAGTTACCTTCTCAAGCCAACCCATTACATTGAGAAAAATTCTCAAAAACTACTCTGAATGCTTTCTCAACCTTCTGGCTCTAAGAGAAATCTTGGACCTTCTGAGAACATTATATTTTACCACTCTTGGGTAACAGGTAGTCATTGTTTTTCTCCTACAACCCCTATAACCATAGAACCTGGGAGTTGAGTAGCTGTATTTATTGCCCATCTTTGCCATATCCAGATCATTTCTCCTTCCTTCTTCCTGAAGAACTCTTGTGCTACCCCTCCTTAAGACAGTCATCTAGTGATACCATGCCACTTCTTCAAACATCTTAAAATTTTAATCACCTAAGAGGGGAGGAGGGGAGGAGGAGGGGTTAAATAGGTGATGGGGATTAAGGAGTGCACCTATCATGATGAGCACTGGGTGATATATGGAATTGTTGAATCACCATATTGTACATGTGAAACTAATATAACACTTAATGTTAACTAAGTAGAATTAAAATGAAATCTTAAAAAAAAAAAAAAAAAAAACAAGAAGAAAAATTTATCACCTAGATGACTGGACTGACTTTCTACCAGTCTTAAAGGATGTCAACATCAATGTAAATGATCTTTCCAATTCTCTGGACTCTGTATTCCTTGATCTCCATAATTCCAAATTTTCCTCCACCCCACTTTAACCACTAGCTTTTATGGCAATACCTGAGATCTTGTTATTACCGGTATTCCTTTCTTTGGCAACAGTTTATTGTATTGGCACTCCAAAAATTCTTTGTATTGACACTCCAAAAATTCTTTAACCCTCATCCAATCTTCACGGTTCATCATCTTCCTTATGTCTCATCTCCCTACTTACTTGGGCCAGAATCCATTGCCTGCCAATAAAACCAGTCCCTAGCAATCTCCATCAACTCCTTTTTCCATCTTGCTTTCCACCAAAATTCCAATTCAGGTTAAACCAATTTCATTGCTAGTTCCAGATCTGCAGTGAACAGCTGAAAATGTCTGAACAAAACAAAACTCCAGCTAACAAGCCTTATTTACATTTAAACCTCAAATTTCAAATGAATCTTTTCCACTGCCCAGCAGCCTCTATTTTCCTTTAGTCAGTTCAGTCTCCCCTTCTGTTACATGTTTTTCACCATCTTTTCTGTCCACCATCATCCAATATCACTCCCCTTCTTATTCAAAGCTGATAAACTTGCTTCTCACTTCATTGAGAAAATAATAACACTCAGAAAAAAACTACATTATCTTCCTACCACCAGTTTCCCTTTAACTGCCTTCTCTACTTAACTCCCTTCAAAGTCCCAGCCCTGCATTTCTTCTTTATTTAAATTCCAGTTTGTTAACATACAGTGTAATATTAGTTTCAGGAGTAGAATTTAGCGATTCATCACTTACATACAACACCCAGTGTCTTCCTTAATACCCAACACCCATTTATACCATCCCCCTCCCATCGCCCCTGCAGTAACCTTCAGTTTGTTCTCTATAATTAAGTCTGTTTCCTGGTTTGCCTTGCCCCATGTTCATTTGTTTTGTTTCTTTAATTCCACATATGACTAAAATCATATGGCATTTATCTTTCTCTGACTTGTTTCATTTAGCATAATACTCTCTAGCTCCATCCATGTCATTGCAAATGGCAAGATTTCATTCTTTTTGATGGCTGAGTAATAGTCCATTGTATATATACCGCTTCTTTATCCATTCATCAGTCAATGGATATTTGTGGGGCCCTCCACTTCTGTGGTAGATTCTATTCTATCTAGTCTGAGACTTTAGAACTGAAGTTATTCCCCCTCTGTCATGTTAATGATTTTTCTCTCTGTGTTGAATTATTCCTATATTGTAAATATGTGAAAACACACACATTATATCACAGCAAAAGAAAAAAAAAAAGACTATTGATTCTCTTTGTCCTTTCAACTATTGCTCCATTTTGGCCTGTACGTCGTATCAAAATTCCTCAAAATCTGCCTTTACTCATTTTCTCCAGTTTTAATGTATCATTCTGTCTTAATCTCACTTTAGTTAGGCATTTCCCCCCATTTTTTCCATGAAACCCACTATCATGAAGTCATCAGTGATCTCCATATTGCCATACCACTAATTAAGTGTGTGCCCTCCTCTTCACTCTGAGCAGAATTGGACCTAAAAAATAAATTCCTTCTACTTGGAAATATTTATTCACTTGCCTTACACAATCTTCTCTGCTTTTCCTCTTACCTCACCACTGCTCACTTCTGCTTAGTCCTTGACTAAATCCTCTCTGACTTCCCAAAGTCTATAGGTGTATAGGACATAGGTGTATAGGTGTATTCTATAGGTGTATAGGACAAGTCTATAGGACATAGGTGTATGTCTTCTTTCCATCTCTATCTACACTCCCTCTGATGTGACTTTATCTCATCCCTTGACTTTGAATACCAGAGATATGGTAATTTATTCAAATTGTATATTCAACTCTGGATTCTTCCTGTGAGTTTCAAACTTACATATCCAATTGCCTTAATGACAGGTACTCAGATATTTAAAACATGGTCAAAACAAAACTGAATTTCCTCCAAACTGACCTTTTCTCCAGGCTTCCCTGTCTCAGTAAATGGTACCAATATAATAGGGAAAGATAGGATAAAATAGGCAGAAAGGGAAAGATTAGGACCTGAGGCCCCTGGGTGGGGAAAAGCACATACAATGGAACAATGCTGGGAATGCCTTACCATAGCAAACCCCCTCGGGCATAAGGTTTCTCTTAAGAATGTAACAGACACCACCTACTACCCCTCAGGTTTCTCTCAGGAATCTGATAAAAGACCTGACTAAAAATAAATAGTAGACCTTAAAAATCTATGACCCAAAGGAATGGTATAGCCATAGACTACCCCCTCATACAATGGAAATGAGCCAATCAGGAATGGACAACCCAGCACCTAGAACTATCAAGCCAATAAGGGTGGAGACTGAGAAGGTACAAGGGGGAAGGGTGGGGGCAGGAGGGTGGTGCCCAGAACCTTATAAAACAAGGACCCTTGCCTATAGTCAGGGACATTCACTTTCGAATGTCTCCTCTCAGTAAACACAGCTTCCATACTATTCTTTCTTTCTAATCTTATACTCTAATAAACTTTTGCTGGCTGCTCATTTTGTGTCCACCTCTTCATTCTTCGAAGCCATGAGACAACAAATCGCAGGTATTGTGCTAAGTAATACTGCAACGCCACCATTCACCCAGATATTCCAACCAAACACCTAGTAATTAAGCGTGATTTTTTTTCCTTCACTCCCAAATCCAACATAGTCAGGAATGATCTTCCAAAACTGCAAATCATATCATGTTCTTGTCATAATTCTTCAATAGCTACCCATTACAATTAAACTCCAAACCTCTTAGAATGACACCCAAAAATCTGCACAGTCCACCTTTGCCAGGTTCTCTCTCCTCATCTGCTAATTCTCTCCGCATAACTATGATTACTCCAAAGAAAGAAAGGCTCTGCTCTTCCTCAACCACATACGGTATCTTTCTACTTCAGGAACTTCAGGCTATTGCTATTCTCCTTCTGAAGCATTTTTCTTCCTTAATCTCATCTAGTTTACTCCTACAGATTGTTAATGTCTCCAGGCAAATACAGTTTCTTCAGACAAGACTTCCCTCAGTCCTCTACCTCAAATAGCCTGCTTACTAATCAATACTAATCAGCCTGCTTAATTCTCTCTTCTTTCCCTGATTTTCTTTTCTTCCTAGAATACACTGGTACCAAAGTCATATATAGCATTTGTTTACTGTGAAACTTCTAGAATGTTAAGTTCCAAGAAAGTAGGGATTTTCTCTTACTCACTGCTGCATCTACAATGCATATGATATGGAAACCACAAAAACCTGTTCAGGGAATAAATAAATATGTTCAACTGGACATAAAACATATTTAAAAACAAGAGAGAAATTCAAAGCTAAGCAAAACAAGTAAGATTGAAGTGAATAGCTCTTTAATTGCAAGAAAAAAAAAAGGATTTAGTAATGCTATGCTTGAACTTAATAACTCAGTATTTTTGATTTTGAAAAATTCTCATTGGAATTTGCTAAGTTGTCCCTCTGGATTTGCACACCTATCACCAGTAGTCAGAATATAAATATGCATCCCTGACCCCAGGCTGATATCCTTTGCATTTTTATTCATTTATCCTTAGGGGATAACCAGTGCTGGGTTCAGGGGAAATAAAGAAGACAGACTTGATGACTTACTGATTTGGGAGAGTAATGATGCACTTAAGAGTTTTCCGAACTAGCACAGTGTGTCCAATTGGAGAAGTATTGTGTAAAATAGATAATTCATGAATAAAAAGTAATTGTTACAAACAGTTGGAATAAGCTAAATCTATTTAAAAAATAAAAATAAGAAACAAGTTTGTTCACAATGATCTGAAAAGAAGAAGTGGGAAGTTGCCTGGAGTGTGCCTAAAAATTGTTGTTTGGCATATACAGTTTTAATATTATATAGAAAAAATTTTAAATGCTATTCATTATAGAGTCCTATACAAAATTTTGATCAACATATAAGCTACTACCCATTAGTGGTCATTACCCCAAATCAGACATATTCAAGGCATTTTGTTAAAGGCTTAGTATAAAGTTATGTCTTAAAAAGGAAAGAGAATACACAGAGAACCTCAAAAGGTAATTTGTATGAGAACTTAAAGTTCTTTATGTGATTATTGAACTCTGTGAAAAAGCATGAATTGATTTCATTTGTTTGTCAACTGCACATACTTAACACACACACACATACACAAACACTCATGAGATCAAACGTATTGAGCTTTTCTGCTTGAACACAAGGGTATTTTACTTCTAGGCATTAGTAAACTCTGATTCCCCAATCAAGAGAAGCATGTGAAAAAATTATTTATTTCTTTTACCCAGCAGCATTAACATATTGCTAACTACATCCCTCAATTTCTCATGAAACAATATTGAAAAGAGAGTTCTTGTTTTTTTTATAATACCAGTAGAGGAAGAATTTATTTAATAAGAATAGGAAGCCTTGGTAACAGATAGACAGTTGTTCTTGATACATCTTGCTTCAAATGACACGTTGAGACTACTCAAAATTTTAGCTTCCTCTTTTGCAAAAAGAGCTAAAACTGGTGTAGCAAACATACTACAGAAAAAGTCACTAATGTAGACTTCATTGTCCACCATTTCCATCTAGATGAAGAATGCAAAGACATCGAGAGTATCCTAACTCAGATCAGAGAGCTAGAGATTAGAAGCGTGGACATTGAACATTATGCCCTATTATTAGACCTGTTTTGCTTCTGAAGAGTCTAGTATCAAAATGACCCTTTACTCACCCAAATGGGTGAGCTAGTGAGCCGTGGTGTAAGTTATTTCCTTCTTTATTTTTCTCCCTCACTCTGGAGGTTGAAATGATCAGCAAGCTTACCTCCAAGTCCCAACATTACTTCTCATCTACTCTGATTTTTGAGTCATTTCACTCAAGTATTTCTAGGTCTCCACATCTATGTATCTAGGGTTCTATGTATTTTTCTAAGATACATTCTAAAACTAATATTCTCACTTTTAACTACATGTCAAGTTAAATTCTTACATTCACTTAAGGTTTATTATCCCTGCCTTTGAATTAAGATCAGACAACAGATAATAAAATGAAAGTTAAATTAATTTTCCAATACTAAGTAAAAGATTGAATGCATGTAATAATTAGCAAACAACAACAAAAGATTATTGTATAGATAATCATTAAGATAAGATGTTCTTGATGCTGTGACCATTTAAGTAGTGAAGTATCTGATAAGCATTCGTGCATATAGTGATTGTTTAATATCATAACAATAATAACATAACATAACATAACAATAACAATGGCTTAAGAGTGATGCTTCAATTATACAATTATAAACATAAAATAAACAAAAAACTAAGCCAATATATGATTTTAAACATAAAATAAACAATAAGCTAAGATCAGGCAAAATAGCAAATATGCTATTTGTACTTATATCACTGAAACTGAAACACAAGTGCATAATTCCTTGCTTCCATGATTTCCTTTAGAAGGGATACTCCCTCCCCTCAGCCCAGCGACTTTGATAACATCCATTCTACCCTACTCTTTAAGATCCAGGTCAAATGCTACCTCCTGGACAAGGCTTAACCAGGCATGAGCTTCCTGGCTCCCACTCTGCATCTCTTTCTATATATATACCTCATTGGCGCAGAGGAATCTATTCTTATAAGTGTGTCTCTGCTTTTACCTAATTTGAAAGCATGTGGTTATTCAACTCCAATATACAGGTTCATTGAAAGAATCTTTGGTTTCTCAAGGTCTTTCATTTGAAAAACTCACTGGTACTATTTTGGAGTTCCTGTATATGTAAATCAGACTTTAAAATTTTACACAGTAAGCCTTTTCCCATACCTCACCAGAAAACAACAACAACAACAACAACAACAACAAAACAGATAAATTTCTGGGTTATACAAAAAGAATAGGAAATTTTACGTTATTTAAAATATAAACAATATGACAATTGTCAGCCATGTTTATTTCATTACTATGTATTATTAAATAACAAACAAAAACCTTACCAGTCTCAGAAGTCCTTACAGAGAGGAAAGAAGACAACTGATTGCCATGACCAAATCTGGTATACGACCTGACAGAGATGTTATAGAGGGTGTAAGGTTTTAAGTCCTTTAGAATTATGTTTGTGGTTGAGGTGTTCTTCATAAACAAGGTATCCCTATTTTTATAGAGCACTTCATAAGCAACAATAACCCCATTAGGTTTCTCAGGAGGTGACCACTTCAAATTTATTTCACTTGCAGTAACATCAATAACTTTAACATCTTGAGGTGACGATTCTGGTTCTGGAGGATGAAAACAAAATTTTAAATACATGTATTCTTTCATGCTTATTGCTTCAGACACTAAAGACAGACAGTAGATGTCAGTAAGCATGCAAAACCACTAGTTACTTTTTATTAAAATTGCACCTGAAATTCTTACCATCTTCTGGAGTTCTCACAAAGATGTCATTTTCTTCAGACAAAGAACTTTCTCCAACATGGGTTGAGGCAGCCACTCTCATTTTATATTTTGTGTATTTCTTTAACCCTATAATGACAACAGGTAATTTGTTCAAAGATTGTGAAATAAAATTCTTATTTTAGGGCCATCTGACATAGGACTAGTGAAAATAATTTATTTGGGAGACTGGTTCTCCAAGTCAGTTTCCTTATAATCCCATTCTCCCCAAATTCCTTGGGCTTGAGGGTATTTCCACGTTGGTGGTATTTTAGTTCTTTCCTCAATATTAGGGCAATGATCTGAAGCTGAACAATTATTTTTGGCACATTGCAAGGACTGTGTTGACTTGGCACAAACACTATGTCAGGTGAGTTCCTTCAGGTGAGTTCATTCATTCAAGCTTGTAACACTTCATTTCGATGTAACAGATATAAAGTTCCCCGTGTTTAAAATTTTTTTTTAGTTTATTTATTTTTGAGACAGAGAGACACAGAGCATGAACAGGGGAGGGGCAGAGAGAGAGAGAGACACAGAATCTGAAACAGGCTCCAGTCTCTGAGCTGTCAGCACAGAGCCCGATGCGGGGCTCGAACTCACGGACCGCGAGATCGTGACCTGAGCCGAAGTCGGACGCTTAACCGACTAAGGGCCACCCAGGCACCCCTAAAGTTCCCTGTGTTAAACATATACCTATGATACTTGTAACCTGATGATGTCATTTCTTTGCAGATAAATATAGATAAAGAAAACCATCTAATCAAGTTACTCATGCACGTATTTTTCAAGATATCCACGGCAGCACAGCACAACCAAGTCTGAAATGATGCAGCATATGTCCAGCAGTGTTTGAGGCAGAAAGATGCATATTTTCATCAGAACAGGAATGTTTTAAAAACGATTGTTCTACCTGTTATGAGAAAGCTGTTTTCTGTGGTGGTCATCTGGAATGCTCTGTTTGTATCCAGTTCCACTGCATAAATTGTATAATGAGTTATTTTTCCATTGGGATATTCTGGAGGATCCCAATATAACAAAATAGATGAAGAACTAATATTTTTATAGTTTATAATTTGAATGGAGCTTGGCACTTGTAAAGAAGAATGAACAATTAATGTGAATGAAAGAAAAAAAAAGTATTATAATGTGTAAGAGCAATATTTGTAGGTAATTATTTCAAAGGAAATACATTCTTACCTTGCTCATGTGTCCTAACATTAAGAACCGTTGGTGGTCCTTCTCCCATGATGGTGAAAGCAGATACGCTAATCATGTGCTCAGTGAAAGGTACAAGTCTTCTGATAACATAAGACAGCTGCTCAGCAGAAACATCAGTGATATACAGATTCCTTGCAGTTCCTATTTGAAATCAGTTTAAAAAAATTATGATCAAAATTATGTTTCCTCACAGAGTGAAATCTTAAACTTGATTTCACATTCGCCATTAATTTCTTCGTGTACTCCTTTAAATGAAATAATAAAAATACGTATAAATAATAAACAGGCATAATTAATAATAAATACATCCTGGAATATGAGATTAATGAGAAAACAAAACCTTCTCAAAGGGACGAGCTAGGAATTTTATTAAATGAAAGACTAGGTAATATAACAAATTAAAATGTTATAAGCCAATGCTATGTAGCAAGTGAATGTTATAGAAATGAGACTTTTATTTGGACTTAAAGATCTCCATACCTATATTAAAGCCCATGGAGCTTTAAAGCAAGCATGCTTGGGTAACTGACACATAAATATGTCTGAATAAGGATTTCAACTAATGCTATTTTTTTTATTAAGAACATATGCTTCCAACAATTTTAAATAAAAATTAGGCCAAACAAGGTACTCAAGGAAACGTCTATATCAGAAATTGTAGGCTTCTTAATTTTTAGTGTTGCTCATCTTTGCACAGGAAAAAAATGGATCAGTAAATGAAAAAACACATATTTAATGTAATGTGATATAGTTGACTATTCCATCAACAAAATAACACCTCTAATTTGGAATGAAACAACAACTAAACAGAAAAAAAGGCAATGAGAAAAATGTTCTTCTAACTTAGCATTTTAGAGTGACCAGAGAGTCATTCATATCTGTGTTGTGTAACCAAATATTTTTAATTTGCTATTTATGACATTCTTCTTTTAGAAACAGTAAGATCCATTGACCCTGACAAGCAAGTGTATATACTAATGACATCACCACGTCATTGGGGTCACCTACACCTGTTTATCACCCCATGCACTAGGTTGTAACTTTCTGACCTATTTACCTTTAGTGACATTTGAAAACCTATTAGTCAAAAGCTGCAGAGAGTGTGAGGCCTGTAAATGATTTGAAGATATGTTAATCCCTCCCCATCACACCTGCTTTGGCAACTGTAATAACTGATTGTCTATGCAGCTTGGCCAAAGACTCTAGGGTGCTACTTTCTCTAGGAGGAAGGTCAAATGGGTTAGGAGGGGCCAGCTCCTGCCTGTGTGGCATATCCATTTGCTGCATGAGGTTATCCAACAGTTGAAGAAGAAAAAAAATCTGACTCTAGCCCGTGAACCATTAATAATTTGGTTGAACTCTAAGCTAAGGTTCATATCTGTGCTAGCTAGTACTGGGGCGTTGAAAATGCTTCAACGAACATAAAAATTGTACCTACCAACTGTCGAATGCTGGTCTTCAGCTCTGTTCCTCACAGGAAAGTTATGTGGATGACTATTATATATAGCTGAAGCAAGTGAATACAGGTCTGAAGATATCTCTGCTGAACCCTCAAATAATTCTGCCATTGACTCTACTATGTTCACAGTTTCTGGAGCCATGGGATCATTTATATACTGTAATTAAAGACAGACATTTACAATGACCATTTGTAACAGCTACACTTAATAGCTGTTATTAAGCTACACTTAAATACTTCACTCAAGTATTTAGTTAAGAAAAACTAGTAACTTTGGAATCACACTTTGCAAAAAGATAATATTATTTCCATGACTACTGTCTCCATTACATTCCCAGATTTCATTCTAAAGCTACTAAATTCCTGCATCATTTTGACACATTCTCATCACTCCATTATCTTAAGAGATCAATGCCATATTTTTGAATGAAGGAGATACTTGTTTCTGATTGGATTTAGTTACTTTATTATAAAATTAGACATCCTCATACAAAGGTTTCATAACTAGACTATTTTAAAACTATCCACCCTCAAAACTAAGTGTTTTAGGCATACTGCCTTATTAAAATATGTTTTGCTTCTCTGTGTGTTCTCATTTGTATATGAGGTATAAGAGGCCTGCATGCCTGCTTGATACATCAATAATGGTAATTTATCTATAATCAATTGAAGTTATAGACAAGGACAGAACTGCATGGTAATAGCTTTTAAACAGCCTATCCAAGGCTCTCGACCTAACGAATATTTTAAGTACCTGCAATTGCTCCTGGATCCCATAATGTACTTTACACATGTCAAGTTCACCAAAGTAACAGACACTGAAGTGAAAATATCAGGGCACATTACAGATAAATACAGTAGGAGTTTCTATTTGGATAGCAAGGTGACTCTCTCCCTTCGCCTTCCCAACACAGCATAACTAATTGAGGAAAGGGTATTTGGGCCAAATAGAATTAGGTATTTTGTGTAGTTTTTCAACCTTGAAAATAAGACTAAACATTAATCGAAGTAATTGTTGCCTTAAGAAACTTAACAACCAAATGAATTGTGTAGACTCTGGATTCTAATTCGTATATATACATATATACATAAGTACATATATACGTATATATACATACCAACATAGGCTTTGAAGACAATCAGGGAAATTTGAATATGTTCTAGATATTAGATGATACCAAGATATATTGGTAATTCTGATAGTTGTGGGGATGGAATCACTGTATGAACCAAAATGTCCATGGCTTTTAGAGATTTGTTCTTAGTTAGGCATGGAGGAACAAAATGAAGTCTGGAATTTATCTTAAAATATATCCAAGCAACAGCAACAATAGGAAACGGCTGACACAAGAATGGCAGGATGTTAATTACTGAATCCAGGTGATGGGCAAATAGGGGGTTACTACATTCTCTACTCATATCTGTTCAAAATTTTCCAAGATAAAATCATTTTGAAAAAATAGAAAACACTGCAAGAACTACCCACTTTTGGTCTATTCCCTTTCAAGTTCTGCTTCAAAGCTAACCTCAAAAACCCATTTTGAAAAAAAAGAAAATTATTTTATTCTTTCCTAACTCCATGCTCTTGTACCCTCAAAATTTATAATACATATAAAGGTTTTATTTATGTCTAACTTTTGGTAAACCTGTCTGTTAATTATCTTACTTTTGGGGGGGTATCTTTATCCTAGAGCCAAAAACAGGGTTTTTACTCCTAAATAACATCAATACTTAGTATTTAAAAAAAGTAAGAGGTGCTCAGGAAAAATCTCAAGAAGGCAAGGAACTTTTAGGCAGTTTGTGTCTACAAAGACAGGCCGTTTAAATATAACTTTTCTGAGAGATAAAAGAATGGAGAAAAGATCTAAGGAAAGCTAGTTCTCCAAATTATATTTATAAAATAAAATTATCTAAATTTTTTTACATCCTTAGCCAGAAAAATATTGTGATGAAAAGCAGGCGGACACCTATAGGATCTATTCTAAAAATGTTGTGATAAAGAACTCTGGATAGGGAACTCTATACTGGACAAGTTAAAGGTCTTCTATCTTCCAACAGCTCACTTCAGCTCTGCCTCCACAGGGAAATCAGGAAGGGCATGAATCACAAACACATAATTCAGAGATGCTCTGGTATTCCAGTCAATAGTTTATGCCTGAACCACACAGCTGTTTCCACTATCAATCAGTCACTCTTTGAGAATCTATTGTATACAAAGCACTACAGAAGGTACAATGAGGTACTACAAACAATTTTCCCATAAACTATAATTTTGCATTCAATCTCCCAATATTTTATACTCCATGTCAGATAAATTATTGAAAGTTAAGCCATAGCAACCCATCAATTAACTAAGTTAATCATCTCTGTTGACAAATGCCATTTCAATGTAAGAGCTGACCTCAATAATTCTGTCTGAATTTCTCCCAAATTCTGGTATTCTGGAAAGTCCCTTCTTAACTAGGGCAATGATTTGAACATCAGTTTTGTAACAACCCAGAATGTTATTAGTTACCACTGAGAGGGCCATGCCATGAATATTTCTCACACTTCACCTCTTTAAAAAGGCATTTGATATTGGGTTTTACAAAGGATGAAAAAAATATTTTATGGGCAAAATTATGGGAAAGAACTAGAACTTAAGAAAGTAACTAGAAGGGGCTGAAGTGGAGATGTGGGAAATGGAAGGGAAAAGAGGCCCACTGCAACTCCGAAAGGTTTTAGACTCATTGAGTGAGTCCAGGGCTCTGAACCTCAGCACTACTGACTGTCTGTGTCAAATAATTTTTTTTGTTGTTGTAGGAAGTTTAGCTGCATCCTTGGTCCCCACCCACTGGAAGCATCTCCCCAATTGTGACAAAGAAAAATGTCCCCAGGAATTGCCAACTGGATAGCAAAAATCTCCCCTGGTTGAGCACAACAGTTAGGGAATGTCACAGTTCATCAACATGAAAGGCCTCTCATATGCTACCCAGGAATCCTTGGAATTTATGTGAAAGAAGTAGAAGTTCTTTGGAGTTAAATTCCTAATCCATCTGTATAAACCAACCTGATTCTACGTGTAATAACCTTCATTACAGCTAATGTGATTTTATTTTTTTAATCTCTATTATATCTATCAATTTTGACTCACTAAAAGTCTACTGGATTGAATTAATGAAATGTTTGACTTATTCTTAAGAAATGCTTCTATATTTTATTATAGACTATAACATGATTTATGCTGTTATTAAGCTGTGGTAAAAAGAAAAGTTTGCAATTAGCATGTGTTTGGAAATCTAATGGGTATTTTACGTTATTTGGGCGACAAATTCTTAAAGCTTAATTCTGTTTCTGTTCCTAATGGTCAACAAAGTAAACTTTATCTCAAGCATTCCTAAACTACTCTTGAGTCCTGTCAGCTTCATTCCATAGCAATTGATAAAGCATTCAGCTGGCTTTCTTCTCAGGTTCACAAATGACAAATATTGATATAATTGTGAAACACATCAGATGAAAAGATGTATCTGTATGATTCTTAGAAATTTGTAACACTAGGCAGTAAGATGGTGTCTTTGGGGAAAAAATGCCCCAGGATTATACCAGAAGAACAAGCACAGGATGAGATCTGAGTGTGAAATTCAACTTAAGAGTAGTCCATGGAGAGAGGACTTTAGGGTTTTACAGACTTCAGTCTAAGTGGAATGAGCCTTACAAAGAAATTAATTTTATTCTTTGCATTGATATAAGTGGGAAATGAACATTAAAGAAGAAAATAGTTCTTCTCAATTTGGATCTAATCAAATTACATATGGAATACTGTGTTCAGCTGATTAAGAGACTCATTGACAAACTGGAAAATATACACAGGAGACTAATCAATAATATGAAGGATCTAGAAATCATAGCTGATGAGAAACTGAGGATGTTAATCCTTAGGGAAAGCATGGCCATCATCTTCAAATGATAAAAAGTGAAATCATTGTATATTGCTGTTACTACTACAAAGACTAACATTGAAAAGTATTATGTGTCAAATACAGTGCTAAGTAGTTTCACCCATGTGGTATCACTTCATTATAGCCCAAAGAGATAGGTATCAAGAACTCCAGGGGCGCCTGGGTGGCTCAGTTGGTTAAGCGTCCGACTTCGGCTCAGGTCATGATCTCGCAGACTGTGAGTTCGAGCCCCGTGTCGGGCACTGTGCTGACAGCTCAATGCCTGGGGCTTGCTTCAGATTCTGTGTCTCCCTCTCTCTCTGCCCCTTCCCTGCTCATGCTCTGTCTCTCTCTGTCTCAAAAATAAATAAAAACTTTTAAAAATTAAAAAAAAAAAGAACTCCATTTTACAGTCGCCTGTTCAAGTTCACAACACTAGTCACAACAGAGGTAGGATTGAAACACATTTCCCTGGTTCCAAATTCCAAGCTCAAAGGCACTATAATCTACCATGTGGGTCTAGAGAGGAGACATGGGACAACCTGGTAAACATTAGAAGACAAATAGTTCCGCTCAAACCAGATAAAGAATAGGGTAGTTTCTTATTCATCTGTTTATCTTCTGACCTAACAGACTGCCGGGAACTGTATAATTACTTAATAAATATATGCCTGAGAGGCCATAAAGAAGAATATTTTAAAGTTCATAGAAGAGGAGTTGATTCTGTGGTAGCAAGTACCTTATTATCAGAGTTCATCAAATATTTTAGCAGAGGCTGGATTCCCAATGATTTATTAGGTATGTTATACATGAGATTCATATATAAATTTGGAAGTTTAAATAAAAGTCTTCAAACACTGAGATTAAATTTTCTAGTATATTTTTCAAGTATTTACTTAAATATTGAAAGTAAAATCTTATACATGTTTCAGCATGTTTCAATAACCGCTATTTATTAAGAAACAAACAAACCATTAGAGGACACTGGAAAAATAATTTCAATAAGGGTAATGAGATCAGATGAAGCCTAGCATAAGATGATTATAAGTTAATACTTCTTAAGTTTCATCATCATGATATACACAATATACATCATGATATACACATGGTGTTTACCTCTACAATCACTAAATAATATTCTTATACTGCTCTGTTAAGACTCAATTATTTGAGATAGTATCTATTGACTTTCTGCTATGATACTGAGGAGTTAGATTTCTTAAATAGATATATATTTCCTCATCTGTTCTCAAGTCTTATTTGGTTATGTCTCTAATTTAAGTAATATATTTAAATCTGGAAGGATTATTCTAATAGATTTGTGAAATATAAAATAGTTGGCTGGGAGACTGTGGTGGACAGTCTCTCAGGTGGTCCCCCTATTATTCCTACCTCCTGCTATTCATGCATTTGTATAATCCCCTCCTGTTGCAAGGGAAGGATGATTTTCATCTAACCAATGGAATAAGGCAAAGGTGAGAGGATAGCATTCCCATGATTATATTATACTATATTACACTATATAGATTCTGCTTGCTGGCATAATGAAGTAGATGGCCATGTTGTGACAGTCCTTGTGGCAAAACTGTGGGAGGCCTCTACAAGCTGGAACTAAGTCTAGTCTCCAGTCAAAGAGCCAACAAGAAGCTGAGGCCCTCAGTTCTGCAGTCACAAGGAAATTAAATCTGCTGAAACTCTGCATGAGCCTGGAAATGGCTTCTTCCCAGTCAAGCCACCAGATGAGAACACAGCACAATCAGCCCTTGATTGCAGCATTATGAGACCCTAAGTAGAGAATCCATCTAAGCTGTTTGGATTTTTGACCCACAGAAACCATGAGATAATAAATAAATTAGTTGTCTTAAGTTTATAGCAAATTGTTACACAACAATTACATTTGTGGCAAATTGTTATACAACAATGGAAAACTAATGTAGTAAGGTAACAACAGTCCAGGCAAGAGAGTATGCAATCCTGAGCTGGGGTGGAGACACAGTAATGAAATACGATACACGAAGGTCACCCTTTGGAGGTAATAATAACTGGTTTAACATTGAATGACTATTGAATGCTAAGTATAACCAAAGTCAGAGGTAGTCCCCTGGTTTTGAGTGTTTATGACAGAGAGCAGGATGGTGCCATGATCTGAAAAGAGAAATATCGGGCATGTAAAAGGCCTCCTAAATGCTTAGACAATGACCTTCAGGTCAGAGATCTGTGGTGTAATCCAAGGGGTAAAGGAATCCTAAGCCTAGTTGTCTGCTATCTAGGTTTCAAATTAGTCTCTCTCCAGGACTTGTTCTTGATAACTGAAACTATTAATTGCCTGGACAGACTTTCTTCTTATGTGTCTTGTGAAAACATTCATAGATCTCCATCACTGTCCCAGGATCTCTGTCTAGTATCTGTTCCTTACCTCAGCTTTGTCTCCTCCTTCTGATCATGAACCAGGCCACCATCCCCAAAAGGATTTTTGTTTTGTTTTGTTTTTATGAGGGGTAAATGAGTTTAGATGTGATAAACTCTGACAGAACCTCCCTAGAAATGGCTATAATTATGAATATAGTGTTAGAGAAAGATCAGAATAGAAAGCAAGGCATAGGAATAGTGCAGGTGGGAAGCTGTGATTAAAACTGTGAGATCATCAAAAGGTGTAATGAGGGACACCTGGGTGGCTGAGCTGGTTGAGCATCTGACTCTTAATTTCAGCTCACTTCATGATCTCACAGCACATGAGATCAAGTCCCACATGGAGCTCTGCACTGACAGTGCAAAGCCTGCTTGGAATTTTCTCTCTCCCTCTGTCTCTCTCTCTGCCCTTCCTCACCACCCCTTTCTCAAAATAAATAAACGAACTTTAAAAAAATGTGTAATGAGATGGCTGAAAACAGAACTGTCTGGAATACCTTTATAGTGAAGGAGTTAAAAAATTATAGGAGAACTAGCTTTTTCATTTTTTTTTTTTTTCATTAAACAAGACCAAAGTTTTACAAAGTTACAGCATATGAAAGTGGAGGAAGCATGAGGGAGAAAAAAGTAAAAAGCTGGAGCCTGGGAGGACAGAAAGATGGATTTTGGAGAAGACAAGGAAGATGGGGACACTTAAAAATATACAACCACCTAGGGGCGCCTGGGTGGCGCAGTCGGTTAAGCGTCCGACTTCAGCCAGGTCACGATCTCGCGGTCCGTGAGTTCGAGCCCCGCGTCAGGCTCTGGGCTGATGGCTCAGAGCCTGGAGCCTGTTTCCGATTCTGTGTCTCCCTCTCTCTCTGCCCCTCCCCCGTTCATGCTCTGTCTCTCTCTGTCCCAAAAATAAATAAACGTTGAAAAAAAAAATTAAAAAAAAATATACAACCACCTTATTTGACACTTAGATGTCACTGGTGAGTTCTAACAAGATTTCAGGGATTTAAGAGAATTCTTATGAAAGGGTGTGGAGGCCATACTTTGAAAAGTCAGAGTGAATGAAAGGAAAGAGTCCTTATCCTGTATCAAGGTCAAGAAAAAAGGATAATAAATGAACACATTAAACCAGAGATTGCATCTATTATCTCCTTTACTTCTCACCCTGTAAGGTGGGTGTATAAGCCCTGCTTTTAAAATGAGGGCACCACATCTCCAAAATTTGACTTGTCCAAGGTTATAGAGTTAGAAAAGGGGAGAGCCAGGACTAGGACCAAGTCAGTTGGGATTTAGAGCCTCTGCTACATCAACTTCCTGAAAGATGAACCCAAACACCAGTCACATGGGAGAGCCAAAATACCAATAATGGGCCTGATCTAATAAAGAAAAATACCGTCATAGAAATAAGGAGAAGTGTTATGTTTCCTTTTATTGAGAGAGGATAAGGAAGCTAATAATGAATGTCAAACGGGGTGAAAGCTTCAATGCCATCGTTAATAATCACAACAGGTCACAATTGTGTAGCATAGCACTTACCATATGCCAGGTATAGTTCTACCTCTTTTATGCACATTAACCTACTAAGTAATTATTAATACCTTTGTCATAGGGACTCTTATAATCTCTATCTTTGAGAAGAACAAACTGTACAGATCAGAAGGGTCAGGCCAACTTTCCTAAGGTTAAACTAGCCATGATGGCAAAACAAAGGTTTAAACCCAAGCATTCTGTCTCCTAGGTCCATGCTCTCAATCTCTCTACTGTGGAGCCCATTAAGTGACTAGGATATAAACCCAGATTTATATGACCCCAAAGCTCATGTCCTTTTCCGTATATCACAGGGATTACAAGCTATGTCAACAGAGACAGAATCACAAAGAAGCCTTTCTAGAACGTCTTAGCTTCAAGAGAAAAACAGGTGTGGCTGGCTATTCAACAGATGTCATTAACAGAAGTGGGAGACCTGTCACCCAGTCCCAAAACAGCTAACTATCTAATTTAAGACTATCTTAGCAGGAGCAAAGGTTTAAACTTTGCCCTTCGTCTGAGTTGTCAACTAGAGTATTAAAGAAAGTATAACTCACATCTTTTGCACACAGAAAAGGAGTAAACATAGGATTGAATTTTAATCCTGGGCTGGAGATGGTGAATAATTTGGAGCAATAAATCCTGGGCAGCCAGAGTGCATTGAGAACATAGTAACATCAATTTTCAAGTAGGTACGAGAAGTGGAAGAAGGCTGAGACTAGAAATAGAGTGGACAATATGTATGGGGAAAGATAATAGCACAGAAAAAAATAGCTAGAAAAAAACAGTGATTCTGGACCAAAACAGTAGAAGCCAACTGCTGAATAGCCATCAGGTAGTGTCTGCAAGGCCCAGTGATTGCTGCACTCATTGGTACTAAGTACATTTATTTTTGTACCCATACCTGGATGTGACTAATCTGGAGGCTTAAACTCACAGGTGAATAGCTGGCTGGGTAAGGTAAATAAAGACAGGTAAGGGAAACCAGTGAGGCCTGTACTTCTAACCAAAAAAAAAAAAAAAAAGGGGGGGGGGATAAGACTTCCATTGTGAATAGTGGCAAACACATTGTCCTCTTATTTTATGTCTATGAATGATTTAATCTCCTTTATTTAGTCATTTACTTTCTTTAATCAAACATACTCTGTTTGGTTCTTTTTTTTTTTAATTTTTTACATTTATTTATTTGAGAGAGAGAAAGAGAGTGTGAGCAGGGGAGGGGCAGAGAGAGAGGGAGACACAGAATCCAAAGCAGGCTCCAGTCTCCGAGCTGTCAGCATAGAGCCCAACGTGGGGCTCGAACTCACATACTGTGAGTTCATGACCTGAAGTCTGATGCTTAACTGACTGAGCCACTCTGGTGCCCCTGAGAAAATTAGCTTCTAATGACTGAACAGGACAAGTCGTTTGTCAACAACAACTGCTAAATTACTGTGCCTTTCCCTGGCAACCATTCCAAATTGCCAGCATAGCCTGGAAGGAGTGTTTAAATCATAACAGGAGTTTCTAAACAATTAGTTAACTGAATTACCATAATAATATTCACTTATGGAAGCTCCTTTAGTCCTGCTTAATTGCTCAATTAACATTTTATATGCTGAAAAAGAATAACAGCATTTAACTAATAATATATATTCTAAAAGGAAATATGGCCTCGCTAGACTATCAACATAGCCCAAATTTACTTCACTTTGTAACCATGATGCTTATCAAATATTTTATGTTTGAATGCTGGAAACTTTTCCAAATTATGAGGGCTAGAACCAAAAGAAAGGGATCACCAAGAGGTGACGTGAAAGTGCAATACCTCATCTTTTCCCGTGAGCAAAGTATTTTCCAAAATTACTCCTGTTTCTGAAACTAATACTTTGACTCGGTATTGGTTAATGATTCCATTTGGTTGTCGTGGTCTCTTCCAAGTAATTCTTATTTGTGTAGCTTCTACTTCTGCAACTTGTAAATCAAATATTGCACCTGGAACTAAAAAAAATGAATAAAGAGGGAAACAGTTTAAAGTATATTATTAAATTTTAAAAATTCCTTAAGTTCTTAGCTCAAAATTTAAGATTCACAAGAAAGTCTATTAGAAAATAGACTAAAACAATTTACTATTTATTAACAATTAAATATGTGTAAGATTCTTTAAAGACACAGGTAAAGTTGAATTTCTACATTTTGTTCTCAAAATGTGTATAAAAATAGGATAATGTGGAACAATTTCCTCAAATTAAAATGTCATAATATTTGTTTGAAACATACTAATTAATAAAATAACTTCCCAAAGAAAGCTGTTTATGGATGATTAATGCACAGTAGAAACCTTGACGGCTTTATAAAGATTATAATAACATATTGAAAAATAATATCCATAAGACTCTGAATGCAATGATATGTAGTGGGTAAATTCAATTAGGTTGCCTTTTAACTTTTTATGTGAGGTTGTTTGAAGAGTTGTTTGATTTTGGTCTGCTGGCTTTACAAATGAATTATGTGAGTTTCTAATTTTGGACTCCCTCACTCTTGCAACAATTAAAAAAAAAAAAACAGAAACAAACTAATAACTGCTTAAAATAAAGCACCAAGTACTTAAATTCTAGTTAGAAAGTGACCAAAAGTGCCATCCAGTAAACTCTCCAGTGCCACAGGAGTAATAGATCAAGGATAAAGATGCCCTTGGCTTTTGTCTACTTTTTGTTTATGGCTCCTTGTGTGATTATGAATAGCTAATTAACTCTTCCCCTAAGTTTGCTGATCTATAAAGTGATCTATAAATATAATTATGGAACCTTGAATGAAAGGAATGTAAGGAACCTTGAATGAAATTTTCGGGAAAGAAAATAATATACCCCTTATGATCAATGTGGTAAAACATTGAATTCATTTCCCTAAGCTGTTTCACATTAGTATAGTTTTAGCAAATACCATCTAGAACAGAGGCACATTAGGGGTATAATATAAATAGAGAATGGCCTTTTTTCCCTTTTAAGATAACAAAAAGGAACTGAAAATTAATGTCACAGCTCCCACAAATATTATTTAAAACTAGTGAATGTAATTATGTTTTACATTAACCATATAAGAAATGTTTGGAGTTTTCATTCCATAGGCTTTTTATCCTTTGTCTCTATAAAGTAATCATTTAAAAAAACCTAGACATTGTACTAATGTAAATAGTTCTAAATGTTTATAATGGTTAATAGCTAGATGGATGAGTGAGTCATTCTTGCCTAAGAGCATATTATTTGATTATTGCAACCAAGATTTTCATGTTCCGCCTGGTAGTAAAACTGGTGCTCAGAAAACTGGGAGATAAACATGAAATGGATACAACTGTATTTTGCTACTTTTTTTTGTTTTGTTTTTTTTAAGTTTATTTATTTCTTTTGAGAGAGCCAGAGACAGCACGAGCAGGGGAGGGGCAGAGAGAGAATCCCAAGCAGGCTCCATGCTGCCAGTGCAGGGCCCAATTCAGGGCTCAAACCCACAAAGCTGCAAGATCATGACCCGAGCTGAAACCAAGAGTCAGACACTTAACTAACTGAGCCATCTAGAATTTGCTAATTCTTTGAATCCCCTTTTCCAAAAACATTTCAGTATATCTATATATAGAACGATAACTGTTTAGACTGATCTCTCCCCATAAAATTTCTAATCTGAAGGCAATACAGTTTGACCTTTCAAGGGTAGAGAAAGAGTTCTAGACTAGGACCCCATAATCACTGATTCACTCCATCATTCAACAGACTGAGCCCTCATCTTTTGGTCACTGTTCTAGGCACTTGAGGATAGAGAGAGAAATAAGATACATAAAACCTTTTGCACAAGTCACCTCTTTCATAAATTTCTTTTCATTAACGTATATCATCCCTAGAGCTTGTGTTATTATCATATTTACCAATACACATTTTTTCAAAGACAGATAAACTTTCATGTATATGATGATTAATATATAAATATATATTATTTACATATAAATATTTCAATGTATACAAAAATATACATATTTATTATATTATATATAATATATAAATAATATAGTATGTAATCAAATGGAAGAATAGTAGCGGTTTCTTTATCTTCTAATTTATGATATTTTTCAATATAACTTAATAAGTATTGCTCAATGACACTAATGTCTAAAATTACAATTCAAGTAAAGATTAAGTGGTTCTATATTACCTTAAAAATGTACCCAAAACATGTATAAGAACAACTGTAAAGCTATCTTTCTCTCTCTCTTTTTTCAATGAAAGAAGAAAAAGCTTGGGGGATAAAGGAAATGGAGTAGACAACAGTATATCTTGTCCTTAGAAAGATACTTGATCTGTTACACCACAAATTCTTATGGGGAAATTAGAGAAGTATGGATTAGATCAAACTCCATTACTATTGATACCAAATTAACTAAAGAAAATCAAATACAGAAGGCAATTATTCGTGGTTCAGCATCAATTCTGAGGTGCTGTCCACAGGGATTACCTAAGAATCATTCTCAAGTCAATACATATATAAATTTTATTAATAAATGAGAAACACAGTAGATGTATGAAGGGTAAATAATATTCCAAATGACTTGAAGTTTTCAAATGAAAAACTATTAGAAAAAATAAAATGGAGACAAATGGCGCTGGGGCAAAGAAAATACATTAAAATAAATCTTGCCATTATCTAGCAAATTAATTACATTTTAATAAAGTTAATAAGTTTAAAATTTTTTAAAAATGTTTTTATTTATTTTTAAGACAGAGAGAGACAGAGCATAAGCAGGGAAGGGGCAGAGAGAGGGGGAGACACAGAATCTGAAGCAGGTTCCAGGCTCTGAGCTGTCAGCACAGAGCCCAATGCGGGGCTCGACTCACAGAGTGTGAGATCATGACCTGAGATGAAGTCAGACGCTCAACTGACTGAGTCACCCAGGAGCCCCTATAAAGTTAATAAGTTTAATAACTTATTAATAAGTTTAATAATTTATTAATAACTTTAATAAGTTAAATTAATTAAATTAGAAAAATACCTATTGACAAATAAAAGTCATTGAGAACCCTGAAAAGTTGACTCTCTCAATGATTTCCCTACTAAAGACAGTACCATTTGCAGAAAGTAGCAAGTTGAAGGACAGGAGTCTTCCCTTTCATAAGTCTATTTATGGAAGAATAAATACAGATTTCAATACTCTGTTTGCATTTAAGAAATTATATTAACCTTCTTATGAGATATTTAATACTGGTGACAGAGAGTTATTAGGGGATATTGAAGCAACAAAGTTTTACTTAAGATTTGTTTAACCCTCATGGAAATGATAAGAAAATGCTGGTGCCTATGTTATATTCAATAGCACTGTCTCATTAGGGATAGGCAACTCCACACTTTTTAACATTACTATATAATTATTGTATAATTATTAAATTTTAATTTTTTTCCAAAACCATCTTTTCATGCCTATGTAGAAATCTGTTCAGTAAAATATTAAGGGTTATGTAGGAATCTTATGAAATGTATAGGAATACTGCTATAATAACATGATACTAATTTGCTTTGATGATCAAAGTAGACTATGACCATAACATTCTCAGTGTGACCAAAATCAGCCCCATATTACTGAAATATCATATATCATTATCTATAAGATGTCAATTCAACATTTTTCTATGAATATCTAGAGATATGTTAGAACCCTATTGCTTTAAGAGAAATTAATTTAAAAATTGTTGTTAATAAATTTTTAAATAGACTATAGTCTACTTTTAAATATATAGAAGAAAATAAATTGGTAGGCTTAATTAGAATACAAAGAATCCTACTTTAATAAATAAAAAAAGAGGGATTCTTGGGTGGCTCACTCAGTTAAGCATCTGACGTCGGCTCAGGTCATGATCTCGCAGTTCGTGGGTTCGACTCCCCCATGTCAAATGCAGAAATAAGGAAAAGGAGATGAACTGTTTAAATGATGCCCAAAACCGGGGGTGCCTGGGTGGCGCAGTCGGTTAAGCGTCCGACTTCAGCCAGGTCACGATCTCGCGGTCCGGGAGTTCGAGCCCCGCGTCGGGCTCTGGGCTGATGGCTCAGAGCCTGGAGCCTGTTTCCAATTCTGTGTTTCCCTCTCTCTCTGCCCCTCCCCCGTTCATGCTCTGTCTCTCTCTGTCCCAAAAATAAATAAACGTTGAAAAAAAAAATTAAAAAAAAAAAATAAATGATGCCCAAAATAAACAGCATGACATCATATGTGGCAATCTATTACCAATTCCCCTGTTTCTGTCAAATGCTATAGGCCAAGAAAGATGACAATAAAACAATAATCTTAAATTGTGGATTCAGTTTAGGAGCGCCTACACTGGCTTGATTTGAAGGAAGACAAAAATTCTCATTTAACTGCATAACAAAAGAATAAAAGTTAGTTGATCAATTAAATTGATGGAGGAAATGCTATTAAAAATAAACTCAAGGACTCTAGTCTGATGAGGCCCAGGTCACTATGCTGGTTTTGCTACCTATTCATAAAGCTTTCTGACTTTCTAAGAAATGCTTAAGAGCACTTATTAGATGAACATAGGGAGAGATTTAAGGTCTAATGGAAAAGACATAAACATTGCTAAGAATTTCTGACAGAAATACAGTCGAAAAATGTTAAGAGGAAAAAAATGAGAAAATTTTGCTTATAAATATGCATCTACTTTATGTATTGAAATCATAGACACATAAACATTTTCTTTTTTTTTTTTTTCAACGTTTATTTATTTATTTTTGGGACAGAGAGAGACAGAGCATGAACGGGGGAGGGGCAGCGAGAGAGGGAGACACAGAATCGGAAACAGGCTCCAGGCTCCGAGCCATCAGCCCGGAGCCTGACGCGGGGCTCGAACTCACGGACCGCGAGATCGTGACCTGGCTGAAGTCGGCCGCTTAACCGACTGCGCCACCCAGGCGCCCCATAGACACATAAACATTTTCATTTGAAATTGAAATAAAACATAATTTTACGTTCTTTCAAACAGCAAAATATTACCAATGGTTAATTGTTCTTTGAAGGGGAGAATAACAAAATTCCCTAATAGTTGCTGCCCTCTAATGGTCAAATACTTGAGTGATTTATCCGATGAATGTATGCCCAGTCTTTAGTTGTAGGTGTATGTGTGCACTTGCACATGTGTGTATTTAATTTACAAGTTACTGTATGTTACACACAAAAAAAATATGGAACCTATTCATTTATTTATTTATTTATTCATTCATTTATTTATTTGTTTATTTTTGAGACAGAGAGAGAGAGGGTGAGAGGGAATGCGAGCAGGGGAGGGGTGGAGAGAGAGGGCTCAACACAGAACCTGAGGTAGGCTGCAGGCTCTTAGCTGTCAGCACAGAGCCCAACACAGGACTCAAACTCACAAACCGTGAGATCATGGCCTGAGCTGAATTCAGACACTCAATCCACTAAGCCATGAGGTGCCCCTGAAACCTTTTTAAGGTATTAATATACTCGCAAAAAAAAAAAAAAAAAAAAAAGTGTGTTCTTCTCAATAATTGCAATCCCTAAGTAAAAATGAAGATATTTGGCAAGTTTGATGGTGGTCAGGAAAATATGTTGTGGAATAACGGGGTAACATTTTTGAAACACTATAGTTCATCCCAAACTGCGATGTTTAATACATACAAATAAAAAAACCTTCGTTAGGAGAACTACCGTTTTCATAATTTCAGGATGCGCTGTTAAATTTGTAGTATGCACCCTCGATGAATCCTCACTTGCTTAGAATACCCTTTTGATTATAAACATATTTTGTTAGAGGCACTAGGGATATATGGATTCCTCTACATATTATTCTGTGAGAAAAATCTATTCTACATTGAATAATGTGAGTCCAACAATGTCTTTGTTAAATGTTAAATGTTAATGTCCTTTTTTACTTTGACTTATTGAGGTTTTGCCAATCTTCACTGTGAGCCTCAAACAGACTGACACTACATATAATGTGCTGTCTTGTTTGATCTCTGGTTCCTCTATAAAGCATGTTGTGGGTTTAATGTTCTAAGGAACACATGCACAGAATGCATTTGGTAGTTATCTGATAAGAAAATAACATGAATTAAGTAAATATAAACCAAACAGCTTCTAATACAATGTTTAACCAATGCAATAAAACACACAAGCAGGGTAAGATATCTCATGAACACACTACAGAAGATGTTCTTACCTTCTGGAGGAGTGAATACTGAAATATTTGATTTGGGTCCAATTCCTGCACTGGTTTCAGCTGCGACATATACATTGTATACTGTAAATGGTGTTAGGTTAGTGAATGCAAATTTAAGGTCTTTCGTGCTATTATCCACAATCCGACCTGCAAAAAGCAAACGATACTGTGGATTATTTTCTCATAAAGCATTTAATCATTCTCACATTTAAGTAGAGAGCCAAATATAGCAATTAACGTTTGTTACTACAATTTAAAACATTACAGTCACAATTATTATAATTTTCAAACATTTACCTTAGTAGTGCATTGATATCAGGTTAATTAAAACAATGGAAAGAACATGAAAATCTTCCAGTATTCAAAATAACCTTCATTAAATCATAAAGCCCTATCCAACTACCATGTTATTTTTTGACATTTTTGAAAGGAAAACATTAGTTACTGCCAATATTAAAATAGCCACAGTATTTTATACATAAATTTAGTCAATTAAAATGCTAAGCATTCTAATTATCTTCTTTAATATTTAGAAAATATTTCTAGTTTAGCTTCTGAGAAAAACTCCTTAAATAGTACATCATCAAAATTATTTTAACCCTCAACTTCACCTCTGAATAATTCTTTCATCTCTTGCTCTAGCTGAAACCAGGCTCTCTCCTAAGAACACGGCTTCTGTTCCTTTAGCCACCCCACCTGATGGTCTAATTTTTTCCATGGTCATCAAGTGACTATGCCTTCAGGTATGATGTTTTCTCTACTCCTCATAGCCTTGTCTCAGACCAACAGAGCTCCCTCCTTACAAAAGCTCACAGCTATAAATCTAATGTCATCAATGGCATCCACCACCCCTCATTGTTGCAGTGACCTTCTAAGCCCAGGGTCACTCCCCTCATTCTGGATGGTTTAGTGCCTGTTTCGATGTCACTGTCTTCAGTGCAACCATCTTAATTTGTGGTGATTTCAGTATTCCTACAGACAATCCTTAAAACACTCCCAGCTCTCTTCAAATAATCTAGTCCTCCACCCTATCTCAGGCACTCCCAAGGCCATCACTATTACCAGGAACCCTGAATCTTCCATGATCTCAATTTCATGCAACTCTTTCTGACCATTCTTTCTTATCTCCTGTTCATTTATTCTAAAACCCAAAGCAACAAGTCTTCAAGTTTACTGGGACCTCCAATCCATTGATCTTTTGACCTATTTTATTCTTTTTGGTTTGGTTCTTCACCACTAGGTTTCCACTCTTTATCCATTCTCAATGACATTGTTGATTATAATCACTGCCTTTACATAAGCCTTCAATTCCCTTGCCCTTTTCTTGTTGAAGGGAGCTGGAAAAAAACACAAATCCACTCTGACTGATATCACTTTATCACTACCACACCTCGAATGAGCCCTAAATTGTACCTAGCCCCCTACTAAACTTCCATGCTCAATCAGTCTCTACTCTTTTAAGTTTTCTTTCATAGAACTCAGATTAGGAAAGAATTTTAGAGTTTACTTAATTTACTTCTAGCAATACCTTATCTGAACACCTCAAATTATCTGACAAGGGGATTCCAGGTCCTGATTATTCACAAAGATGGAGAACTTGCTACATTAAGTAGTTTCCTATATTATTTTTAGAGAACTCCTATTATTAGATATGCATTCCTTGTTCTAAGAAGAAATCTGATTTAATACAATGAAGTCCATTGTTCTTGATAAATATATTTGCAATTAGAGTAAGTGAAGGTCCTCCTGTTCAGACATTTGAAGACGTGATGTCCTCCAACAATTCTCTACTCAGGATTTATCTCATTCTTTCAGCTTCTCCTCATGAAATACGGAATATGGACAATGTTTATGATTTTAAACAAAAACTCCAAAGAACCTCATCTTCCTTATTCCTTTTTTATTATTTGCTTCAATTGTAGGATCTTATAAAAAGAGTGTGATACTTTTAAGGAGCTTGATAATGCTAACATATTTTACATAATTCTAACTCCAAAAGGCAAACACAAAACTGATTGAGACTTACCTGATGGTCCGTATAATTCAACTCTGTAACTAAATTTCCCTGTTATTACACTTGGTGGGTCCCATGAAATTGAAAAGGACTTCCCTGTAATGTTGCCTGTTATACAGTTTTGTGGTGGTCCTTCAGGAACTAAAATGGTTATAGAAAAAAAAGTTAACAAATAATAAATGAGAATTTTATTAAAAACACATAATAAAACACAAAGTCAGAAAAAATATCACACTATGAGCAAAGGGTTTTTTAATTAAAAAAAAAAGGAAACTGAATGAATTGAAGACTTTAAACAAGACAAGCTGGCTCATCAGATGGACTACTTATTTGCAACATAAACTAGTTTGATTTAAATGCTGTATATGATTGCACAGGGTGTTTCATTCCAACATTGTTCCCTGCAGTTACATTCTCCTGATACATACTTATATATTGAATTCAACCAGGCCTGGGCATAGGCCTTGAAAAGCACTCTCCCTCTGGTGGACACAGGTAGAAGGATCAGGGAATTAACTGGACCTACAGAATCTTATTGGCAAAGGTCTTTACCTTCTGTATCAATACGTGTATTTGGTTCTGAGGGGAAATTTATAACCTATAGTTAAAAGATTCTAATGTAACATGGGTAACATATAAAAAATAACGACATTTAAAAAGTCTGTCTTTCATAGATGTGTTTCTACATTTTGCATTTTGATTGAAATGAAATATTCCAAGTATTTTTCTCAAGCCAAGGTTCTTGTCTACTAAATCTCACTGTGTGTTATCCTCATGAAATTATTTTTTTTTTAGCTGTAGAAAAAGAAGTATGGATGGAGGAAATGGTAAGATTCAAAGATGATTATTTAAATCAAGAAAAAAATTTCAAACTTCATTTCATGAAATGATGAAAGCTGACAGCTATGTCATCAGAAAAAAAAAATACTGTGCTTTAGTGAAATTACCCTACCAGTAATAATTTCCAGTAACCTAAAAAATTATCAGTCACAAGTGAACAAGTCTGACACTACATGTTTAGTAGGGTATCATGTCAGTAACTACATAAATTTACAGATATATAATACTATAATCCCATAATTAAATACATAAATACCCATAGCTAGAAAAGTGTACTTTTCAAAATTATTAGTAATAATATCTAATTGTACTCATTGAATCCTAACACCACCACCAAAAGGAAGTTTCTATTGCTGTCTCCATTTTTCACATAGGGAGGAAACTCCAGTGCAAAGTAGACATAAGTAGGTGTATTTTTTACATACTATTTTTGTCTGATACTGAAATGTGAATCACGTGATATTTCTGCCGCTACAGATGTTAATTCCACATTTGATTATAGCAGTCTCAGTGAGAGGAGGGTAGAGATGATTGCAGGAGATGTAAAAGGGCAGAGATGATTATGAAAAATTGTTGAGATCACATAGATAAAAACTTATCTTAGGATCATGGTTATTAGCTCAAGAATCCTTTGGGTCAAATCTCCTTTTTCATTTTAGATGCTTATGTTAATATTATAAAAGAGTACTATAATTGGTATGCCCATTTTCTGTTATTGGTGGGAAAAGTTACCGAAAGGGAAGGAAGTTTTAATAAAAAACATCTATATGAAAAAAATGAAAGATTACTCTCTAAGTAGTTTAACTCTTTTTTTTCTACATACACAAAAAATGAAATCATACCTGATTCCGGTGTTCTGACAATGGTACTATCAATATAACCTGCTTCCGTTGTAACAGCAGAAACTTCAAAAAGATATGTTGTGTAAGGTCTCAAATGTGTCACTACAAAACTTATAGGCTCTTTCCACACAGAGCTTATCTTACTCCGTGCCAACGTGCTCAAAGAATATGTGGTACGCGACGGAGATGTAATTCTACCAAGGGTTGGAGAAGGGCTGGTGGTACTCCATAAAAAAGATTCATTATTCTCCTAGTGAATAAATAAATAGCATTGGGAAAATAATTGGTATCTCAAGGTGAACATGATAAGTGTAATTCATTTCTTTTTCTTTTATATAATAAATATTGTTCTTAAATTTATGTGTATGATTCATTACAATTTTAACAGATTGTTATCTATTCAAGTTATGGACAAATTTGCTGGATTTTAACTTTACCCATTTATATCTACAGTTTTAGAACAGAATATATTTATTGTATTCTTTATACCTTAATATTTCTTATGAATAGGATTTCAAAAGGCTTAGAATAAAGGTGAAGCTATAGCAAAATTATTAGTAAGAATTTTTAAAATTCATGTTAGGGGTGCCTGGGTGGCTCAGTTGGTTAAGCATCTGACTCTTGATTCCAGCTCAGGTCATGATCTCACGGTTTGTGGGTTTGAGCACCACCTCGGGCTCTGCACTGACAGCGCGGAGCCTACTTGGATTGTTTCTTTCCCTCTCTCTCTGTCTCCCCCCAACTGCTGCAAAGTAAATAAATAAACATTTTTTAAAAATTAAAAGGAGGTTTTGAGACTTCTGTAACTTAAAGTATTCAAAACAAAATAATTTTGTTTATCAATAATACCACAAAGATCACCAAAATTATCTTTGGAAAAGCATGACACGGTATTCCCAGCGAATTCCCATAAATGACTAGAGTAATAACAAATTCTTTGCCAAAGATATGCACAACCAAAACAATCTACTTCCACAAACATAACTTTGCTGCCTTCTGCTCCCCTCCTGTCACATGGAAATATCTTTTTTCAGCGATATCCTATACTTTGCTCTTTCAGGTCTTTATAAAATATCCTCCACCCAAAAGAGCCCCCTCACACAATCTCTCATGTCCTTATTCCAAGGCCAAGCCAAGGTCCATTCACAAATGTGGCTCCTTTTAAGAAGTCTCTCCAGAGATCCCTGTGAGATTTTTATATTTCTTGAATTCTCAGACCCTTCACTTATTCTACCTTGAATACAGCCAATTGTGTATAACATGATACTATAACCTAATACTATAAGTAATCAAGCAGCTAATAAGCACAGTGGCTTAAACATTTTTTTTCAAATGCTGGAAACTTCAAGTTATAAGTTCACCTAGAATTTTTGAGACATAGAAAGTGTTCATAACACTTACATTGCATTCTGGCAATTTCCCAGTCAAAATGTCTTCTACTCTGATGGAGACATCTTTCACTACTATCCCACTTCTGGCATGCTTGACACTAATCTTGAAGCTGGTAATTTTGCCATTTGGTTGCCGAGGTAAATACCAAATCAGGTTTACTGCAGAATAGTTCAAGGCCTCAACTGTGAGATTCACTACTTTTCCTGGAGCTGGGGAAGTGAGAGGGTTTGAAAGAAGGGGAAAAAACACTGTTATAAATCTTAGAACGGCATTCATATAATGTTGGGATGTTACACTTCTCACATTATGTAAAATTAAATATTCTATGTTAGAAAAAAACTCTACTTGGCGTCAGACTTTTAGAAATATATTTAATTAGCTTTGCCTGGAATTTGAGCCCACAGATTTGTATTTAAGACAAAATAAGCTTTATTTTAGGATTATTTGGCAAATGGATCCATTGATGAACTATTTCAAGCAAATCTGAAAAATATCCAATCAACAGTTATTTGTGAATATGCAAACAAATTTGAATAATGAATCTCCTCCTGAAATATTTTGGAATTGTGTAGTTTCCTTAGATAATGAAGAAGTGGCAAACTGAAACAATTAGCAGCCATGTAAACCAAAAAGCACATTTCCAGAATGTATGTAAATATCTAGTGCCTAACATAAAGTGGACACCACCCAACTGGTTGTGCTTATTATGTTTTGAGTTTTATACACCCTCAAAATAAACTTTCATCAGAATTCGTGACCAAATAATTCTTAATAATTATTGATAAACTGCAATAACAAGCTATATGCCATTTTACCTGGTGTGAGACAAACATGAAACCAGAATGAAGTAAAATTATGCACATTAATTTCAAGGTAAGTTATGCAAAACTGACAATGTAAATAATCAAGATCCTTTATAATATAGAACAAACATGACAAATCATTATTAAGAGGAATAAAAACAAAACAGGATGCTCACGATAAAACACTACACGTGATAACAATGCCTAGTATTAAGATATAGAGTTTAAATGCACATTATAAAGAAGAATGCCAGAATATGAATTGTAAATAAAAGTCATATAAATTATATAAGGAAGTTAGGTCCTAGGAAAGAGAGCTGTTATAAATTATGTTAAATCATAGAAACTAGGAAACTCAAGGTCAGCTCAATTTTAATGGAAAAAAATAAACCAGTTTGGAGGGGTAATTAATCACTAATAATGGATGGAATGATTGATGGAAATTTTTTTCTCCATGGAAAACTCATCAATGGAATTAAAGCTTAGAAAGGACATTGAAAATATAACTCTCTGACACTAAAGATCAAACCACTTGAATATCTTTTGGATGGATAAAATATAATAAAGCAAAAGGAAAAGGGTTGTTAAATATATGAGGCTATAAAATTATGAGTTAAAACTTTTATCATGATTTTTTAAAAAAACTGAATGTATTTGACATATAACTATATAAATTTAAGGTGTGCATTGTGTGAATTTTATATATATATCCATATTGTATTATGATTGCTGTTGTAGTCATATTTAACATAACATCTATCATGTTACATAATTATAATATCACATTGTACTATTCATTATATTGTGCATGAGATTTCTATGGCTTACTTATTACTTGAGGCAAGTTTGTATCCTTGAACAACATCAGTCTTATTCCCCTACCCCCTATCCCCTGGTGACCACCGTTTTACTCTTAATGCATCCGAATCACCTTTTAAAATTTCTGATATGTGTAAACTATACACATGGTTATAATTATGTCTGATATGTATATGTATATATATATGATATGTGTGTTTCTATATATATATATATATATATATGGCAAATTGCAAACAAGCTACACATTTTCAGATGAACCTCAACAACAGATACAAGGAACTACTCAAGTATAGAGAAAATTGAATTTATAAGGTAACCAAACATTTATTAAATGCATGATTTTAAGATATTTTAAAAGTGATCAAAAATATTAAATAGATGGGAAATAATTAAATACGGTAAACAACACTTTGAAAAAATGGTAATTTGATTAAATTGCTTTAATAATTTTTTTTCTCAAATTTTTCTGCTTGTGCTTTCCTTTTGTGACTTCATGATGTCTGAAGAATAATCCTGGCTCTTTTCTGTAGTTGGAAGGTCTTTCTCTATTTTAAATAATCTAGCTTCTACTTCTGGACTTTTATGTACCAAAATCCAATTATTTCTCAATTTTCATAGAGTGAATTTATCCATTTTGATTCAAGTCAAGATTCAATACTGTAGTATCAAAACTTTCTGTTTTATAAATAAATCATTTCGTCTTTCAGATAAGTGTTCTCCAACACTTTGAGGACATAGCTAGCCTAATGAGATGCATAAATTTTCTAGTATGTGTAAGTGTCTACAACTTTCCAAAGCATACACCGTACAAAGCTTGCATTTATTGAGCCAGAAAGAAACTTCATAAATCCAATATAGAGACTTCTAAAAATATTACCTGCATTTCTAAGGATCTATCAAGTTGAAAATGGAAGTGCAAGAGGTATTTCTATTATCTTAAAGCCAAAATAAATTCTATGTTTACCAGAAATAATACTGATGGGAAGTTAAGAAGCTGAGTTTTTTCCACTTGTGGATGGAATATTAACCCATTAAGGTATAACAAGTTAGCCTGTATAGTCTTCTGAAGAGTATTTTTATTCATGGGGAAGAAATTACTTCTGATTTAACAATAATAAATGCAGTTTATTTATTTCATAGAACTATTCCTTAAAGTTGGGTTATATATAGTATAAATAATAAAAAGGAGTTGGAGAATACTGACATAATGAAATTTAGATTTACATTACATTTTTACATCTTTAACATTTACAAAAAAAAAAAAAAAAAGGATAGATAGGAGCAAGAGAAATTATGTAATTATCCAATTTGCCCAAAAACTCACAACAAATGGTCAACAGTGAGACTCCCAAGACAAAATTATTTTCATATATCATTCAAAAGTTTTTCATAATTAGAAAGAATATTATAATACATATTTTAATGAATAAGCATCCAATAAGACTCTAAAAGTAATTGAATGGCCATACTATTGAAAATTTTATGGATTTTAACACTATATTTAGTTTATATCCTTATTTATTTCAAATGACAAACACTCATAATTAAGCTAATTTGGGAATAAATGATTTAGGAAAATTACCACTCTCTGCCGTTTGGAAAAGAAATGGGTCACTAAACACTCCAATGCCAGCGCTGTTTTCAGCAGCAACCTAAAATAGACCAATAGAATTGTGTTCAAACTTTTTACTCTCTAATTAAACAGAATCTGAAATAATAAAATTTTGACTTGTTGATAAGTTAAACTATAGACACTTCCCTTAATTCTTGAAATACTCTTAAAGTAGATAGCACACATGGAACTAATCCATATTTTCATTTTCCCTAAGGGTATATTTGCAGCACAGTTTGATTCAACACATTTCTCAAATTTCTAATGGAAAAATTAATAGTCAAGTTTTGTAGTCAATTAGTAGTGATAATAACAACAGATACTACTTGTGGGAAACTTCTATGTACCAGGAAATTTCCCAGAAATTTTATACATCTCATTTTATCCACATAATCAAAACATAAGGTATTCCTATCAGCATGTTATAGATGAGGAAACTGATTGAGAGAGGTCACGTAACTTGTGCAAGTCATACAGGAATAAGTGATAGAACCAGAATTCCATTGAAATCATGCTTATTTCTAAAGCTCAACCACTTTTTATTATATTAACATTGACTATTTCTGTAACAAATACTAAACCATATACACAGTATCTGGCTTGAGAATTTACAATATAACCAGTCAAATATATACTCAAGAAAATTTTACAAACAAGTCTAATCAGTGATAGTAAGTATTTTGAATTTAAAAGATGGAAAAATTCTTTTGACTCGGATAGTCTAGTCAAAGAGACTAGAATAGGCACAGAAAATGTCATTACTGAGATCAAAACTCTTACGTTATTCCAAATGCCATAAGTGGAGTCTGAAAACCTTGGTTTATATTGAATTTCACCTGGGGTGCCTGGGTAGCTTAGCTGGTTCAGTGTCTAACTCTTGATTTTAGCTCAGGTCATGATCTCATAGTTCTTGAGATCAAGCCCCGTCTGGGGCTCTGTGCTGACAGCATGAAGCCTGCTTGGGATTCTCCCCTTCTCTCTGTACCCCCTGCCTCTCAAAATAAATCAAGTTAAAAAAAATTTTTTTAATATATTGAATTCCACCAATTACCAAATGAGTAGCTATACACAATTTACTTAGTACTGCTCTAAATCCCATTTTCCTTCTCTTTAAAATGGGGATAACAATATATCTATGTCATAGAATTGTTTCAAGGACTAAATGAAATAACACATGTAAAGTACTTAATAGGATTTTCCCAAAATCACATAGATTTGATACCTACATTTGAGTATATCAAATGGACTGCACCAAATACCCTTTGGAATTCTGCAACGGCTAACATTTATTCGAACAGCGTAAAGGTCACAACAATGATTTATAAAGTGTGGAAAGAACAGAAGAATAAGGGCTTCCCAGTAGACCTGAAGTAAGAGAATTCAAAGGAATAAAAATTCAAATTCCATAAAAACAGATCTAAGCAGAACTAGGTTAGGTAAATTACCTTTCTGTCTGCAATAGCTTCTTATATCACATTAAAATGTAATCTATACCTATTACCTTCAATAGTGTATTTTAACATATAAGCTAATCTGAATAAATGCTTATTGATAGAAATTGTGTACTATGCCATTCACAGATGCCAGTAGAAAAGGTTTCCTAGTCTTTACCCATGGTTCTGCAATGAAATAGCCAAGTCATGAGTCTTTGACCTTGACCTCTGCATCAGTAAGTTTCCTTTTAACTATTCTTATATAGAGGATCCCTACTATTGGGATGCTTTCCAATTCTTACTGTGTGCTTTTATTCCACAAATAGGCATGCTTCCAATAAGGAAACCAACGCCCCCAGGCAAATTCTCTTTCCCATCATTTCTTACCATCCAGAAAGCCATCTCAGTTATGTCTTTTCACATATTTATACAGCTTTTATAGATTTTTTCTCTACATTCCATTATCTTCAAAGCTCAAAGAACATATTGATGTTATGTTGAAAATAGGATCAAAAAGATATCTGTATCCTTTCCTATACTATGGAAATATGACAAATGTATCTTAATTGTAAGTATTTTCTTTTTTTTTTTTTTAATTTTTTTTTTTCAACGTTTATTTATTTTTTGGGACAGAGAGAGACAGAGCATGAACGGGGGAGGGGCAGAGAGAGAGGGAGACACAGAATCGGAAACAGGCTCCAGGCTCTGAGCCATCAGCCCAGAGCCCGACGCGGGGCTCGAACTCACGGACCGCGAGATCGTGACCTGGCTGAAGTCGGACGCTTAACCGACTGAGCCACCCAGGCGCCCCAATTAATTGTAAGTATTTTCATATGGCCTAACTAATTTAGGATTGCTTTTTATAATTTCTCCTTTACTTAATTTCTTTATTTAATTTTTTAAAAATGTTTATTTATTTTTGAGAGAGAGACAGACAGACAGAGCAGGGAAGGGGCAGAGAGAGAAGGAGACACAGAATCTGAAGCAGGCTCCAGGCTCGGAGCTGTCAGCACAGAGTCCGACATGGGGCTCAAACTCACAAACTGTTAGATCATGACCTGAGCCAAAGTCAGATGCTCAACCAACTGAGCCCCCTAGGTGCACCTTCTTTACTTAATTTCTAAATAACATGTTGTTTAATTCTGCATATTAAACATTGTAAAGAACTAAAAGTTTTTCTAAAGACACGGTAAATTTTCAGGAAATATTTATTGAATGGAACAGAATTGAATTCACTGTTGTCTGAGAAACTGGCTCAATAGAAACTTTCAAATTTGCTAAGAGAAACGTAAATCCGACAAAATGAAGAGAAAAATAACAAACCTAACTTTACATTTAATGAAAAAATGTAATATTTTTTCCTATAAAGCCTAAGTTATTCAATTTAAACTTGATTTATTCATTTAAAAAGTCACTAAGCTAAAATAAATAAATAATATAAATACACCTAAAAATGAAAAGAGATTACAACATTTGTTCAGTTAAGAGCCCAGATGGGCACTGAGGTCATGACTCAAATGTTCATTCTTCAGTCACTTGGCTGTGTTCAGCTGCAAAGTCTTGACCAGGTGGGAAAAAGTTCCTTCACTTTTAAAATGAATGAAATATTTTTTAAATTTTTTTTAAAAAATTAATATTTATTTATACTTGAGAGAGAGAGAAAGAAAGAGGGGGGGAGGGCAGAGAGAGATGGAGACAGAATCCAAAGCAGGCATCAGGCTCTGAACTGTCAGCACAGAATCCAATGTGGGGTTCAAACCCATGAGCAATGAGATCGTGACCTGAGCTGAAGTCAGAGGCTTAACCAACTGAGCCACCCAAGAGCCCCCAAATGAATGAAATATTTTAATAGTAAATAATTATTTTAAAAAATATTACCTTGATTTCATACGTTGTTCCAGGATTAAGATTAGTAAGAAGAACTTCCAGACTGTCTGGCTTCGTTCTAACTTGTGTATATTCTGTTTGCATCCATGGACAAACTTCCTTATATTTCACAATGTAAGATATGATTCTTCCATTTGGGTTAGGTGCTGTATTCCAAGACAGAAGAATCCCAGCAGATCCAACTCTTTCTCCCGCTAGGAAGACTGGAGGCCCTGGTTCTATTAAAACATATATATATGTTGTTAAAAAGACAAACAACTATTGTATTTTCATAATCATAATCATATAAGGAAGAAAGTATTTACAGATGTGGACTTTTGAAGTTCCCAAAGACTAACGGCCTCTCAAATGTGAGTTTGACCTCCCTAGAGCTTTGCTACCAAAAGAAAAAAAAAAAAGGTTAAATGCGTTGGGGGATACCCAAAACATTCTTTTGTAAGAATGTAAAAAATGGAATGCTACTACATACTACAGGCCAAATACACTTTTGATGCCAGATCGTTTTAAAAAGAAACTTATCTGTGCAAAGCTTACACACAAAACTAAGAAAACAGGAATGCAGTCTTACAAACTGAATAATTCTTCTGAGCAAGTGTAGTGAGTTTATTTTCATGGCTCTGCATCATTTAAATATTACTATTAACAGTCTCTGTGATCCATTTCACAAACAAGTATAATTATCATTATCATTACTCTCTGAAAGTCAAGAAAGCTAAAGAACTGGTAGAACACAGGTCTTAAACAGATCACTTTCTTAAGTTTCCATTTTGCGTTAGTTACTAACCTGTTGTCATGCATATAATGCACATATTACTAATGTAAGTATTTCCATCCAATAGATTTATACTAGCTGCAAATATTTCATAAAAACACTTCATAAAAAAAGGAAATACATACTCACTTGTTACATTCGTTGTCACTGTTCTACTAACAGGAGAGCTGTATGTTGTAGCAGAAATTGAAGAGATGGTCACATCGTACCTAGTGCCAGGAACAGCGTTGGAAACATCAACCTAGAACACCAAAAACAAATAACTGCCTTAAAACTCTTTCTAGAAAACAAGAAAGCTAAAACAATCAATCTATCACAACAACAACAAATTAAACATCTCACTCTATAACTCTGCTGTGTTTAAAACATTCCAAATTCCATATTATTGTGAAATATAAATCTGTTCTGCCACATAACTATTTACCAATAACATATAATGAAAACTTGCAAAACATACTGTGTTATCAAGAACTAAATTTCAATCTATCTAGTTTGTTGTCACAAGAAACAACTATTCAAGAATCTTAAGAAATCTATAGTCCATTGCTTAACCCTGGTTTTTAAAAGTATATTAAAATACCTGTGTCTCTGAAGTTCCAATAAAAAGTAAAAGAAAAATGATTATAAAATCCATCATTATTACATTTTTCAGGCAGTGGAATCACATTGATGGCTCTAGAGAGAAATGTTGCCTGCATTAATGATTTAAAGACAGATCCTCCTGGCAAGTACACAATTAATGAGCCTGGATTACTCAATAGCTCTGCCCTTTCTTTGTTAAACTATTCATGAACCCTTGGATGGCTGGCTGTAGGTTCAGGGTAAGACTGAAGAAAAAAACGCATAGATGTTGCTAAGGTAACAATCCACCGATGCTGAAACTTAAACTCATCAATTCAGCATCAGTGTTTTTGTCTTCATGTTGTGCTTTTAAAAACTCTCAAAGGAGTAAGTTTTCATGGTGTATGAGTTTCATAAAGAACTTTCCTATTAGGACCAAATATAAATACAAGTTGGCTCAGCAAGTACGATAATGAAACCTATACCTGATACTCTCCACCTCCAAGATCTTTGATAGTAACAAAGCCACTGTCAGGAACAAGATCCACATGAAACCTTTCCACATGGCCAGAGGGCAGGCTCCAGTACAGAGAGAAGGAATGTGCAGAAATATTGAAGGCTTTCAATTTCTCAGGTCTTTCTGGTTCTGATATTAAATATTCAAAGATAAAATGAAAATCAATAGCCTGTAAGATTTCAACATAACCACACTGTCAGAAAGCACTGAGTCCTTTAAATTATCTCTAGTCACACGTAGGTGTTAGGCATCTAAATCTTTAATAGTAACTAGTTTCTACGTATAATTATCAGAAATAATGTATCAATTTATGTATGTTTCTAGGATATATCTTACCTATTAAAATCTGTTAGTTGTCCAAATTGTTTGTTAAAGCTAATGCTTTAATTGAAAACTTGAATCATTTAAAGAAACTTATTTAAATCCAAATTATTGATTCAATTACCTGGATGTTTTAACAAGCAGAAGATAATTGGGAAAAAATGTAGCTAAAATCTGCCAATGTTTTTAAAGAGTGAGCATTTCTAATGAATATTTAGCTATGTGTTTCCTTAAAAGAAAAGCTGTTTTCTTATAGGAAGTAAACAATAAGTATTAACTGTCCTAGCCACTTCAACCATATTTTTCTACCTTTGCTTCCACTGTTTCCGGAGGTATGTTTATGCTGCCTGTACCTCCTTGAAGGGAATTTTCTGCATAAAGTTCTTCTGATTGGTTGCCAATGAGTCAGATATTCACTCTGCCTTATCTTTAGTGCAGATTCCGAACAAACAATATAGGGGGAGGAAAAGAGATTAAGAAGCCAAGCATGTGAAAAACATACCTGATACAGTCCCAATCTAATACCATTTCCAAAAGAAAGGAGTCTGAAATTAATCACTGAACTCCACTTAACCATTTTAAAGCCCGCCTATCAGAGATACTTTAAAATGGATATAAAAAAATGAAACATACATTTCATAACAAAACTGATAGGGCACATTGCATAATATAGTAACCTTAAGAGGTCAATTTCTCACATTTGGGCAGGTGAGAGAGATACTTTTAGAAAAGTCTTTTTTTTTTTCTTTTTCTTTATCTTCTTTGAAAAGTTGCTTTAATGCTCATAATGCTTCCGTAGTAACTGATCCTGGTATTGGTCAATTAATTTCTACTATGACATTTTTAAAGATACAACAAACATTCTTTTGGCATCATCACCAAATCGTCCATGTAGGCAGAACTGTAGTTTTATAATAACTCTTTAGAAATATCGTAAACCCAAGATAAAAGATCAGAGGAATACCCAGTTTGTGTGAGTAGAATTCCTTTGTTGCGCATAGCTGTTGGCATTTTTCCTGGATCTTTCTGCACACAGATCTATGCCCTCTGTATTCCCAAGCTTGAGAGAAAAGAGCTTGGTTCTTCTCACATTAAAACAGACAAAAGTCTAACATGCAAAAGTCCAACTAATTACTACTCACACTACTGATTTTATGTAAGGGTTAATATTATTTCCTCAAGGATCCTGGAAAGTAACTAATACCCATGAAATTTTAGGCAAGAAAGAAGAAAAAAGCCCTGGGATGAAATTTTGGAAGAAAAAAAAAAAAAAAGACAAGACAGGAGAAGCGAAGTTCTGCCTACCCAGATGGTGGTGAGATAGGATGCAGTTTCCTAGACTGTGGTTTAAGATGACACACTGAAGGGCTCTTGGCTAAGCGTGTCTCATCAAGACAAGGAAGAATGTATTTGTCTGGTAATCTGCCAATCTGATCAAGAGGGAAGGCCTGCAAGCTTCAGGACAGTTTGGTAAAGACTTTTCAACATAGAGTGGATAGAAGCCCTGGAAATGGACAGAACTTAGTGTGACTGACAAAAGCAGCCTGAATTTCTGGTATCAGGTAAGAAAAAGGAAGTCTAATGATCATACAGACCATAATAAAGATGTTAGTTTTTTTTTCCCCTGAAGGCAATGGAAAACTGGAGAATTTTAAGAGGAAAAAATGTGACTTTTTAAAAAAATTATTATTTTAAAAGATTACTTTGAAATGGTATGTGAATGGCATAATATCTGGAGAGAAGCCAAAATGGTAATGGGAGGCCAATTAGGATAGTGTGGTAATCTGGACAGAAAGAAGGGAGCCTTGCCCTCAGAAAAAGGTAATGGAGATGGGCCAATGCTTAAGCCATTGTAGAAGAGTGCAGATTCTTCGATATGAGCTGGAAAATTCAATTAACTGAAAGTAAACACCATAATAAATATAATTTATACCTCATGGAATATAATCTCTCAAAAGGTGGGAAAATATGAAGCAAAAATATTACTCTCAGCCTAATTGTTTGATACTAACCGGTAAAAATCAAACTGTGAGGTGGATGTGACTGGAGAATATCACATTGTGTCAATTTAATTAGGGATAGCAAATAATTCTAGGCTTAGTTACATATTTTTTTAGACCAGAATTTCCCAAGTTAATCCTCAGAATCCTAAGTCCTTACAGTTTAATACATGTTCTGTGATTAAACCACTTTGCCAATCACTTCTTTTCTAAGTTAAATAGCTTTCATTATTGCAAGATAACTCAGACTTAAATATGCTTAACTATCTTGTGATTCCATAAAGCAGCATTGCCCAAAAAAATTAAAAATGTAAAAGAAATATGTAAAATTAATTCAATAATACATTTTATTTAACCCAATACATCAAACACATCATTTCACATATAGTCAATATAAAATTATTAATGAGCTAGTTCCCTGTTTTGCATACTAAGTCCTTGAAATCCTATGTCTTTCACACTTATAGCACTTAAGAGGAATTTGGACTAGCCAGACCTTAAAGCTCAACAGTCATATATTGCTAATCACTACATATTGGACATTATAGCTTTAAAGAATCCCTCAACTTTTCCTCTTGACATTTTAGTAAATTTACCAAAAGTGTATTTTGAGAATTTGAGAGAAAACAGAAATATAATCTCATGATTGGTGTCTATAAAGAAAAAGCCCAAAAGACCTAGAAAGACTTCAAAAAGAAAATGCTGACACAAACTATGATACATTAACCTTTAAGAAAGAAAGGGGGCGCCTGGGTGGCTCAGTCAGTTAAGCGTCCGACTTCAGCTCAGGTCACCATCTCGTGGTCCATGAGTTCGAGCCCCGCGTCGGGCTCTGGGCTGATGGATCAGGGCCTGGAGCCTGCTTCCGATTCTGTGTCTCCCTCTCTCTCTGCCCCTCCCCCATTCATGCTCTGTCTCTTTCTGTCTCAAAAATAAATAAACGTTAAAAATTAAAAAAAAAAAAAGAAAGAAAGTAAGAAGAGATTCAAAATGGAAGAGAAAGTTACATAGGGAACTCAGTAGATTCTGACTCAAAAGAGCATACATACACAAAGTGAGACCAAAGTGTTATATACCTTGGAAAATCCATAGGAGTTGCACATACTTATCCAAACAGTGCCAAGAAAATCAAAAGCCAGCTACTTTAAAATGAAATAGGAAGGTTACCCAAGGGATACAGGCGTGCTGATGCATAGGGGCACTTGTACCCCAATGTTTATAGCAGCACTCTCAACAATAGCCATATTATGGAAAGAGCCTAAATGTCCACCAACTGATGAATGGATAAAGAAATTGTGGTTTATATACACAATGGAGTACTACGTGGCAATGAGAAAGAATGAAATATGGCCTTTTGTAGCAACGTGGATGGAACTGAAGAGTGTTATGCTAGGTGAAATAAGTCATATAGAGAAAGACAGATACCATATGTTTTCACTCTTAGGTGTATCCTGAGAAACGTAACAGAAGACCATGGGGGGAGGGGAAGGGGAAAAAAAAAGTTAGAGAGGGAGGGAGGCAAACCATAAGAGACTCTTAAAAACTGAAAGTAAACTGAGGGTTGATGGGGGATGGGAGGGAAGGGAAAGTGGGTGATGGGCATTGAGGAGGGCACCTGTTGGGATGAGCACTGGGTGTTGTATGGAAACCAATTTGACAATAAATTTCATATGAAAAAATTAAAAAATAATAAAAAGCTTCATTACCATTATTATTGACTTTTATTTATACTTCACTGTTTATACCAACACTGTTTGCAATAAGCTTTGCAGGTCACATTTAAATCCTTCTGTGACTAGATCTTAGGCTGGGCAGAATGTATACTATGACTGAGGACGTACTCATGTATAAGACATGCAAAATTATAACTAACTCTTACCGAGTTTATGATACACTCTGCACTGTGATAAGCACCTTCACACACTGTTCTATGTAACAGTAATAATTTATAAGCAAATACTATTATTATTGCCATTTAAAAATGAGAAAACTAAGAAACAAAAATTAGGTGATTTTACCAAGGTCTCAAAGATAACAGGTGAATGGCAGAGCCAGGATTTAGACCTAGAAGCAACAGCTTCAAAACTCAAGGTTCAATGATAAGTGCACTGCTCTAACCTATACAAAGTGGCTTACAAATAAGAGCAGATCAAGAAATCCTAAATCAATCTATCAAAATCTTATAGAGGATTCAAGCAATAGGGTGATCCATAGTTTTATTTTTAAGTCTAATACAATTATCTGAAATGGCCCCCAAGTTAAAGGGACTCCAACTAAGTATGCCCTGTGTCAAGGCAACACATATTTACCAAGTGCCTATAGCTTCCTCTTATTTCAGAAATGGGCTAGGTAAAAACTATTAATAAAATAAACATCCTCTAAACTGAGAATAAACTGAGGGTTGATAGGGGGTGGGAGGGAGGGGAAAGTGGGTGATGGGCATAGAGGAGGGTACCTGTTGGGATGAGCACTGGGTGTCATATGGAAACCAATTTGACAATAAATTTCATATAAAAAAATAAATAAAATAAACATCCTCAAATAAGTCAGTACCACATTAGGTGCCACAGGAGTCTAAAAAATAATCATATTTCAATACAAGCACTGGTAATAGGCCCTGGACCTGGATTACTGGGTTTAAATCCTTGCTCTGTCACCTAAATAAGACTTCAGGCAAAATCCTTAACCCCTCTGTACCTCACTGGCCTTGTCAATTTGGGGATAATAATACTGCTACTCCACACATTGTTGTGAGTATAAAATAAGTTAGGGGCGCCTGGGTGGCGCAGTCGGTTAAGCGTCCGACTTCAGCCAGGTCACGATCTCGCGGTCCGTGAGTTCGAGCCCCGCGTCGGGCTCTGGGCTGATGGCTCAGAGCCTGGAGCCTGTTTCCGATTCTGTGTCTCCCTCTCTCTCTGCCCCTCCCCCGTTCATGCTCTGTCTCTCTCTGTCCCAAAAATAATAAACGTTAAAAAAAATAAATAAATAAAATAAAATAAGTTAATACATGTAACGTGCTTGGAAGAGTGGCCTGAACATAGTAAAAGCTTGGCAAATGTAAGCTGTGATTAGTAGTAATTGTTATTACTGCTATCTTTCTATGTAAACCCTGGTCATCTCTTAGTAAAACCATTGTGTTCTCTCTTTTTTCATTCCTTAGTTTTAGCACTCTCTTAATGTCAACAGCGTTTTGCACAAAATGGGGCCCCCAGCATTGTTCCATTATCACCACTCTCTTTATAAAAAGTAGGGTAGCGGAATCTTTTGTGCCTCAGTGATTCCCATCAGGAAACCCAGATTACCACCCTTCTCTATCTCCTCGTATCAACCTACCTCCCAAATCACTGCTATCCTCTCACAGTGACTTCCATTGCCCACCTCTCAAAACCATCTCCTAAACCACACTGTACAACCAGAAAAACAGATTCCTACTATTTCATAAAGTGCTCTCTTCTTTAGTTAAAATGACTGCTGATAGTCTATATCTTTCATGAAACTTCTCTGATACTGACATGACTTTGGTTACTACTTTTTCCTCAGAGCAAATTCTAGGTAAGCAAGCTCTGTCACACTCACTGCACAATCTCCTTTACCTTTCCATCAGGAAAATATTTTCTCAATCTTTGCTCAGTGGTCTATTTGATCTTTCCATCCAACCACATATGTTGGTGCTTACCATAGACCACTTGTGATTTTGCCAACTTCTGGCAATTTCTGGACTTCTGGGAATTGCTAGAAATGAAATTTGATCATCGTGACTAAGAAGACCCTACTAGTATATAGTGGGTAGATATCAGTGATGCCGCTAAACACCCTACAATGCGTGGGACAGATAAACACCCTACAATGCACAGGACAGATTCCTACAAGAGAGAATTGCCCAGCCCAAAATGTCACTATTGCCAAGTTTTAGAAACTCTGCTACAGACTAAAACGTCTTGAGTGGGTCCAGTTTTAATGTGTTTGATTATATACTTTGCCTATCATGATACACTGAAGAAAAAGACATTGAATACATGATCTAACATACATGCTTTTTAAGAAATAGTAAAGATGTATAGCATCCATATATAAACAATATTTAAAATGTACAAAGTATAATTCAGTGTCTAAGAGCCGCAAGGAATCTCAGAGATCATCTACTACAAATTACACTGACACATAAAGGCCAAAGATATTAGGTAACTTGACCGATATTAGTTAAGTGTCAAATTCAGGAGCAAAGCTGGTGTATGAATTCCAAACTCACGCTTGTTTTGCATTGTCACATACATATCACACTTAGGAAAATAATAATGTATATAGTCTGTAAGAATAATGATGCTCCAAGGTGCCCACATGGTAAACCCTGTAACCTGTTAATATGTTATGTTACATGGCAAAAGGGACTTTACATAGAAATAAGATTATGAACCTAGAATCAACCTAGATTATCCAGGTAGGATAAACACACAAGCCCTTATAAGTGAAAGAGAGAATAGTCACATGTGACAGGAAAAAAATAAGAGTTGAAGAATGAGTGAAATTCAACCTTCCTTGTTGGCTTTGAAGATGAGGAAGAGGATCACAAGCCAAGGAATGAAGCATCCTCTAGAGCTGGGATCAATTCTCAGCTGACAGCCAGCAAGGAAATGACTACCTCAGTCCTACAACCACAGGAATTGAATTCTGCAAACAACCTAAATGAGCAAAGAATTGAGTTTTCCCCCTGGAACATGTAAAAAGGAACACAGACCTCTGAATACCTTGGATTCTAGACTGTAAGATCCGTGTTGGACATATTACCTACAGAATTACAACATAATTGATTTTTTGTTGTTTAAGCCACTGAACTTAGGGCAATGCATCACAACAGCGATTAGAAGCAAATACTATGTGTAACAGCCACATAACAAATGTCCATAGACTGAGTTATCATCATATGTCTGCTTTGGATCATACTGAATCCACAGCCTTAAAGACTACTTAAGAGTAATCTTCTGAGTTATTGCTGTGATGACGTTCTCTTTTCAAAAATTTAAATTATTGATAGGTTTCACAGCTTTGTTTGCATTTTAAAATGATGCCTTAAATTATTCAGAATAGGATTTTTTTCTTCTCATATAAAAAAAATCAAAACCTTACAATACTGAATTTCTTATAGTTCCTCAAATACACCATTATTTATATACACCTCTGTGATTGTGCAGAGGCCACTCCCTCTCTCTGTGAGTCCTCTTTTTCTTACACCTCACATGCTCTCAAGTCTGATTAAGAAACTCCTTATCCTTTACAGTCATTACCAGGCTCAAAGAACCTTCTCCATCCATACCATGGAGCTCATCATTCGCTTTTCTGTGCAACCAGAATAAGTTTGAACTTATTTCCATTGCTTCACTTATTAATTTAGCTTATACTATATTTGCTTCTATACTTCCATTCCTTCTACTCTCTGTACATCCTAAGACTATGCTTTTTTATGTGCATAGCCCATAGTAGGACACAAAAGACAATGAACAAGTTTTTAAGAGAATGGATAATCCTCAAATCATCCACCTAATTTCACTAACTGGACCTCTATTTTATGTGACTCTAGTGTAATATTAGCTACATTTCATGAGGACTAGCTATATGCCAGATACAGTTTTATCCAATTTGCATTTTATATATGTCAAAAATCCAAAGAATATCCCAATAAATTGAATTTTTTACCCTTATTTTATAAACTTTAAATTTTCAAACATCAAAAAAATGCATTGAAGTTTTATCTTGAATAGTGTAATATGCAACACAAATGTGAATTTTTTTAATATCAAAAAGAATTTGTATACCTGCAACAACTCTGATAAATGTGCCAGATCCTTCAACATTGTCTCTCATTCTATGTACCGTGATGTTATATATTCCACCAGGAGACAGATCTGTAACTGTGTGCTCTGTAATAACTCCCCAAATAAGATATTCTTCTGCAAATGTTCTGTTTGATATATAAATCTTGTAATGAGTGAAGTTGGTCTCTGTTGGATTCCACATTAAATGTGCAGAAGTAGTATTCACGGCTTTTAATGTTAAGCCACATATCCTAGATGGTTCTATTGAAAAGGTAAATTGTATGTAAATTAAAATTGCACATATATATGTAAAAAAGCAAATATGAATAATATAATTTAATAATCTATGTGATAATCCTTAAATTTATTCATGTATAACACCCTCCACGTTCAGCTCTGCAAACAGAGAAATAGGACATTATATATATATGAGTTTTAACTTAAGTGGCACATTAATATCCTCTTTAGTTCCCAAATGTCTTTCCTTAATCGACCATAAATCACTCCAACAGTCATTCCTATAGAATTGTGGGTACCTCCTGAGGAATTTCTCTCTCCTTCCCTCTCTGCCCCTCCCCTGCTCATACATGCTTGTAACAAGAAGTATCCTTCTACAATATAATCACGGGTTTGTTAGCAGTTAACTAGATGTAGTTAGCTAGATGTTGAATAAAAATGAAATAGAACACATAAGTTAGCGAGTGAATGAGGGCCAGAAGCAAAGACACTTTCAAATGTGGTTCTTCTGGTTACACCAAAGTTTTTAGCATTCCTGTATTACTGCATTTTTAATACATTCTTCGATGGAAGTAATGTTTCTTGCACTACCATTTGGTCTCCACTGAGAGGGGATCCTGTAGACCTCACAAACTTTCATAAGAATTATTGGTAAGATACTATTACTCCATTCCACCCAAAACATTATGAAACTGATTTATAGTAAATTTACAAACATCAGGGAACAGAAGAAAAAAGTTTTCTGCTTATCAAACCACTTCCTCAGTAGAAAATGAATTGTTTATATGATTATGTCATACTACAGTATACGTGTGTGTATATATATATGCATATATGTGTGTATTTATGTGCATATGTGTGTATATATGTGCATATATATACACATATACATACATGTATATTCATATATGTGACAAACAATACATACACACACTTACATATATGTATATATGTTGGCTTCAGATTATTAAAAAAACACCTCTAGGTAGTTCCCAATACATTTAGGCATACAAAGATTTTTTTTTTAGTTCATGTATTTTTTGAGAATTCTCTTAATAATGTTTTTATAGATAGAATTATTATTATCAGGCTTAATGGGTTTTTTAAGTTTATTATTTATTCATTTAGAGAGAGAGATGCACTTGCACTCTCTTACACTCGCACACATGTAAGTGGGGGAGGGGTAGAGAGAGAGGGAGAGAGAATTGCAAGCAGGCTCTGAGCTGTCAGCAAAAAGCCCAACACCAGGCTCGGTCCCTGAACTGTGAGATCATGGCCTGAGTTGAAATCAAGAGTCAGATGCTTAACTGACTGAGTCACCTAACTGAGTCACCAAGGCACCCACAGGCTTTGTTTTAAAAGAGCTTTATCATGCCATTTGTAGCAATGTGGATGGAACTGGAAGGTATTATGCTGAGTGAAATGTCAGTCAGAGAAGGACAGATACCATGTTTTCATTCATAGGTGGATCTTGAGAAACTTAACAGAAGACCATGGAGGAAGGGAAGGGGGAAAAATTGTTACAGAGAGGGAGGGAGGCAAACCATGAGACTCTTAAATACAGAGAACAAACTGAGGGTGAGTGGGGGGCTGGGGTAGAGAAGAAAATTGGTGATGGCCATTGAGGAGGGCACTTGTGGGGATGAGCACTGGATGTTGTATGTAAGCAATGAGCCACAGGAATCTACCCCAAACCCAAGAGCACACCTTACACACTATATGTGAGCCAATTTGACAATAAATTATATTTTAAAAAAGGCTTTAAAAAATAAATAAAAAATAAAATAAAAGAGCTTTATTATGTTAAGCTAAAATAAGTTCTCATAAAACAATAAAGAATTTATGATATAATCTTACTTGTAGCCACTTTCTCCATTACAGATACACTGTAATCTCTGCCTTTAACTGTCTTTACCTCGAACATGTAGTCCACACCTGGAGTCAAATTCTTTACTTTGGCTTTGTTGCCATAAACAATTATTTTAAATATCTTTTCCTTTCTAGAAGTCATACAATAGGATATCTGGACAAAGAGAGAGAAAAATTTAATTGCTTAAAAAGAATTATCTAGAAAGAATTTACTTAGCACCAACTCTGTACCAGTCTAATTCACATACATTCATTAATACAGCAAGGAAGGGTTGTGATTCTCCCTGTCTTCACTAAGGAGTAATTTGGGACTAGCTGATGATGAATAACTTAGGGAAGTTGACTCACATAGTAGTATGCATAATGGATAGACTCGGAAGTTTCTCTACTAAAATGCCAATAGTCTCAAACTATTTTTAAATTTCATTTCATTTAAATGAAATTTAAAATATTTCATTTTAAATTTAATTATTTTCAATATTTTTCAATAATTTTAAATTTTTCAATTGAAAATTTTTCAATTTTTTCAATAATTTTCAAGTATTTTTAATTTTCAATTTAAATATATATATATACACACACATCCATATGTACACATATGTATATAAATTAAATATTTAAAATACATATTTTTGACATGTGTGTATAAATATGCATATATTCTGCTTATATGTGGATATGTGTATAATAGATGTACTGCATAATGAATTGGACTTTTCGTATTGGTCACCTGAAAACAACAAAAAAATCATGTAAAATTACATATACACTCCCCCAACTCCATGTAAGCAGAAGAGTGGAAGAGGAGAAAGCAGGAATCATTGGAGTCCCAAGTTTCTGGCCTAGTGGAGAATACCATGGCTTTTCCCTGACTGCCCAAGGTATGGTAATAGGGTGCTTCTGCCCACATTCCACACTGCAGATAAATGAGAGACCAACATGTATCACTACCATAAATTGAGGGTGCCTACTAGAAAGAACAATACCCCTTGGACGGACATGTACTTAGACAGCAGACTTCCTGCTAATGTACCTGATTAGAGAAAAAGGAAGTTAGAAAGAAAGAACATCGCCAAAAAAAAAAAAAAAAAAAAAGAAAAAAGAAAAAGAAAGAGCTGTGGAGTAATCTGTATATCCACTCTTTGTCAGGGCAATCCATGAGTCAAGTACAAACCATGAGGAGTAGTCAGTCTTAAATCATCTTACCAGGACCCCATCCAAGAAGGCTGACCTTTGTGCAGAGACCCTGACAGCAAAAAGCAATGGGATATAATGGCATAGAAAAAGGCAAGCCAGAACTGGGTCCATCACATCAAGGAAATGGACAATGAGGACAACCCCCAGAGCCTTCCAGAGAACTCACACATGTGCCTCAGGAGAGAGCCAGTTAAACAGATTGGGGGACTGTTAAACAAACTGGAAGCCATTCAATGTTAGTTAGGAGAGTAAAAAAAAAAAAAAAAATCAGCAAGAGAGAGAACAAAAACAGACGCTTGGAAGGCAGAACTCACTCCAATTCTTTTGTTACATGAATGCATGATAAATGTCATGCTCCTTGCCAGCCCATCTTTCATCATAACTTAAGCCTATCAATTATTCATAAAAGCTCTGAGAATTATCATTGCCTTTAGAAATTTTCAGTGGAATAACCTGATGGTTCTAACACCTTGGAGAGTTCTTTATTCATTAAAAACTATTTACAACAATCTTTACTCTTCTTCAGTCTATATTTCATGTTTGTAAAACAGAAAGAAGGATATATCTGAATGAAAATAATGACATTAATTTTATAAATTATTTAAACTTTATTATGCTTTAGAAAATAATTGTCATGTGGTAGGAATCAGAGAAACAAATTTCCTAGGTAGATATGTTTATCACTGCCTTGTAGGAAGAGTGTTTTGTTATGGAAGAAGATAATCATGAGGTCTAGAAGCATTTCATTGTTTATTGATTTACAAGGTGTCACTGAACATTACTTTGCTTGTCTGGCATATGGAAAGGCAGGAAGAGTGAGGAGAATGCTGAGGACTTCTGATATGAAAAAGGATGGTAAGAGAAAGTATCTTGTAATAGAATATAATCATAATGGAGTGCTAGATTTGAATACACAAAGAGTTATAGTAAGACATTAAAGAAGGGTTAGAAGGAAATCGTCTGTAGTGATCTAATGTAAAATCTTAAAATCCAATTTGAAGGACAGAGGTTTGTTTGTTTCCCAAAGTATGTGGACTACATGTCCAAAAGAAACCAATTGAAGAAAATGCTATTTTTGCTTTATTTATACTTTTAAAGCATAGTTTGAAGACCTGGGATGATTAATTTTAAATGATTAGGAAAATGATCCCAATTATGCAAGTACCCTGTGCAAAGCAAACAGGATACTGTTGCTTAATTCATTAAAATTTAACAAATAATCTCATTGGTTAAGAAAGACTAGGATAACCATTAGTGATACAATACGGTTGGTAAAAATAATCTGAATCCTAAATATTAACATGATTTCTTAGAATAAGTTTCACTCATTAGTAGACATACAATTTACAGTCTCCAGGGGAAGAAAGTGGTCATGCAAAAATAGGAAAAGGTAATTGTAGGGCTATATATTTCATCTGGCAACAAATAATTTTATGGCCTCAGTTAACCCCAAATAAAGATCACTCCTTTTGGCATTTGTCTTGAGAAATGAGAAATAGGACAGACAGACAAGAGTTAAAAAATGTGAATGTCTTACAATTAACATAAATGCTTAGAATTTTCATTAGAGAATACCTACACAGAATACAGAACTGAATCGAATCATTCCAGAAACGATAGAATTTTTAATGAATGATTTATTAGGAGGCCCCTATTATTGAATGACATTTAGAAATAACAAATAGAATGCTAACTCCTGACTTTGTGACCTTGCTAGTGTAGCATAACTTCTCTTCTTTTCCATAAGTCTGAATCCTACTAAAAGTACATCTCAAGTTCCACCCTTTTCTGATACTATACTCAGTATTGATATCGTCCCTCCATAATTACCCCAAACATATATGGAAAAACACTGTAATGTAAGGTTTTATTTATTTATCAAATATTTACTAAGCTTCAAATTCAGGGCAAGCATTAGTATAGGTACTAGATACATAGTGTTAAAGAAGACAGAAAAGGCATCTGATTGTAGGGAAATTTCTTTCTTTTTTTAATGTTTATTTATTTTTGAGAGAGAGAAACACACACACACAGAGCGGGAGCATGGGAGGAGCAGAGAGAGGGAGACACGGAATCTGAAGCAGGCTCCAGGCTCTGAACTGTCAGCACAGAGCCCATGCGGGGTTCGAACCCACGAACCATGAGATCATGACCTGAGCCAAAGTCGGACACTTAACCAACTGAGACACCCAGGTGCTCCAGGGAAATTACTTTCTATTGGTAGCATCTAACAACAAGAAACTCAGTTAATAAATGAATGAGATAACTCAGATACATTGAATTGGGATTGTATCAAAAGAGCAGTTTTATTTAGATTACATAATCAGAGAAGGAGAGGAGAAGACAATATTTGAACTGACAATTCCATAACAGGAAAAAGTCAACCAAATCTGAAGGCAAGATCCCAAAATAAATGTCAAGAGCAAAAACCTTGTAATGAAAAATGCTTTTGGCATGCTAATGGAACAGAAAGAGAGCTGAATATGGTTGTAACATAGTAACTAAGCAGACAGGATAGTTAGATGAAGGTCCAATCAGATGAGGTCTTGGAGATCATGGCAAGGAGTTTAGATTTTATTCAAAGGGCAGTGGAAATCTACTGGAGGATGTTAAACTAATGAGAGACACAATGTTTTTAACAGCTCTCTTTTTCTCTCTCTGGCTGTTATGTGGAAAGTGGATTGGAAGGAAATGAAGAATGGAAACAGCCCAGTTAGGAGGTGAGAAGCTACCATCTTTCACCTAGGCTGCTGGTCTTGGTAAGAAATGGTAGCGTCTAAGACAAGAGAGGTACAGTGAGATGGAGAGAAATGGACACATTGAGAACCTATTTTAGAGGTATAAGTAGCAGAACTAGCAGATGGATTGAGGGAAGAGGGAATGGGAAGAATCAAAGGTAACTGGGCAAGTGATTTCAGGACAGTGTCCTTTCCAGAGATGGGAGAGACTGAAAGGAGCAGGGGTGGGATCACAAAGGGAAGGTAGAACCTTGTAAGCCATGGTAGGAGTCTTTAAACACAAAAATAGTATATATTTTACTTCTAAGAAAGAACATTCTGATTGTCGTATGGCAAGAAAGGTGTTAAAAAGAGATTCACATTAAAATTAAGCTTCCTTGATTGTGAAATGTGAACTAAGACAATTTAAAAAAAGAAAAGAAAAAATAGTAATTCAATTATTCACTCATCAAAATACTTATTGACCCCTACTATATGTCAGATACTGTTCTCAGTAATGGTACCAAATGGTGACCAAAACAGACAAAAGACCTGCTCGTGTAATTTGTATGTTGGAGCATTTTCCAAACATATCTCATTAAATTCTTTCAACAGTTCTATAGAATAATAATAATCTTCATTGATAGATGAGGAATTAAGACCAAAGAGTATAAAAACTAGCCAAGATCTAACAGTAGAGGTGAAGTTGGGATTTAAAGCAAGAAATTCCAGGGCCTTGATTCTTCCATTAACCATAATGCCTACCATCCCTTGTAAAATCACAGAAAAACTAACCATAGGCGTATAAACCAAAGTTGCATCAGCCCAGTATTAAGCCCATGCTTATATGGGCAATTAATCCGTGACAAAGAAGGCAAGAACATACAATGGAGAAAAGACAGTCTCTGTAATAAATGGTGCTGGGAGAACTTGCAAACTATGCAAAAAAATGAAAAAAAAAAAAAAAAGAAAAAAGAAAAAGAACTGGGCCACTTCCTTATACCATACACAAAAATAAAATCAACATGGATTAAAAATCTAAATATGTAAACCGAAACCATAAAATTCCTAGAAGAAAACAGGTAGTAATTTCTTTGACATCAGCCGGAGAAACATTTTTCTAGATATATCTCCTCGGGCAAGGAAAACAAAAGCAAAAATAAACTACTGGGACTATACCAAAATATCTCAAAGCATTGTTGATTTCTCCTTTGATTTCTTCATTTACCCATTGATTGTTCAGAAGCATGTTGTTTAATCGCTACATATTTGTGACTTTTCCAGTTTTCCTCTTATAATTGATTTATAGTTTCATACCATTGTGGTCAGAAAAGATGCTTGATGTGATTTCAGTCTTCCTTAATGTATTGAGATTTATTTTGTGGCCAACATGTGATCTATCCTGGAGAATGATCCATGTTTACTTGAGATGAATGTGTATTCTACTGTTTTTGTTTTTGCTTTTGTTTTTTTTTTTTAACGTTTATTCATTTTTTGATAGAGAGAGAGAGAGAAAGAGAGAGAGAGAGAGAGACAAAGTGTGAGTGGGGGAGGGGCAGAGAGAGAAGGAGACAGAATCCAAAGCAAGCTCCAGGCTCTGAACTGACAGCACAGAGCCTGACATGGGGGCTCGAACTCATGGACCTTTAGATCATGACCTGAGCTGAAGTCTGACACTTAACCAGCTGAGCCATCCAGGCGCCCCTATTCTACTGTTTCTGAATGGAATACTGCATATACATCTATTAAGTCCATTGGGTCCAATGTGTCATTTAAGGCTGATGTTTCTTTACTGATTTTCTGTCTGGATAATTTACCCATTGATGTAAGTGGGATATTAAAGTTTCCTACTATTATTATATTGATGTCTATTTCTCCCTTTAGGTCCATTAATATTTGCTTTATATATTTAAATGCTTCTATGTTGGGTCCATAAACACATACAAATGTTATATCCTTTTGTTGGATTGATCCTTTACCACTATGTAATAATCTTCTTTAACTTTTATTATAGCTTTTGTTTAAAGTCTATTTTGTCTGACATAAATATAACCATCTCAGCTTTCTTTTGGTTTGCATTTTCATGGAACATCTTTTTCTTTCCTTCCACTTTCAGTCTGTGTGTCCTTACAAATGAGGTGAATCTCTTGTAGGCAGCATATAGATGAGTCTTCTTTTTTATCCATTCAGTCATTTCTTGTTTTTTGTTTGAAGAATTTAGGCCATTCACAATAATTATTTTTATTTATTTATTTATTTAATTTATTTATTTTTGTATTTATGTATTTATTTATTTATGTACTCTCTATACCCATACGTGGGGCTCCAACACATGACCCGAAGATCAAGAGTCACATGCTCTTCTCACTTAGGCAGCCAGGCACACCTCACAGTAATTAGTGATAGGTATTTATTGTTTGGCATTTTGATAAGCACTTTTCTGGATGGTTTTTAGTTCCTCTCTGTTTCTTTCTTCTTCACTTGCTTTCTTCCCTTGCAGTTTGTTGACTTTCTTTAGTGTTATACTTAGATTCCTTTCTCATTATCTTTTTTTTTAACTTTTTTTAAATGTTTATTTATTTTTGAGGGAGAGGGAGAGAGAGAGAGAGAGAGAGGAAGCATGTGCACACAAGTGGGGGAGGGGCAGAGAGAGAGGGAGACACAGAATCCTAAGTAGGCTCCAAGCTCAGAGCTGACAGCACAGAGGCCAATGAGTGGCTTGAACTCACAAACCATAAGATCATAACCTGAGCTGAAGTCAGACACTTAACTGACTGAGCCATCCATGCAGGCACCCCATATTCCTTTCTCATTATCTTTTGTGTATCTACTATAGGTTTTTACTTCATGGTTACCATGAGGCTCACAGAAAGCAATCTATATATCATCTATTTTAAGTTGATAGCAACTTAAGTTCAAATGGATTATAAAACTCTATAGTTTTACTCTTCTCTCCCACATTTTGTTTTTGTTGTCACATTTCACATCAGTTTTGGTGTTGTTTATCCCTTAACAAATTATTGTAGTTATAGTTATTTTTACTACTTTGGTTTAGCCTTCATACTAGTTTTATAAGTGATTAATCCACTATTTTTATTATATATTTACCTTTACCAATGAGATTTATACTTTCATATATTTTCTTGTTCCTAATAAATGCCCTTTAAGATCAAAGTCCCTTTAACATTTCTTGTAAGTCCGTTTTAGTAATGATGAACTCCTTTAGCTTTTGCTTGTCTGTAAAACTCTATCTTTAATTCTGAATAATAATTTTGCTGGGTAGATTTTTCTTGGTTGGAAGTTTTTTTATTTCAACACCGAATAGATTGTGTATTTCCCTTCTGGCCTCCATTCTTCTTCCAAAAGCAGGAGTTTTCTTCTTAAAAATCTGTTCAAAGTCTTAAAGGGTTTCCTCTGTACATAACAAGATGATGCTCTTCTCTAGCTGCTTTTAAAATTCTCTAACTTTCGATATTTTAATTGTAATGTGTCATGGTGTGGATTTCTTTGGGTTTAACTTACTTGAAACTTTCTGGACTTCCTGCATCTGGATGTCTGTTTCCCTCTATAGGTTAAGGAAGTTTTCAGCATTGTTTCTTTAAATACATTTTCTGCCCCTTTCTTTCTCTCTTCTTCTCGGATCCCTGTAATGTGAATATTATTCCACCTGATGTTTTCTTTTAAGTTCCTTTATCTTCCTTTTTCAAAATTATTTTTTCTTTTGCTGCTCTGCTTGAGTGAGTTCCACTGTCCTGTCTTCTAGATCATTGATCTTTTCTTCTGCTTCATCTAGTCCACTGTTGAATCCCTCTAGTGTTTTGTTTTGTTTTTTAGCTCAGCTACTATATTCTTCAGCTCTGTGAGTTGGTTTGCTACTCTCTTATATTTTCTGTCTCCTTATTGAAGTTCTCACTGTGTTCATCCATTCTTCTTCCAAATTTGGTGACCATTTTGTTGACTATTATTTTTAACTTTTATCAGGTAAATTACTTATCTCCATTTCATTATGGTCTTTTTCTGAGGTTTTATCTTGTTCTTTCATTTAAAACAGATTTCTTTGGGGGCGCCTGGGTGGCGCAGTCGGTTAAGCGTCCGACTTCAGCCAGGTCACGATCTCGCGGTCCGTGAGTTCGAGCCCTGCGTCAGGCTCTGGGCTGATGGCTCAGAGCCTGGAGCCTGTTTCCGATTCTGTGTCTCCCTCTCTCTCTGCCCCTCCCCCGTTCATGCTCTGTCTCTCTCTGTCCCAAAAATAAATAAACGTTGAAAAAAAAAATTTAAAAAAAAAAAAAAATAAATAAATAAATAAATAAAATTAAAAAAATAAAACAGATTTCTTTGTTCTCTCATCTTGCTGGTCTTTATGTGTTTGTGTCCATGTTATTAGGTAAAACATTTACCTCTTCCAGTCTTGAAGGAGAGGCCTCATGTAGGAGATAAACCTTATTGTACAACTATGCCCTAGCTCTTGGCTATCTTTCAAACCTTTGTGATTGTCCAAGAAGCCTGATTACTCTTAATAGATGCCAGTTGAAGAGGATATGCCAAGACCTGCTAGTGTTCCAGAGGGAGAGATCTCACTCATCACCCAGTTTCAGACTGATAGGAAGGCAGACCCCCAAGGAGCATCTTTTAATGTATGCAAATATATACAGTCCTGTGGGATCACAATCATAAGTCATGCTGACCTCCAGACCAGGTGATCTGGGAAATATCCCCTGACTCACAGTTGTAAAAATCAGGGCTCCAGATGAGTGTAAAAGCCCATTTCTGTGAGGTACCAGCAAGCTCAGTGAGCCAAGGGAAAGGACAAAGATGGTGGTCCCCAGCATATGTTCTCTGAGAGCACGTCCGTAGCCTTTATATGTGTGGCAAACCTGAGGTGTGCCCATCAGGATGAAGGTCCAGGACAAGTAAATAGGCCTTTTTCATAGCAAGACTGGAAGTGTGTTTTACTCTGTTATCTGTGGAGTGTCCTGGGGGTTGGGAGTGGGGGCTTTTAAAACTGTCTTTCTAATTGTTACCATCCCATGAAAACCAGGAACTCAACCCTCCCAGCCCTTGCCACCAGAACCAGATCCCCAGAAGCATTCCCTGTGTAGGAGAATTCCCTATGGCTTTAGCAAAGCAGAAGGCAAATGTAGGGCTGGGGATGCCGACTGGTTTTACCAGGGCAGTGGGAGAATATAGGGACTACAAGTGCCCGCCAGTGCTAGCAAGGTAGAGAAAAGCACAAAAATGGCTCCTGCCAGGACCTCTGTCATTAGACAGAGTCCCAACAGGCCACTTCCACTCCACTAGAAACTTTAAGATAAGCAAATGAATCTCCTTCACATATAGGCTAGATGCTTTTCAAACTGCTGCTTTGAAAAGGAGAGTGAATCTGTGTGCAATCCCTTAAAGTAGTATCTCAATACTTTACAATCTCATTGGTTTTCGAAGCCACATGTTTTGGGGGCTCATCTCTCTGCTGCAGATCTTAGGGGCTGGGGTGCCTGATGTGGGGTATGAAACCTTTGCTTCTCAGGGAGAAGTTCCAGATTTGTGATATCCTTCCCTATTGTGGGTTGCTATGTGACGGATGGGGTTTTTGGCAAGACTGAATCTCAGCCTCTCCTACCCATCTCAATATGGCCCCCCTTTTTTTTGAGAGAGATTGAGACAGAGCATGAGTGGGGTAAGGGCAGAGAGAGAGGAAGACACACAGAATCCGAAGCAGGCCCCAGGCTCTGAACTGTCAGCACAGAGCCCGACACAGGGCTCGAATCCACGAACCATGAGATCATGACCCGATCTGAAGTCGGATACTTTACCGAGTGAGCCACCCAGATGCCCCTTTTATTGTCTGTTTGAAAGGAGCTGTTCATCTAGTATTCAGGTCTTTTTCAGACGGAATTATTCCATATGTGGCTGTGGGTTCAATGTGTCTGTAGGAGGAAGTAAGTTCAGAATCTTTTTATGCTGCCATCCTAGACTGCCCCTTACTTGTTTCTTTTTACTTTTTTAATGTTTCTATTAGACAATTTAAAATTGCACACAAGGCTCTCATTTATGGCTTCCATTATATTTCTATTGGACAAAGCTGGTCTACAACATCACTCAGAGTTCATAAAAGACAGTTGAAAGGTGTAAGAAAGGAAATGGCAAACTTCCATTGATGTTCTATATCAACTATTTGATTTTTTCTAAGTTCACATTGAATTCTTTTAGGTCTTAAATGTGTGAGCCAATGTTTACTTTCATGCTTGGAATAGATTATACCTTCAGTTCCATTACAGTTATGAGATTCTTTTAAAGCATATAAATCTTTTTGCACTCCCAGTGCTCATGAAAAGAAAGCCAGCAATCTAATAGTTTCAGAGGATTACTCACTAGAACAAATATTTGGTGTTCAAATGAATTTCACAGTTCATCCATACTAATAAATGTTCTTTATATTTTGAATGCTCCAAATGCTGGGCAAAACAAAGCAAGGATTTCTGTTTTGTAAAGGAACTCCAATTACAAAATTTATTACCAGAATATTTTGCATAAGTATATCACTATGAGCTTAATTCTTCTGAAAAAAGATAGAATTGATTGAAGTTGATGTCTACTAATATCATGAGAAATAGAAGATACTAGTTTTCTTATGTTCTCCATGACATAGACCTTGCAATGACCTTGCATGCCATGCATACTCCATCATTAGTAGAGAACTATTAGATAGCTTGGTTTTCTGAGAACCCGTTAAGAGACAACTGGAATTTATATTGCAGCAACAGAATTGACAATACCTGGTGACTGAGACTGAAGATTTCATTTAAGATAGCTCACTTTAAAATTTGCCTTGGTTTGGGCACCTGGGTTAAGTGTCTAACTCTGGATCTCAGATCAAGTCTTGATCTGTGGGTTGTGAACTCAAGCCCCATGTTGGGCTCCCTGCTGGGTGTGGAGCCAACTTAAAAAAAATTTTTTCCCTTGGTTAATCAGTCAGACCTTTAACACATACTGCCCTTTCCTTTTAGTTTTAGAGGATTTAGACTTGATATTACCTTCCCCCCCCCAAGCTTTTTTGAACTGTTGTTCCAGTCATTATCTTTCTCATATCTGCAGTTCTTCTAGAATGTAAGCACCATAAAGATAGGAATTTGTTGTTAAAAAAAAAATAGTTGTTTTTTTCAATGTTGACTTTTGGATTTGTTGAATGATTGAAATTGTTATTGTTCCAGGAATCTTTCCACTCAGCCTGAAGGCATGCACTACACTCCTATCCTTTAAAACAAAACAAAACAAAACAGGGGCACCCGGGTAGCTTAGTCGGTTTTGTGTCCAACTTTGGCTCAGGTCATGATCTCATGGTTGGTGGGCTCAATCCCGCATCAGGCTCTGTGCTCATAGCTCAGAGCCTGCAACCTGCTTCGGATTCTGTCTCTGGCTCTCTCTGCCCCTCCCCTGCTTGTGCTCTGTCTCTAAAATAAATAAACATTAAAAAAATTAACAAACAAAAAAAACAACTCTCTTTTACTTTACTTCTAATCTTAAACTATAACTAATGAAAGTATTATAATATACAGAGTCTAACTCCATTTCCTTTTTTTTAAAAACTCCATTTCTTGTTTGACTACTGACAACTTTTAGATCCCTACCCCTCTTCCCAACCTACCCTACATCTCAGCCTCCAAGATAAGAAAGCCTTAGATTCTTTTGCCTCTGAGGGCAGAAAACTTTCCACCTTCACAGCTTCTAGTGCCTTCAGGAAGCTCCTGCCCCAGCTCTACCCTCTAAGCACAATAAAAAAATGAAAACCAACTCCTCTTCCTTTCTATTTGCTCCTGTTCTCATATGACCCCTGTGAACCTATTCCATCCTGGGATTCCTCAATTTGTTATAAATACTAATGAGTGCTTTTGTGTCATATGCTTTGGCATCCAAAGAAATTCCTGGTGGGTAATCATGTCTGCTTCTAAGCAGACATCAAAAAAAGTGGTAAACACATAAAACTAATGTAATGTTATATGTCAACTATACTCAAATAAAAAAACTTTTTTTAAAACAAGTATATTGTAAAAAGGATATGACAAAGACATGAACATAAAGTTAGGTGAATCACAGAAGAGAATAAATAATTATATTGAGAAATAGCTGGGGAAGCCATCCCCAAAATATGGTGAGAGTAAAGAATACATCAATAAACATATCAGAAAGAAAAAAACTTATAGGGATGAGTCTCAAGCGGTGTGTACTATCAAGGAAAGAAAGAGTAAAATGCTAGTGTATTTATAATATACGCCTGGAATTTAAGATGAGTATGAGGGAAGGTGATGAGATGATGTTTCAACAGATTTAGAAGGACTGTTCCGGGTGTCAGCTTGTTCCTTGGAACAAAAGGGAGCCAACAATGATAGTAAGAGCCTGAAACAAGGCAAAGTAGATGGAAACAGAAAAGAAAAGGATTTTCACAGTAATTCTAAGTTGGAATCATCAGGATTCAGTAAACAAGTACATAAGGAGCTGAAAGAAAAAGGAGTCAAGGATGACACTAAAGTTTCCAATAAGGGAGGCTGATAAATTTCTAATAAGGGAGGCTGATAAATTCAAGGGAGCTTTCATACAGGGAATGATATCTGAGCAGGGTCTCAAAGAATTGTCAAAGAAAATTGGGAGAGAATATATTCCAAAGAACATGACCAAAGAATAGAATCAGGAAAACACAAAATATGTGGATAATGGTAGGCAATACAATTCTGCTGAAATATGCAATCTAGAGAAAATAGATTAGACAGGTTGTTAAAGTCTGACTCTGAAGACCATACTAAGTCGTGTGTACATTAGATAAATGGTGGAGAACCACTAAAAGACTCTATATTTTATACAAGTCTTAAAGATAGATTTACAGGGTGCCTAGGTGGCTCAGTCAGTTGAGCGTCCCAACTTCGGCTCAGGTCATGATCTCGCGGTGAGTTCGAGCCCTGCATCAGGCTCTGTGCTGACAGGTTGGAGCCTGGAGCCTGCTTCCCATTCTGTGTCTCCCTCTCCCTCTGCCCCTCCCCCGCTCATGCTCTGTCTCTCTCTCTCTGTCAAAAATAAATAAACATTTAAAAAAATTAAAGATAGATTTATAACATTACTTCTTTATCTTTAGCCCAGATACTATAAACAAATGTGGCTTCTTTTTATGTCTGTCATATAGTAACTATTATTTTCTTTCCCTTATTGATCTTAATTGTTAAAAAATTCATACTCAAGCATAAAACCCAGATGTACTGATCTGTTCACATCAAGTATCCAGTAGTTTTATTGCTCTGGTTCCTTTTAGATTGCACTGAGTTGAGAAATTATCACATTTTATAGTATATTATTTTTTACTTACGGGAAACATTTTTTGTTGTATCTGCCCAAATACTAATGATTCTTTTTATAATCCCTATCCCCCATAGACCTGTGGCCACCATTTTTTTTTTACATGATTTGGGACCTACAAACACAGTTAACTGGAACCGTACGAGGTATCTAATCCAATTTGGAATAATCACAGTCCTTCCCATGGGAATTTAAGGGGAGTCTGTCTCTCTGTAGCTGATAATGTACCGTTTGTACTTGGAAGTGTACACAGCATTCTTTCACTCACCACACAGATTGCTTAGCAAAGAAAATCGGTCATCAGAAAAAGTAATAATAAGGCAGATGAGCAGAAGTTGACAGAAAAGAAAATAATCCCTGGATTCTCCACAGCCTTAAAATATCTGATTGTAGGCCTTCCTAACACCCAGTTATATCCCTTTCCTTGGTCCCCATGAGGCTCTCTTGTATTAATACATTTTCGTCTTTGTTGCGTAAACTATTTCAGGTTGTTTTCTGTTATTTGTAACTCAAACTGCCACTTCCTACCACTAAGAAAGTATGGAAAAGTTGTTGGCCCCATAGAATGCAAAGCAACAGTACCGTCCCTGGAAGTTGACTTGGCAAACTGTACAATGTAGGATGCAGGGTGAATACATTTCCCCATGTGATGCCAAGTTACATTGTTAGCAACAAAACACAAGCAAAACATACATATTTAGTAAAAATAATAACAGACCCAGTTGAAAAGTGGCTGCTCCGTATATCTTAACTCTCCTACTCCCTCGGCTAGAAGTCTCCACTCAACTAAATCTCTAGGATAAGGTTGAAAGGGAGCCCATAGCACATCACCCAGTTTAAACAGCTCAGATCTTTGTTCTGGCCAGTGCTGTCACAGAAGCTTTACCCTCCAGCACCACTGTTCCTTCATTCACTGTCCTTTCATCTCTGAAAACCAAACTCTTTTAAACTATCAACTTTGATTCATATTTGACCATTTCCCATGATAACCTTGTACTTTTAAAGCAGTAAATAGAAAAGATTACTTTGGAGGAAAATCTTGCATGAAAAATAGAATAGTTTTTAAAACCATTAATGTAAAAGAAAGAATAAAAACAGAGTGAAATAAAGACCCTACTAAACATCAAGGTTGTATGATAGCAGCACCGTTCTTTACCTGAAACTTTTCAAAGCCTCCTTGTGGAAGTTTCCAAGACAAATACATTGTGTTCTCTTCCTGCCCCAAAATCAGCAAATCAGATGGTGGGTCTGGATCTAGGGCAATGAAATAAGACACTGGAATGGTATCATTTTTTTTAATTAAAAAAAATTTTAACTTTTTTTAAAGTTTATTTTTGAGAGGGGGTGGAGGAGGGAGGGGCAGAGAGAGAGGGAATACAAAATCTGAAGCAGGCTCCAAGCTCTGATCTGTCAGCACAGAGCCCAATGTGCGGCTTGAACCCACAAAACGTGAGATCCTGACCTGAGTTGAAGTTGGACGCTTAACCAACTGAGCCACCCAGGAGTCCCTAATATTTTAAATACGATTTTAGAGTGAGAGAGGGAGCGTGCAAGCAGAGGAGAGGGGCAGGGGAGAGAGAGAGAATCTGAAGCATGCTCCACACTCAGGTGGAGCCCAAAGCAGGGCTTGATCCTACAACCCTGGGATCATGACCTGAGACAAAATTAAGAGTTGGATGCTCAACACCTAGGTGCCACCCCCCTTTTATTTTATTTGAGAGAGAGAGAGGGGAGAGGGGGTAGGTAGGGAGCAGAGGGAGACAGAGAATAAAATACTGAAATGATATCTTTAAAAAACAAAACAATAAAACCTTGACTGTCACACTATGGAAGAGTCCTAGGACACACAGAGAGAGACACTAAGCACTGGAATGATATCTTAAAACAAATGAATACACAAAATAACCTTGACTGTCACACTATGGAACAGACTTGGATACAGAGGTTTTTCCAGTCTGTTTTAGTACTGTGTGATCTTGTGCAAGCAATCTATCCTGAATCTGTCTCCCCAACTCTGCAACGGAAGAGAAAAAAACAATTTTCTAGAAAGCCTCTTCCCACAATAAAATTATGTAAAATATGGATTTTAACATTTCTTTTTTCTCATAGCAAAATTCAGTATGAACTTAATTCAAATTGGGATTTTTAACTTACAATTTTATGCACTGCATAGAGTAGGAGATCTATCACCCCTGCCTTAAGTTCACAAACTCCTTTTCCCTTTAAACATTATAACTGAGAAGGTTCTTGAAGCTTATTCTTCAAATTGGTAACATGACTCTATTTCTAATTCCTATTAAATATTGTCATGTTACATTGCTTTTTTTAACTGAGAGAAATATTAATATTTTTTGGAATAATTTCATCTCTAAAATTCAAATTTTGCATGAGATTTTATTTGTCCCTACTTACATATTGATTTAAGTTTATTAGAATTCAATTCAATGGTACACTTAAATCTGAGTCACTGATTCACTATCCTTTTTTATTCTGTTTTTCTGTAATGCATATTCCCTTCTAACTGGAATTAATTTATTATGCTTCCAAATTCCCATAATATATTTTAGCTTTATTTTATACACTTATTACTATTCCATCTACTTCCAAATGGAGTTGAGGTGGCTGATAAAAAAGGCAGGTACAGCAAGATAAAAAACTATTAATATACAGTAAAAGACAAAAGTCAAATAGTAAAGTCAGAGAGATGGGGAAAATTACTAAGTCACCAGCCTTGTCTTAGAAAACACAGCCAAAGCAACATCATGAAATATGAAGGTATTATTAAACCCAGAGTAGAAATGAAGATCTTGAGGTCCAAACAGAATCAGAATTTGTACAAAGTCACAGAGCCAAGAAATACAAGAGTCCTGCAGATGACATAGTGGCCTTTCTACTGAAGCACAGTAGTTACAAGGACAGGATTTCATCTCAGGGAAACACAGGTTCAAATCTCTGTCATCTTGTATAAGATATAATTTCTACTGAAATTCTCTTAGCCTCAGTTTCCTCATTTATAAAAAATACAAACATATGCATCACATTATGATTGACAGAATAAAAGTAGTCACTCAGAATTAAGGGATATAAAGCATACCTAACAAAATGCCTGATAAACAACAAGCACTCAATTTGATGATGACAACAATGATGGTGATGGTGACCATGATAATGGCACAGCCCAAGTCAAAGCAGCAAGGAAACTTTCACTGATATACAATTTTTAAATAAAGTTAAAAAAAAATTAAGCCATTTCTCATCTGTTTCTCATCTATTTCTGATGTTTCTTAGGATGGTCTTTATGAGAGGCAGCAATGTCATATCAGTTTTAGAGTTAGATACCTGGGTTAAATATCTCACCTTTAGTAATGAACACCTCTGAGCCTTAACCTACATTTGAGGTTACCTGGGTAGATTCAGTATGGTGACTTAAGCAAATAACATCATGTTGGTGTATCGTAAGTGCTCAAATGTTTTAGTGTATTTTCCAGGAATTTATTTGACTATCACTCATTTTCCAGTGCTTTCTCCTCCTCCATATCTCAGATTCTGAGGTTAAGCCTCCTCTCACACTGACAGAGCACTGGTACTTTATTAAATACAGGTGCATGTGCCGGGGCCACACAAGTGAAAGGAATCTTTGGAACACTGCACATGCTCAAGGCACGCATACATGCAAGTGATGCTAATAAGGTCAGAAGAGGCAAACTGAACCCCAAAATGCAATTAAAAACACAGTGCCATTTATTTTTTCATATTAAAAGTTTTGTTTTGTTTTTCATAAAATGTTAAATACTCAAAATATTAGAAAAATATTGACTATTGCATGACAATAATATCTTGAGGTTTAGAGTACTTTGCACTTGCAGAGAGAGCTTTGTGTTTGGATTTTATCAACAAGATTTTGCACCCAGGCAGGAATAATTATTCTCATTTTATAAGTGAAAACTTAATAGTTTTGCCCAAGGTCACATAATTAATAAGTGATAGAGGCAGGAATACAACTCAGGCATTTTCCAAGTTAAGTGCCGTGTTCTCTTCTCTTCAAGCATGCCATAAACCACTTCCATTTTCATTCATTTTTAATTAGATATTGGCTTTAAACACAACCATTTCCATTATTTTTTGCCCATGAAAAGTCAATTAAATATAAAATAAACTTACAAGTGCTAACCATGAGGACAGTGGGATGGCTTCTTTTCAGTCCCTTGGTAGTTATAACACTAATTAAAAAGTCAGTCCCTGAAGAAAGGCTATTAAATGTGAATGCCCTGCACATTAAAAAAAATTCATGTATTAAAACATTTAGCTCAGAAACATTTGGAAAACTCCCATCTTCTCACCCTGTCTACAAAGAGAATTTTACATATAAGTCTTGTGGTGTTTTTATTGTCTATCACAGAAACAATCTGCTATGCTTCATAAGCATAAATAGTTAATTAGAAATCATAGCCTCTTACACAGAGAAATTCACTTAAGTCAAAAAGTGCGTATTATACATACAAGCATGAGATATCCTGTATTAATTTATTATTATTTGCAAAACAGATTTGTCACTGTATCTCAGACATTTTCTAATCACATCGTAGCCAAAAAAGTTGTCTTACAAATTTTCTAATTTCTGTTTATATTAAGCCAGTAGTATAGCATTTGAAAAACATATATAAAATGTTAATCTCATGGTCCATGTAACTTGACACAATTTCTTTTCAGGATTTTCATACCTTTTTGTGGAAGGCAGGGTTTCCTCTTTCATTAAGATTCCGCTGGATATTGAAATAATGTATCCGTCCAGAAGACTTCTAGCTGTAGGCCAGCTAACAGTTATTGCATTGGAGTTTCTACTATGGTTCATAAATTCAACTGCACTTGGGGCTATATCATTAAAACATACACATAAAATAACATTTTCTACCGCACAAAGCACCTGGTCTAAAATAGCCCTGAAACACCCTCAAGATTTGTTTCACTTTCTGCAAACTCTGAGGGTAACCAAAACATTCCTTTTATTCTTCCTGATAGATGATAAGTTAAAAGTCAAAAAAAGAGAAAAAAAAAAACAGCAAGAATAATTTTAAACTTTAAAGTGGAACCAATATATATTATTGTAGTACTATAATCAGTATTTCCCTCGCCTCAAAAATGTAGGGAAAGATTGTATCTTGGTCTTGCACAACTGAAAAGGAACAGAATATGCCACCCCAAAATATGCCTCTTTGGCATAAGGATGATTTTGAGTTGGTTATTCTTAAAAGAAACAGCAGACACACGAGAAACTCTGAAAACTGAGTTAAAAGTTATCCTTTGTAAGAGACTCTTAAATTTACAAGGAAAATCTCCATTCGTAAGGGTGTCTCCCTCCCTACACTAGGAGAAGTCTGACTAAATCTCTAGAAATTCTTGCCAATGGAGAAGGCAGACCTAAATCTGCATAACCACTTTACACTTGTTTACTAGGTTTTCCTAGTAGCCTCCACTAACTGGCTCCCTCGTACCCCCTCAACATTTTCTTTTGTTTTTAGCTGGAGATGGTATTTAAGGTGGTGGCTTAAGCCATTTCAGGGAGTTACTCAGATTCCCTGGGTCTCTCCCACGTATGCATGAAGTATATATATATGTTTATTTCTCTCCTGTTAATCTGTCTTACACAGGTGAGCGGGGGGAAGGGGGGTCCTCAGTAAAGGACCTAGAAAGATGGAGAGAACATTATTTTTCCTCCCAACACCACCAATCTGCAAAGTATTTAATGATTTTTAGGACTCATTCCAATTAAATACCAAATACTGACAAAGTTAATCAGCAGAAATGTTAATTGCAATCTAAATGTGAAATACTCCCTTCTTTCCTAGGGAGAAAAGTTAAATGAAATAGTATATAATATGTATTTTGTTTTGTCTCTAAAATTCTTCCATGTAAAAGAAAAGAACAAAATTGTCAAGAATATTCTCTCCCAATTCCATTCTTTGTTTTTATAGTAAAAGAATACAAGCTATGGCCAGTTCCTAAATACACAAATCAATAAACCACTGTCAAGAATCATTAACATAGTTATTATAGAATAATTGAAAATTTTACTTCATTCAGATATGAAAATGTATACATTTTGCATACATCCTTCCCAATCATCCCTTATTTCATATGACAAGCATGGAATAAATCACCATCTGCCATTGGGAGTAAGTTGCTAACACTGGGGAAATGTCACTTCATTGTCTGCTTGACTGAACAATGAAGAAATTAAATCACAAATGGAAAATCTGGCCAGACCCCAGACAATTAGCTACTCTACTGCCTGGCAATACATTTACAAAAGAGGTTTTTCTGACCCATATAAGGGGAAACCGAAAAAGAGACAAGAGAGGACACTGCTTGCCCATAAAGAAAATCTGGGAATAACAAACTATTGACTAAATCTTCCCTAAAGGATGAAATAAATATTTGAACATTGATTCAATGTTGAATGGAACACTGAATAATACCTCAAGGGCTTACACAGGCTGTACCTGTCTGTATTTCTTTTACGTTAGGAGCACTGTCTTTAAAACCTTCTTTTTCAGTGCAAATTGAAAAAGTATACACTGTCGCAGGATCCAGGTTAGAGAATGTTGCTGCTTCTTGAACTACCTTCTGGACCTATCAATCCAAAAGAATAAATTAGCAACTGTTCATTTAAAAAATGTTCCACAATTCAACACAACCAAATAAGCATGGGGGTTATTTAGTTTCACTACTATCTAACATAAAAGAATGCAGTAATATTGGACTCAGCATGAAAGATTCAAGTTTAATGCTTCCGAGAGCCGCTTCTAACGTACCATGAAAGCAGAAGTACAGTTCATGCATGTGACTTCATAATGCTGAAAATTCCCATCAGCTCGATTCCAGAGAATTTCTATGGAAGAGTCTGTTACTTTGCCCTCATGGATATTTGATGGTGCTTCCAGACCTACCCAAAACACACAACACATTTAAATTCTTCTATGTTTTCTAACTGGGTTTTTCTTTTTAATTTATCCCTTTAAAGGAGGAAAAAAACACAAGGTGAGAAAAGAACAGTAAAGTTTATTAATCAACTATCTTTATATCCTAAATTAAAACAGTTGTTTACACATAACACAACAGTTTATCAAATATAATAATCAGTTGCAATACTCAGAGTTATGGTAAACACCATAACAAGCAGCTAATTTTGATTTTGCAGCAAAAACTACAATAGCAGCAAATTCCCAGGAGCAAACGTACAATACTTAAAAGAAAAAAAAAAGAGATTTAAGCTTTCTGAAACTATTATCATAAACTAAAAAGTCAACATAGAGAAAAATATGAAGTCCAGACGAAGGGGTAAAAGAATCCTCTTTGTATCGAATATTAGCTGAAGCTAAAACCGAATTTTATCTTATGAGCTTTAATTGTTATGTTTTCATGCTAAAGATCCCATTCAGCATAAAGAAAAAGATATTATTTCAGAAAACCTAGAAAAATTGCAGCTTTATACTACTATCTTATATACTGATATATTTTGCCAATTATATCACAATATTGACATATGTAGAAGATCAAGTACTAATTACTTTTAAAAACAAGAACTGTCAAATAGAATGCTGCTCATAATGATTTATAATTTAAATAAGGAAGAGGCAGATTTAGAGATATAATAATACATAAAAATTGTAAGTAAAAACAAAGTATAAATATATATTGAGCTGATTATAAATATGTTAAGGTTCTATTACAACAACGTGATTAGTGGTACCAGTTTGGGAGTATTTTATGAAAAGGTGAGTTTAAACAGTAATAGAAATTTTACAGCTCGCGAGGAAGAAGACACATGGTGGTATAATAATATATGTGAAGATTTATAGACAAGGAAGAGCAAAACATAAAGAACCTGGACATGTTTATAGTCAGAATTATAACATTTTCAGGACTACATATTATTTTTGTATGGCATTTATTACTCTGTGCCATTCATTTCTATATATACGAGGTCAATATCTTAGATAAATGTCATGTATCCCAAATGCTCAAAATGAATTATTTGTAGAATACATGAGTGACTTAAAGAAAAAACAAATCAAAATTGATATGAAATTCAAAATGTAAGTTCTGGTATGAACAAATATAATATGTACTAATTTTAAATATTCAAAGAAGGAAAACATACCCTAATTCTTTCCAGACAAAGGCAGTATGGAGAGAGCAAACACATGCTAAGATTATGTGCTTTGAGAGATACTATTAAGTGTCTCTAGACTCAAAAAATATAACCTAGTTCTCATCTGCCTAAAATTATTCACATTCCTCACTCTTGAAATAAGTCATTGAAAGTTATGATTAAGATTCAAGTATGTTTTCTTCTTAATGGATAGATTTAAAAAACTCATGACTTCTCAATTTTACATAAAGTTAGCTCTATCTGTATACTAGAACAATGAAAGATTAGGTTCAGTAGTAAGGTATTTGTAATTATTTTTAAAAGATCTTTGAAAACAACTGCATTAAAGTGAATGTAGCCTACTAATATAAAATGGGACACAAAGTCAAAATTAAAAAAAAAAAAAAACCTTATGTAAGTCCCAAAATACTTACATGTTTTTACTGCAGGCACATAGTACATATTACTTAGTTTAGTACCACTGATGATGGAAACAAAGAAATTATATTCTGTGCCTGGCGTTAAATTGCCAACAGTTATTTTATTGTCATGTTTCAAAGGCCTGGTAACATTTGGTCCTCCTTCAATTACAATATGTATGCCATCAAACACTCCAGTATCAGGCATTTGAACAAATAAGATTACAGAGGTACTATGACTTTCATATGGGATGACAATTTGGACTGGTTTGGGCTCTAAAAGATAAAAAGAGAGATTTATAATTAGTGTTTTGTTTTGTTTTTTTAATTTCAAGTACATTTCTCTATTTTGTCTGCTATGTTCTAGAATATGTGAAAACACTAAATGCCTGTGCTAACTTATGTTTACTATGTCAGTCAGTAAGGTGGACACTAAGACAGACTGTACATATTTTGGAAGTACTGATTAACTTTAATTTTTTGATTCTCAATAATAGTCTCAAAAACATAGGAAACTGAAATTTTCCAATTTGTTTTACCTTTTTATCTATTTATTAAGCAAAGGCTTTTGAAAACCTATATACTAGGAGGAGTGCTTAAATAAAGTAAATAAGGCCAAGGTTCCTTCTTTCAAAGAGTTCCCAGTCTCAATAAAGAGATACACAAATCACCAACTAGAATCCCAAATGGATAGAGCTGAGTTGGTAAAGTGAACAAAAAGCTATTGAGAATAGGGGAAGAAAAGAATTCTAGGGGATATCACTGGGGAAGGCTTCCAGAGTCTGTGGTTTTTTTATCTGAATCTTAAAGGATAGTACAAGTTTACCGGAAAGAGTATGTGGTAGAGAGAGATGATTAAGAAGGGAATTCCAGACAAAGAGGAAGCCATGAGTGAGGCATAGAAACCAAAAAAGGGCATCATCATCATCATGTATTCAGCCAAGTTCTTTCACCTTTTTACTAGCAAGGCAAGTTACTAGTCACTAATCTTTGGCAACTAGTTGTTAGTCTTTGGCAAGTTGTGCCTTGGTTTCCCTTTCCCTAACATGGGAAAGAAAAGACTAGTATCTACTTTGCAAGGTCCTTGTGATGATTCCATGAGAGATTGTATTTCTACACAAAGGGTTTAGTTCCAGGCGCATGGCAGGTGCTCAGGTGTTTCAAGCCTGGAGTGTGTGTGAGGAACAGGGAATGGAAGACCAGGCATGGAAGGCCACCTCTGACACTGGACGCTGTCTGCGAGAGGCCTTGCATGCCATGCTGTGGAGGTCAGATTTTATCCTGTAGGCACAGGGATTTTGAGCAGACATTTCATTTCATTTTTAGGAACACAGACCGGGCAAGAGTTTAGAGGAAAGATATGCTTACATTTCACACTCTCATTGACCTCTACGTAAGAGCTTTCTTGTACTGTAATCTTCTACTGTGCCATTTAGAGCAGATTTGAAATTTTAGATGATTTCTATTCACATTATTTCTTCCTCAGGTCAATTTTAATATCAAATCTATTTGTAGATTATTGAAATACTACCCAGTTTAACCTTAGATCTGTCCTTTCCAGTAGATATCTTCTTCTAAGATATACATTCTGAAGTATATTTTTTCTTTCAGAGAGTAATTAAACAGTCTTTCCTTTTCAGTTTTGTGACATCTGATTAGATGCAACTGAACTTGTTCTCAATCATTGATACTGTAATTGATAATATGATTCTGCCAATTTACCCAAAGCCAGTACTGTATAAATGGATTTTAACACATACCTATTATTAACATTCTACAATATAAAAACTGTACATTATTTCCATCAATTCATTCATTTGTAATATATAACTTTCTTGCCTTTATCATTTTTCATAGTTATGAAGAAATGTTCAACATATCACCCATAACAAATACCATATGGTATACTACTGTGTTTCAAAGCACTTTAACCATGTTTTTCCTTTTCCAGTTATCTTTTCTTTTTCTGTCATCACTAATGTTTTTTATGGGTTTCCTCTTTAAATTCTTTATAGCTCTCTTCAGTTAAAAAGCTCTACACTAAGCATGGTTTTTCAGAGGCTACTATGACATCCCGTAAGTATCATACCCATCTGGACGTGTGGACAATGACCTGAAAGCTTCTGAATATACCTTGAGCAGAAATTAAACATCTGGAGATTGGAAATGAGTGGCCAGCACAGTCATGGAAACAGTGCACTCCCATGTTCCTGGGTGCTGAAGGTATTTTCTAAGCAGAGACAATGCTTTAAATAGGCATTGTCTAATTCAGTTTCCAAAAGTGTATGGAGTCTGTGACATTCTCTATAGTGGGTAAATATGGGGTTTTCCATCAGTTCCACTTGTTCAGGGAAATGAGACCAATGGCATCAATATATGCCACATTAAAACAGATGAACACAAAGGCTGGAAAGGTATAGAACAGGACAAAGTTCTTCTTTCTCTTCAAATATCTATCCTGAATCTCTGGAAACTCAAGTGAGAGAAGGTTTCACATAAAAAAAAAATAAATGAAATATTTATGAATAATGAGGAAAGACTGTGACCTTTATCCCTACCCATTTTCCTGAAAAAGCTTTTTCAAAAGAAGTGGTAGCATTGAGGGCTGTATGCGTTTTTTTCAATAAAGATAAACACAAGGCCAAAAATTCAAAGGCTTTTATTATAGGCAAGGGAGAATGCGGTCTCAGAGTTTCCCAGTCTATCTTGAAATTGATTCTTCTATACTGAGAGGAAAAAAAGGAAACTCAAACACCAGCTCTTCTTCCCTCAAGAAAACTTGAGTACAGTTAATTCTGCCAACAAAGAGAAACTGCAGAGATAACTGAAATGACTTTCCTGTGGTTGAAATACTAGGAATGGTCATCAGTCCTCAAAGTCACTAGTCCAATTCTATTGAGAAATAAAAATTATAACCTCAAACACTCTCACAGTGCTTGCTTGGTGTCTGAACCCTTAAATTATATTAATTTCACATGTAGATAAGATTATTATCATTCCCATTTTAGAGAGAGGGAACTGATGGCCATTAAAGGTTGTGTGACTTCCTAATGGATGTAAGCTGATAATCATGGAGCTGGAATTCCAACCCAGGCAATCTAGTTCGATGGTCTGCACTCATAAGCACCACCTTCACCCAAAGGTCATATATTACAGTTCAAGTGTGGCACAATAATAACTGGAAATTAAGTTTTGCTAGTTATTTTTAGGATAATTTAGAGAGATGGATAGATATGTTTCAAAGGGAAAAGGGATATCAATGAACATGTAAATTGTTTTTCTTCTACATGTCTACAAAATGTCATTAAAAGGTAAATGTCCTATTGTGCTTGACTGTCTCAATGTGTATGAAAAAGAAATAGGATGTGGTAAATAATAGTTATCAACAAACAATGCAGGGAAAGAATTTCTATGTATGCACACTGGGATAGGTTAATATTTGTTTCATCATCTGAGACAAGTAAAAATGATGAATGATAAATAATCTGATGATGCTAATAGTGCTTACCAAGGTTAATAAATGACTAGAAAAGCCTACGGAATTCTAAGAAATAGTGAAATGCTTGAAGGAACTAAAGATAATTCACCAGAAAGGAAGACTCTATATACACTAGGAACACCTAATGGCTATTTCCAAGCAACTGATGTCCTTTCATGGGAATTAGGGAGTAGTTTGCTCTGTGATGCTCTGGAAAACAGACATGGCCTTATAATAGAGGAAAATTACAGGGATTCATTACAAAATGATCAGAGGCACTATGCTAGCAATTGCCTATCAGGTGAGGCATTGGTAAGATGATCTCTGTCCTAACTTCAAATCCTCAAATTCTGTAATTTTTCCTGGGATGTATATATGTTAATCATGTTTCAGCATCCATGTAGAAGAGCAGTTTTGCAAAGAAGTGTTTGAATTAAACAGAGTCAAGAACTGTGCTTAGACATGGAGATATAAAGCTGAGTAAAAATTTTAAAAAGCTCATTATATCTAGAAATGGAGATAAAATTTTTATATTTGAGATGGAAGGGGGGTTGAAATATGCCAAGTTCCATGGAGTCAAAGAAAAATAGGATTTTAGAGCTGGAAGTTGATTTAAAAATGTATTCAATAATCTAAATTTTTAGAGAGAAAACTTAGCACCTAGATGATGTGGGGGCACCCTAACCTCATACTGCTAATAATTGGTTACAGTTTATTTCCTATCTATGCATTTTAATTTCCATACTTCCATTCTGCTGATAAAAATTTAGGGGTTGATGGGCATGAAATAATTTTTTTTAGCAATATCTCTTTTTCATGTGTTTTCTTTTAATTTTTTCCTATGATAATTATCTTCAGGTATGTTTCCTTAGAAATTTAAATATGAAAGTTATATACAAATTTAGTTTTAGTCTTTGGAGCACAAAATGGGAAGATTCTACATTGACTCATATCATTCTACATTGATTCATATCATCAACTTGCCTGCATAAAACTCTCAATGACTTCCCATTGCCCTCAAAACAAACTCAAAAGCACAGCCTAGGGGTGCCTGGATGGCTCACTGGGTTAAGCATCTGACTTCAGTTCAGGTCATGATCTCCCTGATGGTGAGTTTGAGCCCCATGGTGGGCTCTGTGCTGACAGCTGAGCCTGGAGCCTGATCCAATTCTGTGTCTCCCTCTCTCTCCCAGCCCCGCCCCCACTCACCCTCATTCTCTCTCTCTCTCAAAAGTAAACATTAAAAAAATAAATTAAAAGAAAAAAAGGCATAGCCTACAAGTTCTATGTGATCTAACCCCTGCATACTTCTCCAATATCACTTCTTATTCCCCTTCTCCCTCTTCATTAGACACCATGTATCAGGCCTTTTTGTTCTCAGATATACCAAGCTTTTTCCTGTTTTTTGGGCTTTGTGCGCCTTTATGCTAGGTGTTCATGCCTAAAGTACCCTTTCTCCATCTTATTACGCTCTGGCTCCTTCTCATCCATTAGGCCTCCATTCAAATACAGCTCCCATTACAGTCTATCTACACTAGAACCATCCACCCCTCTTCAGTTACTCTCTATCACGTCACTCTGCTTTTTTTCCCTGCTAATGTTTATCACAATTTATAAATATCCATAAATATGATTTATTTATTTCCCATTTCTTTTCATTCTCCCTCCTTAACAGATTTTTCAATGATTATCTATTGAGTGAATTAATCGTATTTGAGAAAGAACATAGATTTCTGTCATTGGTTTGGTCCTAAACCTATAAATACTGTCAATATTTTATGTCAATGTTCTACAACAGCAGGCCTTTGTTGATTCAATAATAATTACAAACATTTATATAGCTATATGTTTATATAGCCTATAGCTATAGGCACTGTTCTAAGTCCTTCCCTTTATTAAATCAGCTAGTCTCAGGAAAACCCATAAAATACAGACTATTATTTTCTTCCTCTTTACAAATGTAGAGAGAAACTAAGGCATAAATAGGTTGAGTACATTGCCCAGGGTCACTCAAATAGTTCAACCCAGATAAACCGAGGTAGTGTGGCTTTAGGGTCAAGTTCTTAGCCATAGACAATGCTGCCTTTATTTAAGCATTAAGCATTTTCAGGAGAAAAGAAATACAAACTGCTCCAGGTCCTGAGGCTACCATCAGACAAACACGCCTACAATCTATTTACAAGGGTAAAACCTGCTACCAGAAGGATGTATAGGGGAATATTTTGCAATACTCCCAAATCAGCAAATATCTGTTATGAATGAAAAATATTTGATTCTCACTTAGAGTTTGTTGAATAGTTACCAGCTCACTCAAGTTCCCATTCATCATTGTTGCCATTCCAATGTCATATGTCATTCCAGGGGTTAAATTATCAATCTTGAATCTATTAGCATCTTTTACAAAAAGCTTCCTGACTTCTCTTGCATCTGATATGGGTTTGATTTGAATGTAGACCTCATGGCCATCTTGTGGGAGTTCCCAGTGAAGAATTATACTGTCCTCTCCCACATCTTCAGGTTTAGCATGAACTTTCTGAGGAGGATTAATACCTTAGAGAAACAGATAAATAGATACACTTATCTTAGTTTATTGTTAACATTACTCTTGCTGTTGTAAAAATGTCTTAACCCAATATTAGTTAATGGTTAAAGTAAATTTAGCAAATCCCTATATCACTGTCTTGAAACTCAATTTTAGAGAAAAATGTGTCTTGTTATTAGTATGCAAGATTTGTCAATAAGATTAAGCACATTATACATCAAGGGAAACTAAAAAGTATCTAGCAAATTCTTCACATTTTAAGGGTGCCATCAGAGTAACGTTCCCATTGCCAAAATTATTCATTTTTTCATCAAATGCGCATAGGCACCCATCTCAGCATGTAGAGTACATCAACAAAAAACAAAGGTCACTGTCTTATGGAGTTCATATTCTAATGGGCGGAAAATAGACAGTAAACAATCATATACCAAAGTGTATATTATATAGTACATTAGATATGACAGTGCTAAGGTAAAAAAGAAAAAGTAAGCTAAGGTTAGCGAGAACAGTAGTGTAGTGGCTGTAGGGAGGAAGTTGTGGTATTAAATAGGGAATCCAGGGCAGGTGTCTTTGAAAAGATAAGATTTTGGGGTGCCTGGGTGGCTCAGTCAGTTAAGTGTCCAACTTCAGCTCAGGTCATGATCTCACTGCTAGTGAGTTCAAGCCCCACATTGGGTTGTGTACTGACAGCTCAGAGCCTGGAGCCTGCTTCAGATTCTGTGTCTCCCTCTCTCTCTGCCCCACCCCCATTTGTGCGCGCGCGGGTGCGCGCGCGCACGCGCGCGCTCTCTCTCTCTCTCTCAAAAATAAACATTAAAAAATTAAAAAAGAAAAGATGAGATTTTCAGCACAGCAGGTGAAGGAGGTTAACAAAGTTAGCCATGCCATGTCTGAAAGAAGAGTTTTCCAAGGGGCACCTGGGTGGCTCAGTTGGTTAAGCCTCCAACTTCAGCTTAGGTCATGATCTCACGGTTTGTGAGTTCAAGCCCTGCATCGGGCTCTATGCTGACAGCTCAGAGCCTGAAGCCTGCTTTGGATTCTGTGTCCCCCCACTCTCTGCCCCTCCCCTGCCTGCATTCTGTCTCTCTCTCTCAAAAATAAATAAATATTAAAACAAATTTTTTATAAAAAATAAAAAAAGAGTTTTCCAGGAAGGAAAAAAAAAGCAAAAACAAAAACAAAAAAACAGAAGGCTTCATAGGCTTTCACTTTGAACAAAGCAGGTAGCAACTACAGTGATATACAGAAGCATGATCTCTCCTAAATTTTAAAGAATCACTTGGGCTATTATGTTAATAATAGAGAGGGTCAATGGTAGAAACAGAGGAGCAAGCCAGTACTCTTGGCAGGGAGGGTGGCCAGGATGACCACAGGCCTAAGGGAAGCCGTGGCAAGTATTGGAATTCTAGATTTATTGCAAAGATAGAAACAACTGGTTATCCTGACAGATTGGGTGTAGGCTGTAAGAAAAACAGAAGAGTCAGTGATACCTTCAAGGTTTTTGACCTAAACAACTGGATGAAAGAAATGGCCATGAATTGACCTGAGAGGACTATAGGCAGATTTGGATGGAAACATCTGTAATTCCATTCCATTCCATTTTGGACATGTTGAATTTAAGATGTCTATCAGAGATCCAAATGAGATATATTACTGAATAAACATATTTAGGTCTGAAGTTCAGAAGAAAGGCCTGGGGCTAAAGATATAAACTTGGGAGTCATTAACATATAGATGCTTTTAGCTTGGCACTGGTATTTATCACAAAAATGGCTAGAATTTTATATTACTCCTCTAATTTCTGAAAGGTATGGCACTCATTTGGAAATAGAAAGGACAGTATCAGGTTGTGCTTGCCATTCTTGTAGAATATCACCAGATATTCTATCATAATAACTGACAAAATACTTTGGCTTCCTCCTTACACAATTTATTTATCAAGCCTTGTGATTTTTTTTTTTCAACGTTTATTTATTTTTGGGACAGAGAGAGACAGAGCATGAACAGGGGAGGGGCAGAGAGAGAGAGGGAGACACAGAATCGGAAACAGGCTCCAGGCTCTGAGCCATCAGCCCAGAGCCCGATGCGGGGCTCGAACTCACGAACCGCGAGATCGTGACCTGGCTGAAGTCGGACGCTTAACCAACTGCGCCACCCAGGCGCCCCAAGCCTTGTGATTTTTAATACAATTCTCTAGAAATAGTAATTCCCTCCTTTCAGTCTTGTTTGTTCTGCATTATATTCTTCCCTAAATTTTAATAGTTCATCAACACAAAGGTCAATCATGTCCAAGAATAATTATGTAATTTTAAACCGTTCGGTAGTTCAAATAATATTTAAGGAATTCTCTATGATTTCCATAATTACTTTGTTCCCAGGAACTATAATTTGATTTTTTATTTGAACTTCATTTCTTTATCAACACAATAAAACACCACATTGTAAGTATCAGAGAATGCTATAATAATCCAATTAGAAAAACTTCCCCCTAGAATCCAGGGTGAAACAACTTCAGAACTTTGTTCTTGTATAATTACAAAACTTAAAATACTTCCTTCAGTGGAGGACTGAGATGAAATCTACTGGATTTCATTACATAAGCAGAGATTGAGGAAATGATGAGATTTGGTGAATCTGTGATTCCCCTGTAATTACTGACAGAATTTTCTTGCATCCATGTGCATTTTTATGGGAGAGGGTCTGTTAATTTTTCCATGTCCTCAAAAGTCTCCATGACCCCCCCAAAAGCTGAATTTTACTGAATAAAATATACTCCTTCATACGTATGAAGGTTCTTCATGTTCTGTGCCTAGCTTACATTTTTTAGACTCTCTCCACATGCCCCCTGTACTCCAGCCTTGCCAAACAATGTATAATTTGCTCATGTTCTAATGCCATTCCTTTCTAAAAGCCTTATCTGGCTTTCCCAGGTATGGCTAGATAGATTCCTCTCCTTTAGTCCTCTCTGCCTGTGCACTTGCTCTCTGCCCTGCTTGCAGCATCCTCTTGACGACCCCCACCCCCCTCCCCGCTAACTCCTACTCTTCCTCACAACACAGCACATGACTCCACCAGAAGAACTTCTGGGTTAATTGATCCATCTCTATGCTCCCATAGTACCCGCAGCATAACCCCTGTAGTAGCAACTATAATACAGCATCAGCACTGTTTCTCAATTTATTTGTCTTATTCTATTAGCATGTAAGCCGTTTGAAGGCAGAGGTCAGGTTTTACTCCTCTTTGCATCTCTAGTACCTGTTGTGGTTCCTGATTCTAAAAATTAATTTGAGTGAATAATGAATGAAAAAAGAATATTGCCTCAACCTTAGGAGAGTAAAAGAGCACTGGAATACCAATACCTACATTTGCACTGCTGTGTCACGTCAGCTTACAGTTAATATGCACAGCAAATAACCCCAAAATTAAAAGTGCAGACACATGTACCTTTCTCTTGTTCCTCTATTAAATAGGTACATGCCATGGGAGATTTTAATTTAGGTTCGAAATTAATGATCTGTGAGAAATCCTCCTAGTCTCCCTGTCAGTTAAATTTGGAAGCACTTTGGGGTGCCTGTGGGGCTCAGTTGGTTAAGCCTCCAACTTCTGCTCAGGTCATGATCTCACAGTTCATGGGTTAGAGACGTGTGTGGGGCTCCGTGCTGACAGCTCAGAGCCTGAAGCCTGCTTCATATTCTGTGTCTCCCTGTCTCTCTGCTCCTCTCCCACTCCCACTCTGTCTATCTCTCTCTTTCAAAAATAAATGAATATTTAAAAAATGGAAGCATTTTGGAGTGCCTGGGTGGCTCAGTCAGTTGAGCATCTGACTCTTGATTTTGGCTCAGCTCATGATCCCAGGGTCATGGGGGCGAGCCCTGCATAGGGCTCCATGCTGAGTGTGGAGCCCAGTTAAGTTTCTCTAGGTCTCTCTCCCTCTCCCCTCCCTCCCACTTTCAGGCACTTCTCCCTCCAAAAATCAACTAAAAATAAATGTTTTTGTCCTCCCTTAAAAAAATGGAAGCATTTTACAGAGAAGAGATCTATCATTACATTACCAGAGGGGGATTGGGGCTGGAGAGTGGGCAAAAGGGGTGAAGAGAGTCATTTGTAACATGATGAATGGTAACTAGAACTTTGAGGGTGGTTACTTTGTACTGTATACAGATGTTGAATTATAATGCTTTACACCTGAAACCTACATGATGAAAAAAAAAGAAAAAAGAAAAAGAAAAAGAAAGCATCTCTGTAAGTGTAAAAGATTCAACCAAGCATTTATCCATTGAAGGGTGCTTTGTCTGAGCTCAGCGAAGAAAAAACATCAGCTATCTACCATCCGCTTGGAAAAATGCTTTTGCTTAGGATTTATAACATTGAATACATGTATTTAAGTATTTGCATTTAGTAAGCATTAAATAGTATCTTTTGTTTTTATTTTCAAAGTATCCCTAGTATTCCCAGTGAGCATGAGAAGGCTAATTAACTATGGCTACGCATGTTTTGCATTCCTGCTACCTCAGCTCTAGTGTACATTTTAGCTGCTGTGATTTTATTGGGAATTTCAGCCAAAGAACTTTGCATATAGGCGTGTTAAATACACACGCACAAACAAAACAATTACACCCACAGGGATATTCTCCAAAACCTACTTAGTTATGGATTGTTTCATACAATAGTATTTATCAAAAAAGTTGACTTATACTTAAGGGGGTAAATATATTGCTTAATTAAAAGATAGATTACGTTAATGATCATGTTCTAGACAAGAATTCAAAACTGCCATGTGGAGGTGAATTATTAGAAATACATTGGCCAAAAGTCCTGGGATGAGACTGCCCCCTAGAGGTCAATTCATCACACTGTGTGAGAAAAGAAGAATCAAGTAAAACTACATTTGCAGACCTATTTGTCGGATATAGTGTTATTAAAGAGAACTGGATGAACTAATCTTCGTGTTTCATGATAATTTCTTTTCCAGACAAGGCTATTATAATAAATATGTCTTCTGGGAACTCTGGTAGGAACAATGCAGATGCTTAAAGAGTTCATATAAATCTAAATGAACTTAGTATTTAGAATCTATGCTTAATTTTGATTCAACACTCAAATGTTTAACTGTGAGTATTCATACCAATGAAGGATCAGTATAATTTCAGCAAATATGAATTTAAAAATATGAAGTGTATATATATATATATGTATATATATATATATATATATATATATATATATATATATATATGTTTTTTTAAGGCAAAATTAGTCAGTGCTTACCTGTCACAGCTGAAATAGGTCTCTCAGAGCAGCTTAGAGTTCCTCTTTCGGCTACACTGAATAGATATATCAGATACTGATGGAAAGGTTTGAGATCTCCAATTCTCATTGATGTGTTGAGTTTTTCAACAAACACCTCTTCGGATTTATTGTTTTCAACATCCAAAATCGTCACAAGATAATGGTGAAAAGATACAAGATCTGGGGGATTCCAGTGTAAAAATATTTCTGTTGGAGTCACATGAATAACTGTGACATTTTGAGCTGATAATGGGCCTAGGAGATTTTAAAAAATCAGAAAAAAATACATCATATTAGTGATATGGTTTGTCAGAGTAATCTCTCACCTCTCACTACTTCCCTACTACTCTAGTCTAGAGAGAAAAGGAAAACTGGATTTGAGTCCTGGCTTTTCCAATGCAAGTCTCTACTCCCTGAGTAAATTCTTTACTGTCTCAGAGCCTCCATTTTCTTGACTGTAAATGGGAATTATAGTAGTAGCTGTCTTGTAAAATTATTATGAAGATTAAATAAGGAATGTAGAGCAGTTGGCAAAGTGTTTAACACATGCAATTGGTTCAACCATTATTTTTATTACAAACACTACCAAAATGGCATTTCTAGCATTCCATGATCACATCTTACGTGTTTTTTAACTATTCTGTCTTGTCAAACTAAACAGCAGGGACTTCATTCTATGTGTTCCTCATTCCCATCATCACTAGAACTCAGACATTCATCCTCTTACAGAAATATTTCCCCACTCCAAACCATTTCACCCAGTGCCAGGCAACAGTTTTCCTAATTAATCCTTCCAGATTAATTTTCTTTAAAAAGCACCTTGTGCATATCAGCTTCAAACTCGTATGCACCCCATCTTCCCAACATGCACGCACATGCGCGCGTGCGTGTGCATGCGCGCACACACGTACACACATTCTTCTTGATTCTTACTTTAGAAATAATAGCTGAAGACTTTAAATGAGACCATCTGGGTTCCTGTATGGTTTAACAAAGCATGTTCCTCTGGTCAGTTTACTTAACCTTTCTGAAACTCAGTTTTCTCATTTCTACATAGCTACTCCAGGGTTGAGGTATGACCTTTGAGAGATTATGCACTAACAGTTTTTTGTAAAAGGTACAGCAAGTCTTAGAAACTATAGTCTTAACAGATTTCCAATGCTTTTTAAAAAAATATTTAATGTTTATTTATTTTTGAGAGAGAGGGAGAGAGAACATGAGCAGGGGAGAGGCAGAGAGGGAGGGAGACATGGAATCCGAAGCAGGCTCCAGGCTCTCAGCTGTCTGCACAGAGCCTGACACAGGGCTCAAACTCACAGACCACAAGACCATGACCTGAGCCGAAGTCAGACACTTAACCAACTAAGCCACCCAGGCGCCGCCCCCCCCCCCTTTTTTTAAATTAAAAATTTTTTTTTTCTTTTTGGATTTCCAATGCTTCTGAGGTCAAGTCCAATCATGTGAGACTAACACTACCATGCCTCCCAAATCTGGTACCACTTATGACACAAACTGATTTACCCTGATGCCTGAGAAAATCTCCAATCACACTACATACACTATTCTTTTCCCACAAACTCATATCTCCACACTTTTGCTCACAATGTGCTTTTCTTCCTTCAAGTTTGAATCTAAGTCTCGTATTTCCTTGTGCCTTCCTGTTACCCATCTTCTGCATTCTAGAAAGCATTTCTTAAATGTCCCACTGACTAGGAATTAGGCCATTATATTTTGCAACAGTTTGCTACCATTTGCTTGCTTTTACTTTTACACCTTACAAATTCTCTTCATTGTAAGCCTCCCCAAATTCAGAATACATACCTGTTTATCTCCTGCTCTTAGCACATATCAAAATGTAAGTTCCACAAAAATGTATTAATTATCCACTGTGGGCTGGGCACCAGTCTAATTGGTGCTATAAGACAAACAGATATAGTTCCTGCCCTTATGGGTTTATAGTTGAATAGAAAAACCAAAGATATAAATACATCATTGTAATTTAAAATGGCTAAAGATATAGGTATGCCCAGAATGTTATGAGAAAATACTAGACCTTCAGGAAATATCTGCTAATTATAATATTCAATATTTGAAAAATCATACTTTCAGATGTTTTGTGACTTACGTGTTTCAACAACGAATATTGAAGTTAACATAGTTTTTGCCTCCCATTCATTTATTGCAAAGAGTAAAAATCTGTAAACATGGCCAGGACACAATTGGGTAATTGTTTTTTCTGTTGCATTTGGGGATATGCTGTCAAAATGTTGTTCTTCTGTATAATCTAAATAATATTTAATAATAATTTTATATCCCAGTTTTAGCCACTTATCCAAATTATTCCAACCATTCGAATTATGCCAACCAAATACAACTTCAGTTGTTCCGATATCCTTTATATAGATTGAAAGGTTTTCCTGCAGAGAAAGTGCTGAAAAAAAATAGAGAGGAGCATTACTTGTAACTAGAAATCATAATTCTATCTTTAAAATAATAAAAGGGAGAGGGGCGCCTGGGTGGCGCAGTCGGTTGAGCATCCGACTTCAGCCAGGTCACGATCTCGCCGTCCGTGAGTTCGAGCCCCGCATCAGGCTCTGGGCTGATGGCTCAGAGCCTGGAGCCTGTTTCCGATTCTGTGTCTCCCTCTCTCTCTGCCCCTCCCCCGTTCATGCTCTGTCTCTCTCTGTCCCAAAAATAAATAAAAACGTAGGAAAAAAAATAAAATAATAAAAGGGAGATACATGATATGAGAATATCAATAAAAAATAATTACACTCGTATTTGCAAATATATGGCAGTGGAACATAACAGAAAAATCTTGTAAAGAAATAGTTTGATCCAGTTGCATTTTGCTGTAACATGTAGCAATCTGTTTCATTCTTGGGTAGCAGTGGAAAAGAAAAGATTTCATTTTTCTTAAGGCCAAAAGATGATCCATCTATCCATGTGAGATGACCTTCTTTCTGAAATAAGATATACAAATTAATAAGCCAATTTGAACGAAAAGTGTCATATCTTCAAATACTTCTCCTTTGTGAGTTATTCTGAGCTAGAGACAGAGTTCACTTTTATTCATTCATTAGCCATAGGTCTTCAGGCAAACTGCTGAATTTCACATTACACCTTTATTTTCTCATCCAAAAAAAGTGGGTATCATAATATTACTTGCATCTTAAGCTATCCAAGGATTAAAGAGGCAGTGCATGTGAAGGGACAGACCATTATTCATTAGCTGTTAGTTACTTTATTTCAAGTCATCACATAAGTCACATGTGTCGGTGGAGGTTGCCGACACCTTTCTGCTAAGGGATGTCACTGGTGACCATCACTGACCTCAATTCTCACATATAAGAGATGTTAATACGTTCCAATTCCACCTAACAGAATGGAGGAATACTGTTTCCTTGAAAAATTTATTTTTCAATAAAAAAATTTATTTCAATGCTTTATTGAATATATAGCACAGCAGTTTTGAAAACAGTCAGAGGCTCAGAGGCAGTATGCTTCAGAGGTTAGGGCACAGTGTTGGTCAGACTGACACAGATTCAAAGCCTGGCACGGGCATTTGTCAGCAATGTGACCAGGATTCTTCTGAACTCCATTTTCCTTACCTATAAAGGAGAATGATAGTGCCTACCTCATAAAGTTGTTGTGAGAACAAAATAAGAGTTACCAATATAAACTTTCTAGATTGGAATTTAGAACTATTAGCCTTTATATTCCTGCGAAATGCCAGCCTCTAACTGGAAGCTGGGAACGCAATGATGAACAAGACACAGTTTTTATCCTCCACGTCCAGTAACAAATTCACACTTATTCAGCATGAGTGGATGGGGAGATTAATTTCTCTACCTGTCACAGGCTTATAACCCTGCAGGTGACTTTGATGGTTAACCTCAAGAGACCAGCTTGATGCAGAGGTTAGAATATAATGGTTAAGAGCAGACTCTGATGCATTCCACGTGGGCAAGTTAACCTCCCTGGGCACCAATTTCCTCACATGTCATACAAGAAAAGCACATAGCAGGGTACTTAGAACTTTGGAGACATTGTATGACTCAGCTATTAGTATAAAGGAAGTTCTTCTTAATAGTTACCTTGATGTTTCATTTACCTCCTAAATTATTTTTAAGTATCGTAAAAGCAGTGACTGTCTTAGACTCCTTCGAATACACAGTGACCATGACGGTGCCTTGGGAATCTTCACTTTGGTATCATGACCATATGACCTGGACCTTATAACAGAAACCAGTAACCAGAACTACAAGAAGAGTACATTCTAATTTAACAGTTTATAACAATCATGCTAACAGCAGGAAACAACTATATGTACACTAACTGGTCTGCTTGAAAAGAGACTGGCATGCTGGGAGGCAGGCTTGTAAGATGTCGGAGATGAACTGCAGTTTGAGGAATCTCTATTAGAGCTTCATCCACTGCCCATGAAAAGATAAAGGAGGCTCAAAAAGAGGAAGATGAAAATGTAATTAAAGACTGTCAATAGCTTTCCCCAAGCTTATGCCAAGTTTCACAGAAAAATTGGTATCAAACTGATAGGATTTGCCTTGGGTCACTACATGCCAGGCTATCCCATGGAGAACAGATTTATTTTTGAATGGCAGGAAATTTTTAAAAAATGGATCATCAAGAAGAAAATACAGACTAGACAGAACTGTGCTAGGTCTTGGGTTTTCCCACACAAAGCTGACCAAAATGAAATTTCATGAGATATTCCATAGTGATAAGAACGTTTGAGAAAGTGTCACACCTTCCTTATCTCACCAGTATTGAGTAAAATCTTCAGATCTTTCCACATCTCTTCTGGTAAAATTAAATTTCATAAACCTGCATGTTGTAAGTAAAAGAAAATGAACAAATCTTCCATATTTGCAGGTTCACATTACTGTATTGTTCATGGAGGTGATAAACAGAGGAAGTGGAGCAGGTTGGTGAGGATATGACATGACGGTCTGGGCATTGTTAAAGTGTCTGTGGAAAATTCCAGAAGCAATAATCAGAAGAAAATTAAATAAATGTCTGGAGCTCATAAGAGACAAGTGGGCTGAGTAAATATTTAAGAACAATTGGGCTAGGTGGTAAATAACTGAAGAAATGGATGAAATCACCAACATTTAAGACAGGTCTAGGGAAGACCGAAATTAAAGCAACCCTACATAAAGAAATAGATGCCTACAAAAGAGATTGAAGGGGGTGGGAAGAGACAAATAGGCAGAGAACATTAGATTTTTATGGTGATGAAAATATTCTGCATAATACCATAATTACTGTCTATTATTATACATTTATCCAAACCCATAGGATGTATAGCACCAAGAGCGAACCCTAATGTCAACTATGAACTTTGGGTGATTATGATGTGCCAGTGCAGGTTCCTCAGTTGTAATAACTGTACCACTCTGGTAGGGGATGCTGATGATGGGGGAGGCTATGTATATGTGGAGACAGGCGGTATGTGGGAAATCTCTGCACGTTCCCCTCAATTTTGTTATGAACCTAAATTGCTCTAAAGAGAGGCAAAGGTGGGGGAGGATAGGCAGGGAGGGAGAGACAGAAAGATTGACACAGAGAAACAAAAAGAAAACAGGGTCTGGCTTACAAGAAGTACTCAGTATTTATTGAATGGGGAAGGAAGGAAGGAAGGAAGGAAGGCGGCGGCCCCCCCCCGCCCGCCCCGCGGGAGGGAGAGACTGGGGGGGGTAAGTTTTATCATTTTATGCATTTCTTTACATATACTTACCTTCAAATCATTAAGACCAGTCCATATTATTATTTGATTCTTCGACCTGAGGAGTGAAAATATAAAGTTTTTTTCCTCTTCATTTTTTATATCCACAAGGTGTGCAGAACTTAAGGATAACTTACAATGTTGCTCAGCTATATCCCACGGCATACTCTCTTTGCTAATTTTATAACAGCTATTTTTTAATGCTACCCATCCTCGTGAACATGAACCTACCAAAAGAAAAATGTTTTGTGAAAGATGAATTCAGGAATATAACATTTCATAATTACATTTCTTAACATCTATGGTAGTTAACCATGAAAACCTCATAGTATTAATGATGCACTTTTCCCTATATTTTTCCCAAATGAGCAAAAGTGCTAAAGTTGCTATTAGTCAAGTAGTAAATGAATTACTACCAATTAAAATAGTTTTTAAATAGTTGTAAGAATTAATTATGCAAAATTATTGTCAAATTATAACTTAATTAAAATAAAAACCACAGATTTTTTTTTTTTAGTCACTTTAGGTTATCCTTCCTTTCCCTTCCTCTTATGAAGACTTTTTAAGTTTATTTCAGGTTTATTTTTATTTTCAATAACTAGACATAATACTGGCTAAGAACTGTTCTCTCTGCCACTGCTACTTGGCTTCAAATGGGTTCACCTTTCAAAAAACACTTAAGTCTTTTTCTCTAAGATTGCACACCATAGAAACACAGGAAAATATCAACCTGCTGAGAGTATATATTATACTTTAACTCTTGTTGGTATTTTATCAATGTTGAAATTAGGAAGATGTGTGAAGGATGTTTTGAAGAAACTGTTGTCTTGTTTTTGTTTTTGTTTTTATAGAAGGAGGATGGGAAGAGGCAATGCTTAATTACCTTACTATCTTTTCCTTACTACTCACATGTTTCTCTACTTCGCTTGTAAACATATATTGTGGTTCAAGTTTATTCCTATAGAAGGTATTAAAATAGGACTCTTAGCCCATCACAGAGAGTGTATCACCCTGATTAGCTGTCTCTGACTCTCTCCTCTTTTCTTAAATCTTTTCCCACCATGTGGAGGAAGGAAATGGATCTGAGAAGCCATAAAAAATTAAATACATTCCCCTTCCCTTGCAGTATTCCAAATTTTGGTCAGGTCTGATGTGGGATGAATAATGGAGAAGTCTCAAATAGGATGAAAGATTGATATTTTTATGTTGGATTTTAATAGACTTGTTAATACCAGAGACTATTTATAGATACTTTAGTCACCTATAAAGCTACCAACGATTGCCAGAGTTAAGGAAAACAGAACCTATTTGGTTCAGTTTTTTAAAAGTGGTGGAAGGAAAATAAAGTTGGCTCTTAACTTAAGCTTGCTAAATCCAGCTTGTTCACTAAATCAGTCAAATGTCAGAATGATATAGTTAGATAAAAAGGGACTATGTTAGTTCATTTGCTAGCAGTTTACAGTGGCTAATATTAGGCTGAACACTTTTGAAAAGAACAATACATCTACCAAGTTATCTACAAGATATATATTAATAATGAACCAAATATCGATAATACCTGTTTCTACTTGAACATCCAGTCTCTGAAATACATTTATAAAATCCAAATGCAATTGTTTAAATTCAAACTTAAAAGCATATAAGGTTGCAGGTTTTAAATTAGCCCACTCATAAGCTGTAATATTATTTTCCATAATTTGTGTAGAATTACTGAGAGATATTGACACTAAAATGTCACTGGAAGACAGCACACTCCAGTTAAAGGAAACACTCGTGCTTGTTGCTTTTGTTTTAATATTGCTAGTTGAGAAACCCCCTAAAAAATCAAGGACCATAATTAGTTGGATTCAAATAAAACTGAATGAAACACAAGATACCGAAGTATATTACAAAAGAATCACCATGAGAGGAAAGCATATTATCTACTATAAAATATTTTCTAGACTCTATGGGAGTTTCTTGTACTCTACCTAAAATGAATGACTTAGATTACAAATCTGCATTATAATATTGTAGATAATATGGATTACATGTAACATCTCTATTATGCCTATCTATTCATATTAGTACACATCAAGTGTCAAAAATGAAAATCTTATTCTTACTTTAGTTTACAATTTCCTTTAAATTTTGAAATTTACATTATGTTAAAAAACAAAACACTACATGATGATGCAATTTTGGACTATCATATACCTGTTAATTACTGTAAAATTCAGATTATCTGGTAATAAAATTGTTTCCCTTTTATAATTAGGCAATATAGATGAACAAAAAATACAAATTACTTACGGGTTTCAAATGACTTTTCACTTAAAATTTGTCCATGTTTTATAGACTGTAGAATGATGTGATAGTCTTCATTTTCCTCTAGTATTACTGACTTTGAAAGTTTTTGCAAGTCTGCAGGAACGCTTTTGACATTCTGTAAATAATTAGATTCATCTGCTTGTGAAGTATTTGTTAACTGTGTCAGGTACATTCATTAAAAGACTGACTTTTGTACATTTCTTTTATAAGAGGCAATTTTTCATACAGAATGTAAACATACACAGAAAATACTTATTTTTACATAAATGATATTTTATTTATTTTTTTTTAATTTTTTTTCAACGTTTTTATTTATTTTTGGGACAGAGAGAGACAGAGCATGAACGGGGGAGGGGCAGAGAGAGAGGGAGACACAGAATCGGAAACAGGCTCCAGGCTCTGAGCCATCAGCCCAGAGCCTGACGCGGGGCTCGAACTCACGGACGGCGAGATCGTGACCTGGCTGAAGTCGGACGCTTAACCGACTGCGCCACCCAGGCACCCCTATATTTTATTTATTTAAAAAAATTTTTATTTACCTATTTTGAGAGAGAGAGAGATAGAGAGTGAGTGGGGGAGGGACAGAGAGGGAGAGAGAATCCCAAGCAGGCCTGGCACCATCAGCACAGAGCCCGCTGTGGGGCTCAAACCCATGAACCATGAGAAGATTTAAATAATTACTCTCTGTATATACATAATATAGTGTATATAGGATATAAACTCTCTGTATAGTATATATAGTATATAGTATAGTTAAAAAATCATTCCTATGAAAAAGTTGAGTGTTAATTTGACCACTTACTGAAGATATTTCAAAAAATGCTAACATTTCATACATTAATGAAATAAAAGTAAAAAATCTCAATAACTGCATAGCAAAAGAAAAGTTCAACAAAATAAAAAAAAAAACAACCTATGGAATGGGAGAAAATATTTGCAAACCACAAATCTATAGTGGATTCATATCCAAAATACATAAGGAACTCATACAACTCAATGACAAAAAGCAAACAAACGAAAACAAATAAATAATCCAGTTAAAATAGGCAAAAGATCTGAACAGACATTTTTCCAAAGAAGATATTCAAATGTCCAACAGGTATATGAAATGGTGCTCAACATCACTAGCCGTTAGAAAAATGCAAACCAAAACCACAATGTCAGAATGGCGCCCGTCAGAATGGCTATCAGAAAAAAGAAGAGACAATAAATGCTACATAAGCATATGAAGAAAATGGAACCCCTGTGTACTACTGGTGAGAATACAAATTTGTGCAGCTACTGTGGAAAACAGTATGGAAGGTGCTCAAAAAATTAATGACCCAGCAATTCCACTTCTGGGTATACACGGAAAGGACACAAGATTACCATCCCAAAGAGATATTGCACCCCCATGTTCACTACAGCATTATTTACAATAGCCAAGATACAGAAAACAACCAAAGTGTCCACTGATAGATGAATGGATAAATAAAATCTGGTACACACACACACACACACACACACACACACACACACACGCCCGTGGGAATATTATTCAGCTGTAAAAAAGTAGGAAATCCTGCCATTTGCAAAAACATGGATGGACCTTGAGGGCATTACACTAAGTGAAATCATTCAGACACAGTAAAACAAATACTGATCTCACTTACATGCGGACTTTTAAAAAAACCAAACATACGAATGGATCAGATTGGTGTTTGCCAGAGGCAGGGGTGGGAGGAATACTGGGTGAAGATAGTCAAAAGATACAAACTTCCAATTGTAAGATAAAATTTCTGGGGTATAATGTACAACAGGATGATAATAGGTAACAATACTGTTGTGTACTTGAAAGTTGCAAACAGTTCTCATCACAAGGAAAAACATTTGTAATTATGTGAGATAATGGATGTCAGCTAAACTTATTGTAGTAATCATTTTGCAATATGTACATATATCAAATCATTATGTTGTATACCTTAAACTTACACAATGTTACAAGTCAATTATTATCTCAATAAAACTAGGGGAAAAAATCTCAATAACTATTAAATTCCTATTATGATGCAACATTTAGTCACAACAAATTTACACTATGCTGACTTTTTATCAGAGTCAAGAAAAAGATGCCTTACTTTTTCAGCAAAATTATTAACAAGTTGATATTTTAAAAAATAAAATTCAGGACTTCCTCCCTTAGGAAATTCATCCCATTCAATAAAAACTGTTGTTCGATTATTCATTGGCATATAACAGAAACAAACGATCTGAAATGGGAAAGAAAAGTAACTGTAAAAATAAAATAAAAATACATTCTTGGTTATTACTATTATTTTATTAGCAAACTTACAAAAATTAAGCCTAAACTATGCCAAATTGTAATTGAAAACTATTTTAACAATATCAATTTCTACACACGAATTAGGTAATATCCATTGGATACCCTATTTGTAAACGTAATTTTGAAAGTAACTTAAGAAAGGTAAGTAAATGAGGGCAAAGACATTTAAGATCCATCTTTCTCAAACTAGGAAACACCATGTTCCTGGAGTCAGGGAGAACAAAGAGACCCAAAGTCACAGGAAAAACACAGCACACCCTCCTGGTTTGTCAGCTGTGTACCTTGATGATAATGGCTAAAAAATTAAAATATTTCACAGACATTCTTGGTAACACACTTGCAGTAAAAATGAGTAGAGTGCAAAATGTTTGGCTGAGCTATTTTAGAGGCTCAGTTCATTGATACCATAAAGAAAATGTTAGCAACTGAGATAAAATAGCTAGACTGCAGGTTCAGAGCCCTTTTATATTCCCTAGACGACAAGTAAAGAAGACTTCAGCTCTCAAAAGAATGGTATACTTACCAAAATTCCTACCAAAAACAACCTTAAAATGCCTCACTATACCATGAATTTTACCAAATTCTGATCTCTCTCTCTCTCTCTCCATTGATTACTCCCAATTTGTAAGCAGTGAAAACAGATGCCACCTATCTGCACAGATTTGTGCAACATCTAGCAGAGAAAATTTTTCTTAGGTACCAAATCTAATGTTTAGTGTTATTTCTCTTCAACATACCCCTCATTTTCTAAAACAAACTCAGTGCAACAGTATCCTGTCCATTACCTAATTATTCATAACAAAACACATTCAAAGATGTCTTACCTTAACAACATATTGTAACCAGAGCAATAGAATAATTGATTTCTCCATCTGGAAAATAAAGTATATTCAACATGTATTTTTTTTAGCATCAAAACTAAACTATTCAGTCTTTGGATGTGTGTGTGTCACTTTAATGTCATATCTTTTGAAGTTAGACTGTTCATCCAACTGAATGTTAAGGCATTAACAAGTAAGTGCTGCATAATATCTTCCACCTAAAAAAACTGGAAATACCAGTACTTTCCAACAAATAACAAAATAATTTGCTTCTAGAAGCTGCTATAATTAAACACAAAGGAGGTGTTAGAAGTAAAATGATTTATCAGGCAATTATACAAATTTGCACCGCATTGTGTAAAACTTTCACCTTAATCCATAGAAATCTAGAACAACTACATATTGCCACTTTCTTGGAAGTAATTCCTCACACTCTAAAAATAACACCATCGTTATGAAAAATATTTCAAAACTATTGACGAAATGGGAAAAACATGCAAGTCTTTTCAACTCAATTTCTTTTTAAATACATTTACCTAAAAGCTTGTGCAACTTTTCCTAGGAATCTAGACTCCCTAGGCAACTGAGAACGTTATATTCAACTCAAGATCTAAAGAAAAAAATTAACACACCTAGTATTTAAAATACATCTATTTCGAAAACTGAAAAATATCACTTAAACAGGTCCCTATGATCAATTCTAAAGCCCACTGCAAAGCAAGTTTCTTCCTGCAAAATCCTCTTTAGTTCCTATCAAGGTGTTCACCTCAGATAAAATTCAACCCAGTTAAAAAGAAATACGTAATAATCCAATCCAGACGCCTCCACAAAACTGCCAGGTTTTAACCTTGTTCATTTTTCTCAACAATCTGATGTAACTGTCTATCACGGGGTTACAGTATTAATTCCCGCCCCCTCCTCCAACTCTTCAGCGTAAACTAGAGTTTCGAAGGCTTTGTGCTCCAGCAAGAAAGCCAAAGTGGAAAGACCGCTCCCGGCTGCCTGTTCAAGTGCAAATCCCGGCTCAAATTCAATTGCGTGAGTCTGCGCCCCGAGGCGCGCTGGTTTAGAAAGAGCCCGCGGAGCCAACTTTGGGCCGCGGGAGAGCGGAACAGTGTTCAAAGGAAAGGACCCGGGTTTTAACAATGGTTAAATTGGTGGGGACAGGAGGAGAGAGCAAAGACCTGAAGTCAAGGCGCCCGAGCGGGCCTGCGCCCACACAGCCCTCCCCGCCCCGCCGAGCGCGCTTCGCCAGGTTCGCGCGCCGGCGCCGGTCGGGCAGGCGCAGAGGTGGCGCGCGAGCCCGCGACCGCAGCCCACCTGGCGGCGGCGCTCCCAGCTTCCTCCTCCCGGCTCTCGCTCAGCGAGCTTTCGCTCTGCTCGCGCTCTTCCAGCCGCGGCGGCTCGCCGCTCCCGCGGGTTTCGTTCAGCCCGCGTGCCCCGTCCCTAGGTTGAGTTAATTAAGAGAAGGTCTCCATGGAAACGGTGAGCGGCGGGAAGCCAGAGAAGTGGGAGGCGAGTCCCGCTACATTGGCGCGTGGAGGAGAGAATTCCACTCTGCCTGGAAGAAGGGAGGGAAGGGGAGGCGGTGAAGGAGGACGCGACGGGGAAACATGGGCCTCATGAAAAAGAAACAGAAGCCGACCAGGCTGTGAGCAGCCCTGAAGGGACACAGTTTTGAATTAATTTCTTGTTTTTTTTTTAATTTTTTAATGTTTATTTATTTTTGAGAAAGAGAGACAGACTGCGAGCAAGGGAGGGGCAGAGAGAGAGGGAGACCTAAAATCCGAAGCAGGCTCCAGGTTCCGAGCTGTCAGCACAGCTAGAGTGGCTCACAGAACTCAGGAAACCAGTTTACTTACTAGATTACCAGTTTATTATAAAAGGATGGAACGCAGGAACAGCCACGTGGAAGAGATGCAAGGGCAAGGTATGTGGGAAGAGACCTGGAGCTTCCACACCCTGTCCTCGATCTCCCCAAATCTCCATGTGTTCACCATCCCCGAAGCTCCCCATCCTTTTTGTTTGTTTTATGGAGGCTTCATTACATAGGCACTGCTGATTAAATCATGGGCCATTGGCTATTGATTCAACCTCCAGCCCTCCTCCCCTTCCTGGAGGTAGTGGGACTGAAAGTTCCAACTCTCTGATCATATGGTTGGCGCCACTGGCAACCAGCCCCCATTCTTGGTATTTGTACAAAAGTCACCTCATTATGGGGCGCCTGGGTGGCGCAGTCGGTTAAGCGTCCGACTTCAGCCAGGTCACGATCTCGCGGTCCGTGAGTTCGAGCCCCGTGTCAGGCTCTGGGCTGATGGCTCGGAGCCTGGAGCCTGTTTCCGATTCTGTGTCTCCTTCTCTCTCTGCCCCTCCCCCGTTCATGCTCTGTCTCTCTCTGTCCCAAAAATAAATAAACGTTGAAAAAAAAAATAAAAAAAAAACAAAAGTCATCTCATTAAAATAGCAAAAGACACCTTTTTGGTTCCCATCACTTAGGAAATTCCAAGGGAAACAGGGATGAAGGCCAAATATTTTTATTATAAACGACAGCATCACATCTAGATACCTGGCATCCCTTCAGTCTTTATCAGATTGATCTCGAACTGGTCTCCTTCTCTCTAGTTTTTCCTCTGTTTTAGTATCTTTTCAACTGTCTCCAGATGAATCTTCCTAGAATTCAGTTCTGGTAATGTTACCTTCCTACTCCCAGTGTCTTCAATGGCTCCTCAGCCTCTCTGATTCCTTCTGTGCCCATTGACAGCCTCCAGAAATATTTCAGTTTACTTCATACATTTTCAGTTACCATTTTCCCCTGTAATACTTTCCTCTTATTTCACCTTCTTCATGAAACTTTTCCTGGTTTCCTAACAAGTGATCTGTCCCCCTCCTCCATGCTTCTGTGGCATTTAGTGCCTCTAATGCATGGCTCATTGAATTCTATTTTTTATATAATTTATGTGAACATCTTAGTATCTCTATCAGACTGTAATCTCCATGGGGGTACGTCCTTTGATTTTCATATCACTCACAAGCCAATTGTGATACATTACATAGTGAGCACTCAACAAATATTTTCCGAATAAATACTTCCTGAAGGAATATTATAAAACTGTCATCTCCCTTTTCTAGGTTTGGAACTTGCCTCATTGTAAATATTCTTAAATGTTGTTGAAACAGCAAATACAAGTTTTAAGGTGAGTCGTGTCACTCTAGAAAAATTAATGCATGGCTTACAGGGTTCCTCTAACTTGGTTCTGCTTTGAATCTGAAGAGTCTCTTTCTGAATTGTCTGTGATGTATGTGAGAATCTTTCTTTTCTAATGATTTACTCTTTAGACTAGCAAGATTGGTCACATTCCAGATTGTGGAAAAGTATACTGTTTTGAGGTTAAAATGGAATAGTGCTTAAAAATTAAAGACCGACACAAAACATTCTTCCTGAAGTCTTCTAACCTAGATAGAGTAGATGTACTGTTTTTGTCTTCCCTTGTCTCCTGTCCCCTGTTCTTACAGGTCTTTTTAAATGTCCTCTTTCCAAGGGGATATTTTACTCTAAATTTTCTCACAAAAAGAACACTTTTATAAGCTGACATGTAATCAAAGTGAGCCAGATTTCTATCACTACTTAAAGGAAAGCCATTGTTGCTATAGATTTTCTAAGCTTTATTTTGCTGGCATGAGTTACAAGAGAAAGAAAATAAAAGATGGATTAGCAGCATGTTTTTCATCTGTATTTATTTCTTAAATGTGATGCCAAAAAGTTTGGTGTTTTAGTTCTGTAACTAGGATTGGCCTTTTCCTACAATGCAAAATTTCCTACCAATTTGTGGTATTATCTTTTTAGCATATTTATTTATACAAATGAAAAGTGGTTATTGCAACAGATCTTTTGTGGAATGATTTAATCATCTGGATTAATCCAAATAAATTTGCTTAGAGTGAAAATGGTATATTTAATAAAGTGTTATTGGCTGTATTTCAGAATCCAAGATTAAAACTTGGATTTATCTCTATTTATTGGTGTGAACTAAAATACAAATGTCATATGGAGAATTGAGACCAAACAAAAAGGATCTTCATCTCTGGAATGGGGTGGTTGTGAAATAATTTGAGGTCTGGTCCATTATGTTTATGACTTTCCTGCTAGATTTGTTAACAAGTATGCCAGGATGGGTGGGAATTTATTTCTAAATGAGATTATCAGTACATTTAACATGTCTAATGACTTCAGTGCAGTAAATTTTTACTGAGACACTTTGATGAAGAAACTATCTTAGCTGGAGGGACAGGAAAGGCAAGACAAGGAAACCCTGACTTATTTACTACAAGGGCTTTATATCCAGCGGGAAAGATCCACTATCTTTATACCCTGAAAAATGAGAGAAAAAAGTTAAAGACCAACATAAAAACATCCCTCCTTAAATCTTCTAACCCAGATGAATTACTGGTACTGTTTTGGTCTCTCCTTAGAGGAGAGCAGAAGATAAGGGAGCTCTCTGTGAGCTCATAGAGTGGCCAATGACCCTGGCCGGTCCAGGCACAATACTCTAACCCTTACTGTCTGCACAATTCTAGGTTGACACCTAAGACTTCCACCCCTGGAATTCACACCCTGTATAATCCACACCCCCACCCCTGAGGTAGACCTGTAAAAATGACGAGATCATCACTTCCATGATTATGTTATTTGTACAAGACTTCACTGTACCAGAACAAAAGAGACTTTCTCCTGCTGACTTTGAAGAAGTAAGTTGTCATGATGTGAGAGGGCCAGGTGGTTAGAACATGAGCCTTGCCTCCTGGGGGCTGAAGAGTGTGCCCCAGCCTACAGCCAGCCAGAACACAGGGATCTCAGTCCTACAATCACAAGGAACTTAAATGTGCCAGTAACTTGAATGAGCCTGGAAAAAGAGGACCCACAGCTTCAGATGAGATCACGGTCCCAACTAACAACTTGATTTCAACCTGGTGAGAACCTGAGCAGAGCCCAGACTCCTGATTCACAGAAACCATCGGATAATAAATGTTTGGAATCAAGACATGAAATTTGTGGTACTTTGTTTCACAGCAATAGAAAACTAATACTTGCCCAACAGTTAATATGATTGCAAGCTTGGGCAGTCATTGGGCAGAAGTTTCCAACTAGAGCTCAGGGAAAAGATGGCCTGTCCTCTTTGTTGGAAAACATATTAAAGGTAGTTTCATCAAAGCTGCTGTGTTCATATATACAAAGTTGCAGTGGCCAAAGTTGGCACATGGGATCCTGGGAATGCAGTAGAAGAAAATGAAGTTGGCAGAGAAAGAGATAAATGCATTTAAGTCCTGGCATTTCATTTGTTCCTGCCCATCTCAAACTTGGTTATCTCAAATTTTTAAATTCTGTGCAAGATATTCTTTGCAGAGTCACCCATCCTTCCCAGGATTAGTAAGTAACATCATTGGGAATTGATCCCAGACATTCTAGTTCCAGAGGCTGTTTTCCTAACCATTAATCACATAAAGAGCTATAGAATATCCTTACCCATTGATTAAATAATTAATTTCATCTTATTTGATATAAGTTATAGCAGCTGCAGATTGAGGAAATGAACATAACTACAAAAAGTATAGGTATTCAGGTACTACTTTTAGCACAAGGTCTAATATATTTATATCCTATAGACTTTGTCTAAAGCTAAATAAATGTTGATTTTAATCTATGCTGTTCAACATTACATACATTTGGTTAAGCATGTGTTATCCTAATAGTAGAGTCATGTTATTTTCTCAAGACTCCTTTGCAAAAATTTGTAGACCTGTTGTATAATGTTGATATTTGAATCTCAGAGTTTGTACTGTTCTAAAATATAAAAACAAAACAAAATTCATGAACTAAAATTGTATAAGAGAACAAAACTGATTTCAGAAGAAAATATGTTGTTTATTCTAGATAAAATCTACCAGGAAAGAGAAGGGAGTGAGCTTATATCTCTCTCATATCCTGTTCCTTGACTCAGAGTTTGGGGATCTTGTACATCAGAAACTGGTTGGCAACCACATGGTTACAAAACGGAGTCTTTTGACAGTAGCTAAATTTTCTCCAATTCCAACTATATTTCTGGTATTTCTGCATCTACTGAGAGATAGGAGCTCCCAGAAAACAATAGATTTTAGCAGTACTCTTCTGTATTTTATGAATGGTCATTATGAGACAAACATTATAGATGAGAGTGTCAAGGAAAAAAATGGACAAAAACAGTAGCTGTGAACAAAGACAATTGTAGTTTTTCATGAATTTTGACAATTCGGGGTATCAGAGAAGCATGAAAGGATGTAGAGGAATCTGTTACCTTTGTAGTTGAGAAAAATTAGGGTGTGCTTGGCAGAATATGGAAAGTAAAATAGAAATCGACTTTGTCGTCCTGCCCTGTAGCTGGAAATATGAGAGTAAAATTCTTACCATTCCTCAACTTGTAAGGGCAACTCATATAATCTAATCATTAATGAACAGCAAAATGACATGAAAATAAGCCATGAGGTGTATGAAAAAATAGTGTAAAGCAAAGTAAGGAGATTATCATCCTAAAAATTGAGGGGAAGGAGAGATTAGTTACTGTAAGCACTTTGATGCAGAATTCAGGGGAAAAAATCATAAAATTTTTTGTTTTCCTCTGAAGTATGCAAAATACATGAATTCCATTAAAACTGTAGAAAAATATTAAGTCTGGTAATAAATAGAAAACAGCCTATAGTTTCAAAAAATTAGATTATATAAAAAGGGAATCAGATAGGAAATAAATACAAGGCAACTATAGAATTACAGTCTGTACTGATGGAAGTAGAGCAAATATGGATAATTATTATGGAATAAAAACTTAATATAAAATTATACAGAGCAAAAACACGAATGGATGAAGACCTAGGACAGAAAATGTCGTAAGTATGAAAGAAAAACAATGTACACACAATTAATATTTCTGAATGTAAAACCATATTAAAATAAAAGCATATCAAATAAAAATGTACTAGTAATAGAATAAATACCTCATATATTTAGAAAAAGATGATGTGAAGATTGGAAGATCCAAAAGAATGGCAATAAATAGAGAACTGTACCTATACACATTTTCACAATATTATTGAATTCAAAACTTGCAGGAAAATTATAATTAAGCAATCATTCAAATAAAAAAGAAAAGAAATATACCTATAAAGGAACTAAAGCGGAAACCAGACTTTTCTTTTGCAGCACTACATGTCCAAACACAATGAAGCAATGTCTACAGTTTTGAAAGCAAACTATGACTTCAAATTTTTATACTCAGCTTATATGTACCAAGTCCTCTTTATGTGTTTAACTCTCTAGTAAGTACTTTACATGCATTCATTCTATTAGCTTCACACTAACCCTATGAGAAGTTTGAAAACTATGAAAAGCAAAATTGAATTTACTTAGATTCACACAGAAAAGGATAGTATTGGGATATGAACTTATAACTTTCATCTGAGAGCCTACCTTAGCTATCGTGCTACACTGTGAGTAAAGCCTCAGAAAATACACAATCCATATATATACCTTTCTGGGAAAAAAATACTTGAAGACATAAGCAACCAAGAAACAAAGCAAACATAAGAATTCAATAATGGAGATATTAGGACTGGCGGCAAGGATTATAGTTAATGCATATATGGAACTTAAATTGGGTTGCAAAACTGAATTTATTTTTATGTGTGTGCGTTTATGTGCATGTATATATAACTTTTAATAGAATATATAGACAAAATTTAATTTTGACACAAATATGAGAAGGCAAAAAACTTAAATTCCATACTCTTTAGTAAACAAATATAATTAAAAGAAATATTATCCATCTCAAAGTGTCTGTAATCTATTTTCTGGTAATAGATAACATTTTTGCTAATAGAATTTCGACTTTAACCAGAACTTCGGTCTTTCTAGTTAGCAGTTGTTAGTGAAACAACTCTGAAAAGCCGTTGTTTTTTCACCAAAGAGGTAGTGTAGGGGCAAGATTTCAAGTCACTATGGCCGTTTATAAGACATTATTAGGAAAAAAAAAAAAAAAAGAATGCTAAGGCTAAGAACAAGATTGGTTGCTGACCTTGGTGCAAATTAGTATAAGGTGCCTCCTCATGGTAGATATATTAGGAAAAGACACAATGCCTGGTGGATAAATTAGAAAATACCTCAGGAGTTATTAGAAACAGCTCCTTCTCTGGGGAGATGCAGTCCCAAATGGGTGTTTGGCTTGGCAAGAGGCCAGTGTCTTCATGCGAATAAAAAATTCCTTCCTCTGGGTAAAAACAGCTTCTTTCAGGGTACATGACCTGGCTTGAGGAGGCTGAGCCACATTTCAGTACTCCCTGGTGCCTTAGATGAGCGCTTTGATACGGAAACCAGACTGCTGGACCATCCACAGTGACTTTGGGAATCTTAGCACAAATGTGAATCCTAATTCACCTGGGCTTCTTCCCTCTGGTCAGAGTCATAATTTTTGTGTATCTTGAAATCTTCTGAATCTATGTGTTGTGGCCACAAATGTTCTCAGATTCATTTTAAGAATTTGTTGAGATATCTTGATTTCAATACTGTTATTTTCTATGTAATGTGAACATTAACCTTGAAAAGTTGTGTGATAATTGCCTAGAAAAAGCTCAGAATACTTTTAACTCCTATTAGGAATCTTTATTCTCTTTTAGACATTAGAGCCTCAAGGTACTGTGCCTCTTCTCCTTTTCAGCTTAATTGAATGGAATATATTAGTAATTTATTCATTTTCATCTCTTAAAGCTAACATGAATAAGAGGTTTTGTTTTATCACTAATTTAATTTTTTAAAGTTGATTTATTTCAAGAAAAAGAGAGCACAAGTGGGGGAGGGGCAGAGAGAGAGAGAGAGAGAGAGAGAGAGAGAGAATCCCAAGCAGGCTCTACACTATCAGCACAGAGCCCAATGCAAAGCTCGAACTCACAAACCATGGGATCATGACCTGAGTCAGAGTTGGACTCTTAACTGACTGAGCCACCCAGGCACCCCTGATAATTTGTTTTCAAGAAACAGAACCAAAAGTCCCAGGACATGTTAGCTAGAATACTTAAAGGTGGAGACAGGTGAATTAAAGTTTGTAAAATCATTTCTCCTGAAAGGCTTTGTGTAAAATTACCACTAAGAAAATGGACAAAGGAAAAATAGACAAGAGATAAAATGAGTACATAAAAAGATTTGAGTTCAGTGGCACACTCAGATCGTGATCTCACGGTCCGTGAGTTCGAGCCTGTGTTGGGCTCTGTGCTGTCAGCTCGGAGCCTGGAGCCTGCTTTGGATTCTGTGTCTCCCTCTCTCTCTCTGCCCCTCACCCACTCATGCTCTCTCTCTCTCTCTCTCTCTCTCTCTGTCAAAAATAAACATTAAAAAAATGGCATTTTGTAGTTTTTTAAAAAAATGTTTTTAATGTTTATTTATTTTTGAGACAGAGACAGAGCCTGAGCAGGGGAGGGGCAGAGAGACAGGGAGACACAGAATCCGAAGCTTGTTCCAGGCTCCGAGCTGGTAGCACAGAGCCCCCGATGCGGGGCTGGAACCCACGAACTGTGAGATCATGACCTGAGCCGAAGTCGGACACTTAACCGACTTAGCCACCCAGGCGCCCCAGCATTTTGTAGTTTTAATGGAAATTTCTTACAGGAGATAGGTACATGTGTTCAAGTATATGCATACACAACACACACACGCAAACTCTCGCACACACACATTAAATTTGTTATTTACTGAGGTGGGAAAGACTCTGCAAGGAACTATTTAAGGGGACATGAGGCAAGAGAGAAACAAAAGTAAATACAGGTCAAATTATTAGAGAGTGGGCCACAGCTCTCATAAAACGTAGACATATATGGAAAGGTCAAAAGGAAACACTACATCTTGGAATGGTCCGTGATGATGAGGAGTGACAGTGAGCAATTTACCTGCTGGCTCCTGAGCCTATCATTGTTCAGAGTTCACCTCACAGGATATTTGTCCTTTATTCCAGGTTGCATTACGCAATTTATCAGGGTAGTCAAGGGGGCATGGTGCTTCTTCCAGGCTCAGAAGTAGTAGGAAAAGCCAGAGTGCCTACGGCAGGAATGGGAAAAAAATGGGGTCCTTCTTCCCCAGAAGAACACCAAGACGCTGATCAGGACAAGCCAAGGAAGCCAATCGCCAATGCGCTGTGCTGTTCCTTCCCAGCTGTTTCAGGCTGCCTGTGTAGAGAACTACCATGAAGATGGAAGCAATCCAGTACCACCAGCTGCAGAAACAGAAGTAGGTGTCTGAGTGAATCTGAGCACGAGTACATCAAGAGGGGTGTTTATATTGAGTCGAATCTATCACCCATTAATCACTTTTCAACCTACTTGTTAAGGTCTGGGTTTTTGTGTCCCCTTACCCCAAATTCATATGCTGAAATCCTAACCTCCTATATGATGGTGTTAGGAAGTGGGCCCTTTGGGAGGGGAGTAGAACATGAAGTGGAGCTCTCATGAATGGGATTAGTGCCCTTATAGATGAGACCCCATAGAGCTCCCTGGACCCTTTTGCACATGAGGGGACAGCAAGAAGACTGCTGGCACCTTGATCTTGGACTTCCCAGCCTCTAGAACTATAAGAAATGTTTGTGGTTTATAAGCTGCCCAAACTAAAAAATAAAAGTATAATTAAACTTTTAATTTGTTACCATTTGGTAGGTGAAAAAATGCTTTTTGGTGTGAATTGAACATGAGATGCTTTTATGAAAAGTATGCTTGACTCTTTTTTAAGTGTCCTCAAATATGATTTCTTTTTCTCGGTACAAGTCATTGGCCCATTTTCTATTAGGTTGTTCATACTTTCCTTTTGTGATTTTTTTTTTAGAACAACTTCTTTTATTTTTTTTTAGAGCTTTTTTTTTTTCAACGTTTATTTATTTTTGGCACAGAGAGAGACAGAGCATGAACGGGGGAGGGGCAGAGAGAGAGGGAGACACAGAATCGGAAACAGGCTCCAGGCTCTGAGCCATCAGCCCAGAGCCTGACGCGGGGCTCGAACTCACAGACCGCGAGATCGTGACCTGGCTGAAGTCGGACGCTTAACCAACTGCGCCACCCAGGCGCCCCTATTTTTTTTAAATGTTTATTTATTTTTGAGACACAGAGAGACAGAGGATGAATGGGGGAGGGTCAGAGAGAGGGAGACACAGAATCTGAAACAGGCTCCAGGCTCTGAACTGTCAGCACAGAGCCCGACGCGGGGCTCAAACTCACGGACCGTGAGATCATGACCTGAGCCGAAGTCGGACGTTTAACCGACTGAGCCACCCAGGCGCCCCACCTTTTGTGATTTTTTAATGAACTCTTTATAAGAAGACTAGACATTATCAGAGATTCATTGTAAATATTGTGCTTTGGTTTTACATTTTTCTTTTGACTTTGACATTTTTTTGGTCTTGCAGAATTTGTTGTCAGTTTTCTTGTTAAATTTATCAATCTTTTCTTTTGGGCTTCTGGATATTTAGTCAGAATTAGAATGACTTTCCCCACTCTGAGGTTCTAATGAATTTCTCCCGTATTTTCTTTTGGAAGTTCTACTCCCCCCCCCCCACCTTTTTTAAATTTATTTTTAAATTTACATCCAAGTTAGCATAT